>NC_091821.1:43186598-43498416 GCF_038994185.2 Dermacentor albipictus
ATATGCAAGTTCGGTGAAAAAACGATACCTGGATTGACGCGCATTTTCTTTGTGGGAATGAATATCCGTAGACCCATTATTGACGGGGAATGGAACCTTCTCTGACGCACGCAAGCTTATTGTGCTTGTCAAGGACTTGTCGTCTGCGCAGTGATTGCTCTCAGCGTACAAGAAGAATCAGATTGTAACGTCCAGCATGACCTCCACCGCTGTGGTCTGAAAGCGGGGCGTGTCACTGGCAAGTGCGAGTACCAAGTCGCATTCGTAAAAATACGAAATGGCGCGCTCGTTTGAAATGCGAAATCCCCCACGCTCTTATTGAGAAACAGTAACTCCACATAGCACAAGTCTTGCTGAATGCGCCATTTTTAATTTTTTTTTTACAAGACACAAAACCGCACAGCTACAACATCGACATGACTGCACAGCGCAAAAAGACGACGACAGAAGCAAGGACACAACATGGGCGCTGTGTACGCAGTCATGTCGATATTGAATCACCAACTCGTCCAAAGGTTCCACTTTATCAGACTGCTCCGTTTCCCAATCAACCGAGTCAGAAGGTACCGAACAAATGCACTTGGAAGCCGTGGGCCTCAGGTGGCGTGGAGAAAGTGCGGCATTTCGCAACGTCCTATGAGGCTGTTCTCTTGTTGCAGCGTTCCCCGTCATTACGCGGCACAGATTGCACTGGTGTACGGAAGAACAGATTGTGAGAAGCTTATCCTAAGCCTTTAACTGGGAAAGATAAGAATGTCTTTCTTGCTTGGCTCCGTACTTCCCGTTTCCTTTCGCCGCCGATGCAAGAGATTACGTATCGATCGTCCCGTGGCGAGGCGACGAACATCCGCGCCTGCGATAGCGGACGAACGAGCAAGTATTACGTTGCCCGCGGAACGATCGAGAAGCTCGAAATAAGGCGTAATTTCACTCACGGAGTCGGCATGCGTGGCCGGCGCGCCTTGCAAATGTAGCACCAGAACCCGGCAAGCGCGGGATGGGACACCGAGAAGGAGAAGCATGGCTGTGCGATTCGCTCGCTGTTCGACAAGACGACGACAGGCTGGCGCAGGGAACGTAATTTCTCCCAGCGACGCCACTTTGTAGCAGGCCTGGCGTGACAGTCGGCGCGTCCGTGTGCTTGTGTGCCGAGTTTATTAGGCGCCCGCGGTGAGTTAGGCCCGTCGTCTAGAGATGAATTTTTCATCCTTCGGCGACGGCGATACTTATGCGGCGGTATATACGCACGCCTGCGGCCGTGTTGACGAGGGGCTTCCTACTAACGTGTTGCTGACCATCCATATGTGAACGTCCCGACGTTATCTGACGCAACACACGCGCTTTTCTTTGTCTCGACACTTTTTATCGTTTATCTAATCTACTTCGCGGTCTTTCTTTTTTTTTTCTTTTCTTAGTCGCTCCTCTCTCTCCTTCTCCAGAATTTCTAACCTTACTTTCCCCCGCCGCCGAACATAGTAGTAAACCGGAAACTTGCATCCGGTTAACATCGCTGACTTTCCTCTCTCTCACTTTCTTCCATCTTTCTGAATTCGAGACGGAGCAACAAGACGTATATCTCCCACGCAAGGAGCCGTTATCTCACTCGCGGTTCGTGTTTCACGGGCTTTCTTTCGGCCTTGCAAAGCCTGCATTCAACAACGGAAAGCTGGACCGAGAATTTTTCAGGTGACCTACAATTTTCTCATTGTAAATTTTGATCTGAATACAAGATTGATTAAAGTTGATTAAATAATAACTAGTAATGTAATTAGCCGGAATAAAAATAACAAGTTGCTGCAAGTGGCGGCAAACAACATTATGTTGGTTCTATTCAGCTGCGTCGCATTTGCATATATATATATATATATATATATATATATATATATATATTTTATTTTTGTACATCTTATGTGGGACACGTGCGGTATACTTCGGCCCCTCCACATTTGTGGGCGTTCTTTTGTTTGTTCCTATCCTTAATATGATGCGTCATACATAATACACAATAATACACACAATAGTTTAACCCATAGATGTGGGCGGAAATATATACATTGTATGCAATCTTGTCACGCATGTATACAACAACATACAACTTGTCGGCTCCGATATTTTATTTTTGCCACCTGGTTTGGAGCTGCACACAGCTTCCTGCACAGGTTTATGGGAGTACGGAGCAGACACGTCTGTCACATCGGCTCCGTCTTTTTCGATGTTCCGCTGGCCAATTTTTCGAGGTACGACAATTTCAAGCACATCATCAGATTCGTGAAGTTGCCCAGACTAGACTGATACGAAGTTTCGAGGTGGGAACCAATTTTTGACAATTTTCTTGGACTTTGTCTGTTCATCCCACTACGTGCGGAGCTAACCTTAGCGAGGAGTAGGGCCCATTAGGCCTTGCCGGCCTACGTGCCAGGCGGACATGGCAGCTGGAAGAGGACAACAACGAGGAAGATTTCGGTTGGCAAGTGGCTACCAGACGACGATACCGTGCTGGAAAGAAGAGCAGCAACGCGGTGAACGCGACGCCAAGTATACCTCGCAAGCGTCCGGCGGAGACGCCGCTACCGGCGGCAGCAAGGGACTCGCCACCAACCCCGGCTCGATCAAGTATCGCATAGGCAAGGCCTCAAGGATGCCCCAACTGCCCGAGGAGCATCGGATGATTATAATCAGGCCACGAGGAGGACTAAATTTGAGCAAAGTAAGTACCACCGCTATTGGAACCGCAGTGATCGAGGCTTCAGGCCTAACGGCAGAGCAAGCAAGTGAAGACATGGTGTGCCCCAACTTCACACAAAATATCGTGGTGGTGAGCACTCCTGAACCAGACCATGCGGCAAGGTACGTGAGAATCAAGTCCTTCAAAATCGTGGAAACGGAGTACGAAGTCAATGCGTACAAGACGGTCCCGCACGCCACGTGCAAAGGGGTGATTAGACAAGTCGACATCAGGGACTCCCAGTCCACTATCACAAGAAATATCGTGCATGAGCGCAACCCGCTCGCTTTGGCCGCCACGCATCAAGTTGGCGCATCAAGGTGCGCATCAAGACGGCGGGCTCAGTCATCGTCCTCTTCGACGGACTGAGAGTGCCAAACTTTGTGCGCTACGGGCCGACCTTGTTGAGATGTTATCTCTACAGAAAACAATTTGATGTGTGCTTTACTTGTGGTAGGGTAGGACACCACTCGGACGTGTGCCCCACGCCGGACTCTGTTCAGTGTAGAGGGTGTGGAGCCCCCAACCCACGAGCGGACCACATTTGCACGCCCAAGTGCAAGTTCTGCGGAGGAGACCATCCCACCGGAGACAAGGCGTGCAAGTAGAGATTTCAGACACCCTATGTGGTACGAGCTCGCCGAAGGGAACGCGCCCGGTCACGATCGGCCACGAGGGAGAGAAGCCGCTCCAAGTCGGGAGGAGCGCAGGTGCGCTTAGAAGATGGAACACCTGGTGCCAAGCCGACAGTTGGGACCGCCTGGGCGAATAAAGTCAAAGGTACGGTGAGAATCGTCGGTGGCGCCACGACGCCGGCGGTGACTGAAAGCAATGATGCCAGAATAGAACAGTTGATTAGGGAGGTAAACTCTTTGCGTAAAGCTAATGAAGAGCGGACCAAACAGGGAGCAGAACTGAAAAAGAAGGCTCAGCCGAGCCCTGCCAGCGTAGCAGTAGCCAGACCACTAAGTCAAAGCAACGAACCAAACGAGGGAGATACCTCCCCCGCCCCGAAAAAAAAAGCAGTAAGCCCCGAAACTGACTCGGTTTTCTCAGTCCTCAGCGAGCTGAAAGAGGTAATCAAAGAAATTAGAGAGACGACGGAAAGGACTAACTTTAAAGTGGATAAACTATGGAAATGGAGGTTAACGGCCGAACAGCGATTCAAGAAACTCGAAACGAGATGCGACGACGACGAATTCTTGCCGTTAGAATCAGAAAGTATAAAATCGCTCTCCGGAAGGTCAGGGGGTGCTCCAAAGAGATCGATCGCGGGTAACAGCAAAATTAACCCATTCAATAATCATGGATAGCGCCCACAGTTTTAGTGTGTGGCAGTGGAATAGCGCTCCCACCTACAAGAAACAAAGTTTTAGGGCACTTTTCAACAAGGCACTCGCAGTCGCAAAGAGCTCCCAGCTCATCATCTGAGGGGACTTTAATGCCCCCTACCAAGCGTGGGGATACGCGTGAAATACAAAGAAAGGTGAGGGGTTATGGGACCTTGCCACGGACCTGGGACATGTGCCTGATCACTGATCCGGCTTTCCCCACCCGCTGTGGCACGTCCACGTGCAGGGACTCTACACCCGACCTAACTTTTGTCAACAACTCGAAACAAGCTAGTTGGGAAAACTCGGGCACCGATCTAGGCAGCGACCACTATATCATACACATATGTATAGGTATGCCGAAACATGAGACTAGAACCTTTCGGTGCACGGACTGGGACCTTTTTAAGAAAGTTAGAGCGAAGAGACTACAATCGGAACCGATAGAAGCGGGCAGACAGTCCTTCCAGACCTGGATCAACCAGCTCGAAGAGGACGTCAGGGAGCCCACTAAAGAAATCAAGACCGAAGAAAACATAGAGAGCATAGACAGTAGGCTCGCGCATCTGATCGAGGCCAAACAATCCATCCTGCAAAGATGTAAAACGCAAAAACTGAACCGAACTCTCAGGAAAAAGCGTTGCTAAACAGACGGATCGAGGAGCATTCGAGAACACTCGTGAAACAGCAGTGGGACGAAGTTTGCCACTTGGCAGACGGCAGAATCAAACATGGAGGCAGTTGGAACATCCTCAAACATCTATTGAACGAGAGCGACACTAAGTCAAACAAGAGAACCGCAATTGCAAAACTGGTACATCAAGTCAGCCAGTACATGACTCAGGAGGTAGTCATGAGACAGCTCGCGGACAAATATCTCCCGCTCAAACAACCGGGCGATAGCGACGGACGCGTGGAGTACATGGGAGGACCGTGCGAGGAAATGGACCGCGATTTCACCGAGGGTGAGGTACGGGCCGCCATCCATGGTCTCTCTAGTAGATCGGCAGCCGGACCCGACGGTATTAGCAATAAACTGTTAATGAATCTAGACGATGAGTCGGTCACTTTCTTGACAGATCATTTCACCGAGTTGTGGAGAAAGGGAGACTATCCGGAGGAATGGAAGATGGCCAGCACTATCCTCATACCAAAACCGGGTAAACCGCTCCATCTGGTTAACCTACGTCCAATCTCGCTTACATCGTGCATAGGTAAAGCTATGGAACACGTTATTCTTAACAGACTCACTAGATACGTCGAGCAAAATGACATACTCCCGTATAACGTGATCGGTTTCCGCCCCGGACTATCGACTCAGGACGCCATGCTCCTGATCAAACACCAGCTCATACACGTTAGCCTGGTGCACACGAGAGCGATTCTGGGATTAGACGTCGAAAAAGCTTTTGATCGCATAGGACACAAGGCCATCCTCGAAGTCCTGTCCGAGCTGGGGTTGGGCGAGAGGCTATACACCGTAGTCAAGGCGTTTCTGGGTGGTAGGCAAGCGATCCTCACACTAGGAGAACTAAAATCGAAGGTGATGAACCTGGGAAACAGGAAAACAGGGGCACCCCGCAAGGGGCCGTACTTTCGCCCATGTTATTTAATATAGCGATGACCAGAGTCACGAGGAAACTGGAGAGTATAGAAGGTATACACTTTGCAATATACGCCGATGACATAACCATATGGAGCGCCAACGGTAACGTAGGCCAAACGGAGACCAGGCTGCAGTAGAGCATACACGCCGTGGAAAGCACGCTAGGCGAGATGGGACTCAACTGTTCGGCGGCAGGGTCGGAGCTTTTGGTCCTAAATCATCGACGCAGGGGTCGAAGACCCAGGGGCTACGTCCCCGGGGAGGAACCCAAGATTATCTTACGCTGTCACGACGGATCCGCGATCAAGCAGGTGGAAAAGATTAGAGTTTTAGGCTTCCACATAGCAGCGGGATGTACCAATCTCAATGCCATTCAACACATTTCAAACAAGACGGACCAAGCCATCAAGTTACTAAGGAGAATCAGCAACAGACATAGAGGCCTGGGTGAGGACAGCGTTCTAAAGCTAGTGCACGCCTTCGCTCTCTGTCACTTCACCTATGTGGCAGGTCTATTTAAATGGTCGCAGGCCGAGCTGAACAAGCTAAACACTATGATCAGAAAGTTAGTCAAGGCTACCCTAGGTATACCCGTCAGCACCTCGAACGTGAAGCTCATGAACCTAGGTGTGCACAATACGATAGAAGAGATGGCGGAAGCGCAAGAGATGGCGCCGCAGGAAAGACTGACGAAAACGCGAGCGAGCAGGCTTATACTCAAAGCGATAGGGACAGACCCCAATAGATCGATGAACCCGAAGGAATCGGAGGTAGAATTGAGCGCGAACCTTAGAGACGCGATCAGAACCACCCCCCTCCCGCGAAATATGCACCCGGAACACAATGTTAGCAGGAGAAAAGCGAGAGCGAAAGCTTTGTTGAAAGAAATTGAACAGCTAGGGCAACAGGCGGCCCTTGTAGACGCTGCTTGGGTCAAAGGCAAAAAGGCCTACACCGCCGTGGTGGTCGACAGCCGGGGCGAGGTACGAGACGCCGTCACCATCTTCACTAAGGATTCCACGGTGGCGGAGAAAGCCGCGATTGCTCTAGCCATCAGGAACCGTAAATGGTCTTTCATCTATAGCGATTCCAAAGCAGCAATTAAGAGCTTTGACAAAGGCTATGTAGCTGGGACTGCGGCTAAAATTATCGACAAGGTCGAAGCTATCAAAACTGAAATCCGATGGTTTCCTGCACATATGGGACAAGTGGACGAGGCTCGGCCCAACCTCAACGAGGTTAGGAACCTCGTTATGAACCTGGCACGAGGACTTGCTTGCTGTGCTGGTCAGAACCGAACCGACGCCCACTACCATTCCGGGGAGTATCAAGATCACTTACTAACTTACAACGACATCACTAAGTATTACTACTTGGGGCGTAGGCAATTCCCATTGTCACACGTAAGATTGAACAGGGCTCAGGCAGTCACGCTACGTTTACTGCAAATCGGGACGTACCCCACTCCCTATTTCATAAATAAAATTCACCCCGAAAGAGAAATTAGGAAAGAATGTAATGTGTGCGATGGCATCATTGACATCAGACACATGCTGGCGGGCTGTCCCGCTACTCTCGCCGACCCCGAAGAAAGATGGCTTTACTGGCACAAGATGATATTAAGCTCTGCATATCAAAATCAGCTACGGGCTGTCCCGAGGGTCCACGATGACGCCATAAGGCTCGGCCTGGCGGTGCCGACGTGGACGCGGCCCGCCTCGGTCTGAAAAGACCGGGCTTCAGGACACTAATAAAGTTTTTTGAATGAATGAATTAACGGCGAATATCTCAGCAACTTTCGGTTTGCAGATGACATTGTCCTGTTCGGCAACACTGGAGGCGAGTTACAACAAATGGAAAGCATATTTAGCGCCAGCGAGCAAGGACAGAAGGGAGACGACACCAGAATGCGCTAACTTCAACAACTTTATTTTCACGAAACAACCACATAAATTATTTAAATTATGCACAGTGGCGCCCCCCCGACCTCATCCAAATTTTAACAATACAAGAAAGTGGTCTCCATATCTAATAAGTCGACCGAAGGGGCACTAACACGCGCGTCACTATTCTGACAGATTGCCTGAGCCTCAATATTCTCTCGCATAGAACGACAGAAAGCTGAGCTAGTTGGTAAGGATTCATTATGCAAACTAGAAGTGCTAGATTCATTATGCAAACTAGGCGTTCGTGTTGTCCACTTCTCTACTCTTGTGTCCTGTCTGCACGCCTCACTTCTAGTTTGCATTCTCTCGCACATCTTTATCTTTGTGCTTCGCAAGAATTCGGCAGGACCCATACACCGCCGCAAAGCCGCATTCCTGACAGTGAGTTGACGGATGACCGTATTGCTTATTTTTCACGTTTAGACTATGTTCTCGTAACCGGTCATTAAGACACCTTCCTGTCTGTCCGATATATTTTTTTCCCACAGGACAGCGGAAGCTCATAAACAAGAGCTTCTACGCAACCCACTGGTGCTTTAGGATGATTCGTACAGCATCCCACAGCTGGCTTATACGGTACGGGTCCGTTAACCAACATATTTTCGCGAGTCTTTCTGGCGCCGAAAAGACCACTTGTGTTCCCACACGGCTAGCCATTTTTTAAGCCTATGTGCCGTTCTATGCAGATAGGACACGACCACTACCTTCCCTCTGCATGCGTTCCGTCCGTTGTGCTGTATGAGCCGCACATTTTTAGCAACTTCTCTGCGACTAAAACCTGCTGTATCGGTCCGCCCACTCCAAGCTCCTCCAGAGGAGCATTGTCAATTTGTGCTTCGGAAATGCATTAAAGAAATCCTGCCACCATAAGATTAATACGAGTCTTATGGACTAGTCAGGAAGGTTATCACCAGCAAGGTTTCCGGAGTCAGTGCAGGTTTCGCTCGTAGAGGGGCTGCTTAAAAGATGCGGTCCAGACTGCACAGCTCGGGACGCGGCAAGTCAGCGGACGGAACGGACGGACGGATTGTTCAACGACGCCCTCCTTACTCACTGCTCCCCTTGGAGACTGTAAGGTACTTTGAAATATATATATATATATATATATATATATATATACATATATATATATATATATATATATATATATATATATATATATATATATATATATATATATATACAATCCAGACTACCGTGGACACGTGTTTCTTTAAATTCCACTGCCTGTGCAGTATACTACCGCCGTTTCCACAATCAAGTGCTTCTTACCTTTAGTGCGAAATTGAAAGAGGGAGTAAAGGACAAAAATCAGGGGCGGGGGGGGGGGCGTACAGGTGTCCCACGACGCTTCAGAGACAGGGTATAGATTGGCAATATGTGGTGCTGCAAAATTAAGGACCCTGCTGTCCACCTCGCAAACGGTAAAATTATTGATGCTTCGCGTCAAAGTATTTGGTCGCTAGAAAAGCTTAGAGCAATGGAAAGACGCCGTCGTCGAACAGCACGGAAATTGGGCGCGCGGCTTCACATTTGCAGCACTTCTTAGCAGCGGTAGTGAATCACAGGCACTGCGCGGTAATTCTCCTATAGGTTGCGAAAGTCTTCGTGAACACTCAAGACTTTTTTTTTCTTCATGACGAGTATCGCGTGCAAGACAGTATCGTTGTTTGCATACGTAGTAGAACTAAGTAGGCATTCTTTTTCTCCTTTTATAAATGTTGTTAAGTTGATTTACTTTTCTGGGTGACAACATTCATTTCCCTACATTTCCCCACACGGGGGGGAGGAGTAGGGGGATAAAAAGAGAAACAGAGTGGAAGGGGAAGAGAGGAGAGAGGCCCAGAGAAATGGGATGGCCAAGGCAGGGAGGTTGAGTGGAAGAGCTTCAGGTTTACTACCCTGCACTGTGGAAAGGCGAACTTAAAGACGAAAAGAACAGCGGGAAGATAAGCAAGTAAAGGCTCGAATAAGAAATAATGATCATGTGACAATGTCTTTACTTAGGAGTCGGCTAACGAACGTTAAATCTCCGAAGTCATTGTTGCGGCACCTCCCCATACAGGGTTACATTCCTTGGGCTTATTAGGCAATATATCTAACTAACAATACTAAGATGTATCTTTCCCGACATATCCTTTGTATACAACAGAAGACACACGTACATAAAAAAAACGCTTTAAGGTACAAAGAAGAGATGCTTTAGCTTCTTGTAGCAACGGGCATCGATGAAAGCTGACTTCTTGATCAGAACACTTTAAAAATCACTCAACTGCAATGAGCGTTTCGTTCCGCCAAATCAATTAGCGTGAAGAGAAATTTTAGGCATCTGACTGATGTACCTGCTTAGGGGATCGCACGTAATCTCAAGAATAACTCCATAGTGCCACTGGAAAATTTTGGGAGAACAGCGGTGCCTCCGGAAGAACGCCCGAAGACTTTTGTACACCGCTAGGAAATGCCTCGCAATCCGCCTTTCTTTTTTTTTTCTGTGCTGCCCTCTGCCGCACGCCGCTGGAACCGTTTTGGAAGGGCGCCGGGACTTTCGCCGGTTGATTTGTATACCTGCACCCACGTTGAGTGCACGTCAATTATGCGTGTCGTAGAACGCGAATCATCATTAATGGCTTCTCCGGGCCAAAGTGTCGTTCCTTGAAGCCATGAAGGACTCAATGACTGCTGGGTGAGCCGCTGTTGTGCAAACAGTGCGGCCGATAACGGCACGCTGAGTTCCCTTTGCCGACACAGCTGCCTTGGAGTTTGTTGTCGCTGATTTCTGCACTTGGAGCTCAAGTTCTGTATTCTTTTTAAATATCATTTTGACATATCGCATATTCAAGAAGTCTTCGAGCGCAGCCTTCCACGCTGGATTTATCAACTAGGTGCAGTTGTTTACACCGACATCTACAGACGCAGATCGCTGCTAGCGTCAAATATTGAGGGAACGGTGCATCGCTAATATGAAATAATGTCAAAGCGTAGCAAACCATACATGTCTGCGCATATGTGCCGTGTTGTTCCACCCCGAAACGAGTCAATATGAGCGGCCGAACTATTTAAACGCGGCAACTGTGATCCAGATAACATATTACAGGCTGTTTACTTATTTCTGAGCCTGGATTTTCTTTAACTCCATCATATTCACAGCTTGCGCGTGTCATAAAACATTATTAGAGAAAACCGTGCTCGTATAAAGTAAGTGCTCATTTATAGGCCGTGTTGTTCTTTTGCGAAAACACGGATACCATCACTGACACCGTTGGTATAACTGAGCGAGACGGTTGCTTATGCTGCTGTATACCGAATACACCGTCTCTTGTTTCCTGTTTGACGCAGGGGTAAACAGCACCTCTCTGTAATTCAGAAATGTGTCAGCATGACAACATGTACAGACCCACCCATACACGTAGCGAATGCGACCGGCAGATTACGGGTACGGAGACGTATAGATGTTGTCACAGCGCTGTGTCACCGCTTGCCGCTTATTGTGTACGTGCAGTGCGAAGTGTAGTTGATTTCGAATTGCTGATGACAGAACTGAACTATAAAAGCAGTTTCCTTCGTCCAAACTGCTTATATTTCAGTTCAAGTCCGCCGGTAGCGGGTGCACGAACACGACGGCGCCAGACTTAACCTTCGCTGAACAGGATCAACATTGGCTGAAGCTTCAAGTGCGCGGCTTGAGAGGGTTGAAGATTGTGCATTTCAACTCCGAAGGCATGTTTTGACTCACTTTGGGTACGAATAATCATATATACAAGCGAAGGTGCTGTCGCATACCGCGTTGTCAGTTCGATGGCCGATCGAGCAGGGATCGGTCGAACGATGGTCGGCACACTGATTTTGGCGTTGTCGTTCACAAGAAAGCCCGTCGCAGTGCAACAACTCGTGCTTGTCGGTTGCGTCGTTGTCGGCCTGGTGTGATAAAATGCTTTCAGTGAAGCACTGTAGTCGGTCAATCGTTGACGTGAGCGTCTTGTTGGTCTCGTATCGACCCAGTGTTACGGCGCCTTAAACGAGTACGTGAGGTCAGGCAGGCGCTGCCACCACCAGCAAGTGACGATTGACGCCGCAAGAAGACTTGGTCAGCAATGCGATGTTTTTAAGTGTCGCCCAAACGTAACACACGGGTTTCTCGTTGAATTTGCTGGCCACCAATGAAAGGCAGCAACTACCTGGCTCACAGCGCAGTCCGAACCACTCGGACGAAGTCCTGGCCGCTTTCTCGTTTAAAGTGGAGTTGCAGTCCAACGCTACGCACATTTTCGGCACCGCAGTGACGTCGAGCTACCAGTGGAGTTTCAACGTGGCACATGGCACGAGTGTTTGCAGTGCCGTACGTCCGAGCGCTTATTATTATTTTTTTCCAGGGGCCTTTATGGCGCGCGGCGACGCGCGCGACCCTTCCAAAACGTTTCGTGACTAATGCGATTGGGCAGGGCGCATGTGCCGTCGTGCCATGAAAAAGGCGGATTTCATTTCGCCGACCCCGAAATTTCAAGTTGGCCCACTCTTTCTCCATGCATTTTCTATGGAGCCCTATGTGTCCCTATGGATAAGCATAAATTCGGTCATATGAGTCTCTCTGATATTTTTTTTTCAATTGTTCACTTATAAAGCTACCAATAATCTACATTGGCACTGCTGTAACGATTAAATGTCTTAAAGGGGCACTAAAAGCAAATAGTAAGTGAAGCTAAAGTGATATATTAATGCTCGAGGAAGCCTAAGAAGTTACTATAATCGCGAACACATATTTAGTAATCGAGATATTGATGTAAACCAGTGACATTCAAGTACTAGCCCGATGACGAAGGCACTCCTCATTTTATTTATGTCACCAGTACACAACCACTCGTAATAAAAAGATAATTGCATTGCATTACATATGAGACGGAAGAAAATTCTGCTTGCCCACGTCTATTCGATGTCTGTAAAAAATAACTCATTCACTTAGCTCTAGACGACGACGCAGGCGGTCGAAAGTTTTCATTCTTGCTCGACTCTGCGCCGCCCGTAGCTTTGCGCGTGAGTAGTTTATCGCATAGTGCTGCGCTGGTTTTTTTCGGCTCGAGAAACTCGCACAAACTGCAACTAGCCGAGATTTCCGCGTCCATGTGATGGTCGCGGGTTGCCCGAACGGTACACGCCACTTGACCAAGAGCAGCTGCCGCGGCAAATTGAACGCTGTGTCTTGGCTCGATTTCTCCAGGGCAGCGCGGTTGCGTTGTGCGCATAAAAACCATAGCGCCGTCTGTCGCGCGCCGTTTTACTCACAGACCGCTGTAAAGGGCGGTGATGACGTATGCAAAGTCACCACTCTACCGCTCGGGGGCGCGTAATTTGAATCGCGCTAAAGGTATGCGAACCCTCCAGAGGCAATTTCCTCTTAGTTTGTCTTTTCTTGGCACGAAACAAGCTTGCGAGGTTTCTGGAATGGTACTTTAACACTCTGTGTTGGCTTAATATTTTTCTTTAGTGTCCCTTTAACTTCGCAAATTACTCACGCAGATTCAAGGCATTATACTTTTCGCGTGACGGACCGATTTTTCTGGGGTGCTCGTCAAAGAATGCTTACGAATTAAAAAGCGCCAAGTTCGTCAGCACCCAGTGCATGCACATCATCTGTTCCCTTGCCGAAGTGTCATGGTTCGAACGTTTAGTTTGGACGGCAGAAGATCGTTAGTTCGATCGAAACATTGTGCCATTCCGGAGCCGAAGCGTGACCAGCGAACGCGTGAGCGATCACGGTGCGCTTCTTTCCTCGATCATAACGGCGGTTCGCAGTAAAACTGAATAAGTTGTGGACCTTGAAAGTCAGCCGTTTCTTCTTTACGCGTGTGAAGGTAATTGGCCGCGGATGCCGGTCCGTAAACATTTTACGGAGCTCCAAAAGTACGCTCCCAACGCGCCATACTACGCGACAAACTCCGCCATGGCTCATGTTTCGGAAAATTAACAGGGCAGAACAGACGAGGACGAAGGGAAAGAAGAACACGAAATTGCCGCCATGACACCTGACTAGGCCTAAATTAAACCCGTCGACGCTATAATACATCGCGTCAGCTAGGATACGCCAAGTGTAAATAAATACGACAACAAGAAAACAGCACGATTGCAGCAGTCGTGCCTGGATGTGTACACGCCCAACGTCCCTCTCTGCGCGTCGCGTTGACCTTTCCAACTGGATGTAGGTAGCCACCGTCTATCATTAGGCACGCCTGTTGAAGCACCAGAAGGAGCCCCGGCGCACAATCCCGATAGAGGACGGCGTATTCACGCACTCGTACGCCCGCGCATGTCTCGATCGTCCCCGTCGTAGCCAATTCTGGCGAACGTCGCGCGTGTCCCTTCAATTTCGCTAAGCATTTACCCCGCTCGTTTGCCACCCGGTCACTGCTATTCCCATTTCTCACCTCGCCTTCCGCCTCTCATCCGGTGGCTGCTTTCTTTCCGCAGTTCGCCCCCACAGTGGCGCGCTGGTTTCAGTGGGAGTTCGCGTGGTGCGAGCCGCGCCATCAGCGGACTTTCCCCGATGAACCTCCAAAGGAGGCCACGCGGACCCCGAGTGAGGCCTGGCACGCAAGCGCGCTGCACGCGTGTCGCCCGAGCGAAGTCGGCGGGGGCGGGAACCCCGCACTTTTGTCGCCTTTGTGACCTCCGGCGGCGAATTCATCTGTGCGAGACCCGAGCCGACCGCCGTCGCCAATTGGCGCTGCGGCGCTTTCTATATGCTGGTGCTGCGCACTCTGACAGCGATAAAAACAGGGGCGACTTGTAGGCTCGCATCAAATCGCCATAATGTGGTTGCTTGTGGATTGAAACGTTGACTTGTCTACCTTGCGCTCAGTGTTATCGTTGTATTGCTTTACTTATTAAAGGAATTGACATGTAGCAGGTTTGGGAGAAATTCTTGCGACCTAAGAGGGGACGATCTTTAGGTGCTCTTTTTTGGTATTGAACTGTCTACACAAGCGCTCTCATTGAGAGAGAGAGAGAGAGAGAGAGATAAACAAAAGAAAGGATTATGGCTTTGGTATACCTTACACTGGGGGGAGATAGACACGAAGGAAGTTAAAAGAGAAGTTGCTCTGACGCGCTGTCACTGCCGGTCCCGATCACCGCACAATATATCACAGCACATGTAAGATCGCGTGCAGAGCAATTAACAGAAATTAACTCTAACGCCGTTTGTGCAAATACGTTGCCCCGAACTAATGTAACAGTGCCTTCGTCGCCGTCTGATGCGATGGCTAAGAGAGTGGTATTCCAAAATGGTTTGCTGTGGAGATTATCTAGAATCAAAGCTACAATGAACACAGAGGGTTGCGCTATCTCGCTTTCTTTTAAAGGTAAAAATATATACGCCCTGCATAACTGTACAAGAGAGGAAACCTCCTCTTCTTCATCCGAACCTACATGCAGACACACTACGTATTTTAGAGTCTACAACAGGCCGTGTACCCCCGCGTAGCATAGCTAGTGCGTGATCCGGCAGTCGTTCACAGCATCGCTCCGCAATCAACGACACTGCTGTACGAGAACTCACGGGGTTCCTAAACGACCATGGACATTGCGGCAGCCCCCCCCCCCCCTAATGGAAGCACGCAGAGGTGACAATGATACGAAAGCCGTGCAAAAAACTCGAGATCGAGAACTTCCGACCGATATCACTTACTTCCTGTCTCAGTAAACGCTACCAACGTATATTATCACTAGCCGCCTGAAAAACTATCTCGAGGACACCGACCTTCTCCCGCATTCTATGTACGGATTCCGGGCACATCTTTCAACCTAGGATGTGCTGCTTCAGCTAAAAGAAGAAGTCATTGACACTGCCCCAAAGCAAGAAGAAAACACTATTCTGGCCTTGGACATCAAGGCCGCCTTTGACAATGTGAGCCATCAGGCCATTCTCGAGGGCCTCGCTGCCCTTCACAGCGGACAACGCACCTACAGTTATGTTCAAGCATTCCTGTCGGATCGAACCGCCACAGTCGGTCTCTGCTCAATCCGATCAAACGTCAGCAAGGTTCTGAACCAGGGCACCCCTCAGAGCTCCGCGAACTCCCCGCTACTGTTCAACGTAGCCATAGTTGGTCTTGCGCATGAACTCCAGTGCATCGATGGCATCCATCACGCAATGTACGCGGATGATATCGCCATCTGGGCCACACGAGGGTCCCTTGGCGAAGAACATAACCTGCAGCAAGCAGCCACCTGTGGCCGAACAATATGTACAGGCACGTGACCTGGCCTGTGCAACCAAGCAGTCTGAGCTCCTACGAATCTGGCAACACAAGCCCCCCCCAATCGGCGCAGAAGGACCCAGGCTACCGCCTCCGTGTCGTTATCGCCGGCCAACAAATCCCAGAGAAAACCACCATCTGTATATTGGGAATGTGGATCCAGTCAAATCGCCATGTAAACCGCACCCTTACCCTCCTCCGCACTACCACGCTGAGTCTGATCAGCTGAGTATGATTGACCGGGCCCGCACAGCGGCAGCCGCAAGCCGAGCCCTGGACTGAGGGCCCCACCCATCGCAAGCCAAGAACCTCCGACCATTCGAATTTTACTGCAAATAAATAAGTTTTCGCCACTACCACCATCCAGTGCGATTGAAATTCCCAGCGTTCCCCTCGCAAAGAAGACCCCTCGATATTTTTTGGATGACATTCTGCAAAGCACCATCTTCATGCTGTTGCCGTCGTTGTTTCTGTCGCGTCGTCCTTGAATAGGGGGGTGGGGGGAATCTTCACAGAATTAAAGGAGTTTCGCACAAGATATCTGTGGCCGTGGGTGAAGTCGAGAGAGTCACTGTTTAGAGCCGGAGCAAACGCAGAAGTTTGTTTGTTTGTTTGTTTGTTTGTTTGTTTGTTTGTTTGTTTGTTTGTTTGTTTGTTTGTTTGTTTGTTTGTTTGTTTGTTTGTTTGTTTGTTTGTTTGTTTGTTTGTTTGTTTGTTTGTTTGATTGTTTGTTTGTTTGTTTGTTTGTTTGTTTGTTTGTTTGTTTGTTTGTTTGTTTGTTTGTTTGTTTGTTTGTTTGTTTGTTTGTTTGTTTGTTTGTTTGTTTGTTTGTTTGTGTGTGTGTTTGTTTGTTTGTTTGTTTGTTTGTTTGTTTGTTTGTTTGTTTGTATGCTTGTTTGTCAGTGTGGTGGCACCCTATCACGTCGTTTGCTTCGAACATACTCTGCAGACAGCGTAGTAGCGCTTGACTGATCACCTATAGCCACGGCACTTTACCTCTCCATTAGCCCTGGATTCTTGTCAGGAGACAGCGCTGGAGATCTCCAAGGCTGCGCGGTTCCGCGTGGGCGCGTTGATATAGCTGTTGTATATGTTTGTTTGTAGAAAGGTCGTCAGCTTGCGGGCTATAGTGCACATACTTTCCGGCAATGTTCGTTCATTATGACTTTCGCGTCAGCTTCCCCGTCGTCAAACTCGCATAACCTACGCAGGCCGTGCCGAAAGATAGCGATTGAGGTCGAGAATAATTGTACGTGCTATAAACGCAGTTGTAGAAGTAAAATGTTCTCGTCTATATTGATAATTAACTTATAAATTGGCAAGGCCAGTGCACCTTCTGCTGGAGGAGCTCGAGGCGGCACTAGCTCTCCGCAGGCGCTCTTCATCTCCGGGTCCAGATGGTATATCATGCCGAGCCTTGTGCTATCTCGGAGAATCCGCACGGAGAGAATTTTTGAGTCTTTACAACTCATCATGGCAGGAGGGAAATGTTCCTGACGAATGAAAAGTAAGCCGCCTGTTGCCATTCTTGAAGCAGGGCAAATCTCCACTAGAGCTCACCTCTTAACGCCCAATAGCGTTAGCCAGCTGTGTAGGAAAGGTAATGGAACGCATGATCCTTGGCCGCCCGGAATGGTACCTTGAACACTACAAGATTTATCCGAATTCCATGGCTGGTTTCCGACGTGACCGCTCTTTCATCGAGAAAGTAGTTGATCTCGTTTCATATGTCCAGCACGAAAGGTCACGTAAGCGTTTATCTGCAGCTTTATTCTTAGATGTGAAAGGCGCCTACGATAACGTATTACATGACGCCATTATAGACGAGGTGGTCGAGTCTTTTTGTGGATTACAAGTTACCTATCTGCAAGATCATTCTTTTTGTTAACTGACGATGGCCCAACTACGCGACGCTATACCAGCAGAGGCGTTCCTCAAGGCGGTGCTCTCATCCCGACGCTATTCAATCTCGCTCTTGTTGAACTTGCTGAATACTTGCCAACTACAATCAAGATGTCAATATACGCAGAAGACATCTATGTTTGGACTTCGGCAGTTACACGTCCTCCGATACGTGCGCGGCTTCAAAGAGCGGCAACTTTGACAGCGAGCTACTTATGCTGAGACCTTGTTTACACATCACCAGAAAAATGCGCACTAGTGGCATTTACTCGCAAACCAATGACGCCTTATGTCATCTCAATCAATGGGCAGACCATTTTCTATGTCAGAACCCACATATTTCTTGGCTCAATTATTGACCGAGTCCTCTGTTGGAGCCCGCACGCGGCCTACATGAAACGGTGCCTGACAGCAACTTCCTAGTTGTTTAAATACTTGACAGGAAAGACGTGGGGGATGTCAGTAGACGCAATGCTGAAACTCTACAAAGCTCTCTTTCTCGGTTTTTTAACATATAGTCAACCTGTACTGAACAACACCCGCAAGACAAATATTCGTGTTCTGCAGGCAGCGCAACTCAAACACTCAGAGTTTGCCTTGGTTTGCCCAGATGCACGTCAACAGAGGCAACTATTGCGATTACTCGAGACCATCCAATGCAAACTCACATTACTGTGGAAGCCCTGAGAACGCACATTAGATATTTTGCACGTGCCCCCTATCACCACCTTGCAACACTACCTTCAGACAGGCTCCAAACATCATTCTCTAAAACTATCTTCAAGTACAACGACAAAATTCCCTCGCGCTTCACCACTGCATCTGAACCATCAATACCCCCCTGGTGTCTTATCAGCCCCACAGTACATTTCAGTGTACCAGGAATCGGGAAAAAGGCTCACCTGTCGTCGCCTGTGCTGAAACAACTGTCTCTGCTTCTTCTGCGCGAGAGGTATGGGGACAGTGTGAATATTTACACCGATGTTTCCACAAACATCCAGTGTTCGTCCGGTGTTGTGGTTGTCCCCCAGCTAGAGCTATTACCATCAGCTTCAGGACTGACCACCCAATGACATTGACATCTGCGGAACTAGCTGCTCTTCGCACTGCACTTTGTTTCGTCAGTCGGGATCCACCTCGACAATGATCAATCTTCAGTGACCCAAAGGCATCCCTACAATCTGTGCTATCAGCTCTGCGTCGCGGGCCATACGAACAGCTCGTATTCGATATTAGATGCCTACTCCATACATCACATGAGAAAGGACACCACGTGATGTTTCAGTGGCTGCCAAGTCACTGCGGCGTCATAGGAAACGAAGACACCGATAATGCCGCTCAGGCAGTTCTTGAAGACACACAGGAAGAGGCCATACCACTTTCACGGTCCGACGCAGCCAGCAGACCTCGAGTGCTTGCACAGGAGATCATGCTCTCTCTATGATGCACTCCAAGCAAACAGACCAACCGGAGCAATCGTCATTACCACCTGCCCTCTTTGATGCATCTCTATATGCCAACTGGACTCCACCGAAGAGAGGCCACTCTGCTTTATCGCTTATGGCTAAGGGTGGCATTCACGAAATCGCCTAGATTCTCGCTGACAACAAAGCTGCGAGTTGGTGATATTTGTTACCTCCACGCTTTAGACGGCTGCGGGGCTTGTGCATGAGGGAAGTTTGAAGTTAATTGTTAGTTACTGCGTGTACAAAAAACGAGTTTGCACATTATATACAGCATCAGGAGGTCGCAGAGTGAGAAACAACCAGGGGGACATCCTATCATTAGTGGGTACTTAAGGTATATTAGATAATGAAGAACAGGGCGAACAAAAAAAGAAGAGAAAAATGCGCCAATAAATATGATCGATTCGGATGCGCATGTTAAGCGCTGTCTGTCGTCGATTGCCTGCACCCGAGTTTGGTTATGCGTGTGACGGGCTCAGTCTAAGGAGGTACGAATATCATGTGGAAGTGCCCAGTGATACAAGGTAAATCAGTTTGCTGATACGCAATGGTGGTTCACACGTGCGGCGACAAAATACCACCTTATACCCAACTTACCCTTTATCTTATCACTTCGCTCTCTCTCTCTGGCGTGTATACTTTAGTCGCAAACAGGACGCTCGTCTCGTTTACTTCCCTGTTCTTTCTTATCCTTGATCTTTTTTTATCTGTATCTATTAGTTCTGCTTGATACTATGATAGTATCATCGGAAGATTAAAATGTTAACTTTTTTTTCTTACTTTTAACTCAATGTATACATTGCACATCATCCTGGCGAAAAATAGGTCAAACCCGCCGAGCACTTGTCGAGCGCACTGAGCTGCGAAGCAGGAAGGCCTTGGCGTTTCTTGCGTGTGTCATTATGAGAACACGTGGCTTCGTAAACATAAAAGGTGTTGGTGCATTCAAAACGGCAGCTTGTCACTTGGCATCGCTCTATACAGGGCTGAATGGTGACGAGCAATGGTCACGGCCAGCGATCTTTTTTTCTTCACTTCTTTCAAAAGACATCCTTGCTTGAATGCAGGGTAAAATCGCGGCAGAAGTGACAGAGGGCCTTGGACTCCGCCTTATACAAGAAAAAAAAGATTATTGAGCATGGGAGAAATATTCAGGGTCTTGCCTCATTCCACATACAGCAGCGCATGGATTTTGAAAACGCACCGTTCATGGTCGGCCGTTGGTGCAGAGCTTATAAGAGAGCGCCCAGGCGAGCTATACAAGTTCGAGTTGTGTGAACAATGAAACAAAGAAGACCACAGCAGGACAGTGTCTCTGGAACAACGAGGACCACCCTGAAGCTGACACACACTCGTGCGATAACCGATGTCCATGAGTATACGAACAATGCAATATGCAGGGCATACGGCCACGCAAGCCAGAGAATCGCACGGACAATCCAAGGTCGGCACTAAGCCCGGAAATGCTAACAATAGCGTATAACAGCATCCGCTCTGGCCGACGTTGCAGACGCTATAGATTTTGGCCATTTCTTAATAAAATATATAGGACGGTGAGTGATATAATGACTCGCATTTATTGCAATGACATCACACACGTTGCCACATTTTCTCTACGTCAGCCGCTTGGTTATGTAATACGAGCTAATGATTTCGCGCAAAAAAGAAACTTCTGCTAATACGCACCAGTTTTACTTCGCGACAGTCTAAAAAGAAAAAAATGGAAAACTGGGTCAGAATATGGCTGCGATAGATATCTGACAATTGCGCCGCTGTCACTCAACGAAAGTGAGCGATCTCTCTCTCTCTCTCTCTCTCTCTCTCTCTCTCTCTCTCTCTATATATATATATATATATATATATATATATATATATATATATATATATATATATATATATATATGCATGTGTTTAGGCACCATTCGAAGTAGTGTCCTTGTGTTACCGAAAACCCAAACTCTTTCGTGTTCTTTCATTCGGGCTCTGTGTTTTGTACGCTTGGCCGATGGCGTCCCCTAACTAAGGATCCCCTATTTCTAAAGCTGCCTAAATATATTGGAATAGTACATTCTGGGGTGATATAAGTGCCCAACCACCATATTATTATAGCAGGTTTGACGATATATGCACGAGTGAATTATATGCAGGGTGATCTTTATTGTGTCATACAGATATGTTTTTTTAAATCGCCTGTGGGAGAAAACAGAATTCTTGTCCTTGAGCAGGATTATTCAAGAGGCAGTCTTTACTAGCACAATAAATCGAAAAACCAGTTTAACTTATTGATTAAGAATTCACAAAACACTTCTTCGTGAATTAGATTATGGCGCATATTGCATGCAATTTACGAATCGTAATCGGTGGGTTTGCAAGCCTTGTACACTTGAAATGAATCTCCAAGATGACACCAGTGTCGAGATATAATTTCCCAAAGTGCGGGACGAAATACATGGGCGTGCCAGTTATTTTGTGCTTCAATGCGGAAAAGAGCGCTTTGTAAAAAAACTAAGTGGAACAGCAGTGCGTTTCTACGGGGTTTGACGGCGCATATCTCCAAACTGGCGTCATTCTGTAAAATCATTTCAAGCCTTGCAAACTCACCAGCTACAATAAGTGCAACTTGCATTGCGCGCCATAAAGTAAATAACAATTAGTAGATTTTTTCTTAATTGGTGAAATATACGTTTCAGCTTCTCGTGAGAGGTATGTCCGCCTCTCCGAATAATCCAGCACAAGGACTAGAATTAAGCTGTCTGTAGCAGGCGGTACTGAAAAATTCCGCAAGATCTAAAATTGATCACCCCTTACATGATTCGGGCACCGATCGGCGGCTGTCTGAGACACCACAGCGATTGAAGTATACCGAGACAAGTTTGGAACGCTGCGCTTCTTATTCTTTCTTTCAGTCGGAGTTCTTTTCCGGGTTTCGCATGTATACAAGCTAACGGATGTGTTTCCATGCGCCACGAATGTGGGCTGTTCCTTTGAGCTTTCGTTTTTGAGCCGTACGCGCTACGTTGCACCAGCGTAGGCCGAGAGAAAAGAGACAAAAAAAAAAAGCTTGTTGACAGAAAGGGTGAATGACCCCGAGGGCGGAAAGTCCTGCCGAACGCAAAAGTCATATGTTTGAGCACGGTCAATAACGCGTTGAACTACAGAGTGACCGCGCCACCAGTATATCTGCACGAATCGATCGCTTCAAGTAGCAAAAGAATGCAAAGAAATTAAACGTAAAGCCCCATGCACGCAACTAGTGGTCTTTTATACCCAGCACGACTGCCGAGAAACGCTCTGTCGGGACCTGCGCCAGTGTGGAGAGTTGCCAAGAACAAATTTCAGCTTTTTGGATAAGCAGTGCACGAATATAGCGTACGGCGGCACTTACGATAGATGAACTCATGACTAAAGTGCCCATGCAGCTGATGGAACCACATATACGCTATCGATAAAGAGATCAACATTCGAAGTTTGTAGCCATGGAGAGATAAAAACAACAACTTGGAAGCCGCGAGCACGAAAGAAAGAAGAAAAGAAAGGAAATGGTGTCTGTGGTTTTTACTTAGAAGTGTTCACGCACAAGCGTTTTATTGTTGTTGTTGTACAAGGAAGCGAACGCTGGTGGCATTTCGAAGGAAACTGCGCAACGCCAGTGACTTGTCGTCACAATGAAACGGAACAGAGCAATATGCGTCATGCAAATTGAGGAAGCTATTGACTTGTACTTGGGCAGCGGCCATGCACCAAGCGGTTTTGTTTATTTACGGTTCTCTTCAATAACAGAGAGAACGGAACCCCATCCAAGTAAACAGAATGGAACGGAGATAGCAGGTAAAAAAAAAGATGCTATCGCAGATATATTACTGCAAGTCAAATTAGTTGGAAGTGTAGTCGCCATCGGTTTCTTTCTCCCACGTGGACCTCTTGCTTAGTGCATCCGCCAGTCTATCTTTAACTATGATGAGAGAGATAGAGAGAGAGAGAGAAGCGTTTATGAGAGAAAGGTGAATGTTGACGGGCGTCGATTTGACACATACGAGAAGAAAGGGGTGGTGCTATGCCTGTCACAATCACTTAAAATATTCATAAATTATTGTTATAGTACGATATTCGCTTGAAGATAAATCCAGTATTAAGTAATAATCACAAGAAAGTAGAAGAGTAATAGTAGAAAAAGCAGTGGTTTTCTTTCTGCGCGTTTGTTTGTTTAATTATTTCTCTATAGCTCGCAATGAATGTTCCAAAACGTAAAACGTTCATGGTTTGTCTAGCTGATCTATCGCGCACTTTTTCTACAGTGCGTCAAACACATTCAGCATGCTTCGTAGTCTTAACGGAGCTCGTATTCCAAAACTCAGATGGCGTCGTGTCTTTAAAAGTGATGTGCGCGCGATCGAGCATTATGAAGGAGGGGGAGTGCAGGATATGTAAATCAAAGCGCCAAGTAATTAGAACTTTTTACTCGCAATCATACTGCTCGACATACAGTGGTGCATACATTGGTGTTACGTCAGAGCACTAAAAAAACGACGATTAGGACGGGAGTAGTTAGTAAGCGAAATGCCGTCTGCGCTGTTCTATAACGACGTGATGCGCGTCGGCAAGAATGTTGCTCTGACAGTTTCAGCATGTTCCGAACTTCCGGGCAGCTTGTGGGATGCGGTTGGTGGTACTAATCGTTTGTCGTGCCACACGCGGAATCGTACTGTGTGCCCGTGTATACGTACAGATAGCCTGCACGTGGACGTCAGTGCAGCTTGTTGACGCAAACAGACTAAAACAGACGCATCTTCTCAGCGCGCTGATCCTTCAGCACAACAGCTTGGATGAGGTCAGTGAAATCAGGAGGGCGGTGGAGTGCTAAACGCGACAAAACGTGATTGTCTTCTCGAAGCGCGTCATTGGCGCCAACGTATACTATACTATACATTTGCAGCCACGAGCGTTTCGTTGAAAGTTGATGGAATTCTGATTCCACGTCCCGTGGTGTCCGTTCTCGAGAAGGACACTTTCACTGTTTGAAGCAGCTGAAGAGGTGCGGCTAATTAAACTATCACAAAATCCGCAGGCACGTCCGTTACAGGCCTCGTGCGCGGCCGATGGCGGCGCTGCGAACGGCGCTTCAGTGAAAGGTTCAGCTTTCTTCGCGAAACGTTCGGCGCTCCGGCTTTGAAAGGTTCGGTGTTAGCATTAGAGAAAGCTAAGTGCAACACATGGTAAAAAAGGCGGTAAAGCGTGCAGCGTGGCGGGGGGTCCTTTAAGGTAGACGAGGAGAAAGAGAATGAGAATGTAGCGGAAGTCGAATCGATTGGCAGACACTGTGATGTCGATGCTTGACTAAAGAAAATCGAGGATGCGCAGGATGAGCTTGCGAAACGGGTCGAAGCACTCTAAAAGGAGCTCAGTATGTAGCGTGATGCACGGAAGGCGGCAGAAGAAAGACTTCGAACAGCCGAGGAAAAACTGAACAGGGCCGCCATCACGAACGAAAATGGTAGTGACGATGGAACGCCGCCTACCGGCGTGACAGGACCGGAAGGTGGAATGCGTGGAACGCGTGGAACGTGCGGTTTGGGTGACTGGGAGTTTCATCTACCTTGAAGCTACCACAAAAGCAAAGAAACAACGAAGGGAGTCAATGCCCCGTGTCGAATTCATATTACGCAAAAAAAGATAACAAAGGGAGGCAGGAATAGGCCTCGTCAGTAAGAAAAAATGGAAAGGTGATAATGGTCGGTGACTCAAATCTGACTAGGTGCTCAGAGGCGATTGTGTAGAGAGTGTAAAGCGACAAAAGAGTGGCAGTAGGGATGTTTCCAGGGCAGATATTGGGCTCTGTCATGGAGCGAGCCAGAGAAAAGTTCGCGAAGAATGCACAGGGACGCAACCTTGTAGTAGTAGTGGGCGGCCTAAATGACGTGCTGAACAGGAAAGGGGCATGAATAACCCAACGTTTGGCGATGGCTGTAGAACACTTGCGCGAGATGTCCCCTCAGGTGCAGATTGTAGTGCGCACGGTGCCGGAGGTACCTTTGCGTGACGCTAACATGAAAAGAACGGTTGCGGCCGCTAATTAGGCGACATGGAGAGTGAGCTGAAAGAAAGGCTGAGAGGTTGTGGAAGTCAACAGGGAAGTGAGAACGTATGATGGTTTTCAACGAGATCGAATCCTCTTCAATCACAGGCTTGGATGAGAAATGGGCTGGCGAATTTCTGGTCGCGCCATTGCATTTTGGGGAGCAGGTGCGGGGAGGGGGCGCACGGGCGCCCAAGAGGCCAGGGTAAGTAGTAACGAAGAATGTCCTCTATGTGAACCTCAGATTAGCATCCGTAGCATCACCGTCAATAACAGAAAAACGAGGATAGGAAGAAAGAGAGCTCGCCGTGCAATATG
This sequence comes from Dermacentor albipictus, assembly GCF_038994185.2. Lineage (NCBI taxonomy): Eukaryota > Metazoa > Arthropoda > Arachnida > Ixodida > Ixodidae > Dermacentor > Dermacentor albipictus. The sequence goes on from NC_091821.1 coordinate 43,212,215, forward strand.
CTGCATGAACACGCAGGGCGGTAGAAGGAAGGAAATGTGGTTAGAGATTGAGGAGCAGTTAAATAGAGAACACATATTTGTGTACGTGGTTAGAGAGACGCACCTTAGAGATTTAGAAGAGCCATCAATGATATAAAATTATGTTTGGGAAGGGTGCAACAGAAATAAGTCGGAAAGAAAGGGAGGGGTAGTCGGAATGCTCATACATCATGGCGCCAAATGGAAAAGATTAAATTCAAAATGTCAACAGAATCTTTGGTTATCAGGCACAATGAGTGGGAAAAAAACTTGGCTGGGCGTAACGCATCTATGGAGGGGGAAGATAATAGTTAGTGGAAGATAAAGATAATGAAGATAAAGATAATGAAGATAAAGAGAATAGTTAGTGGAATGCCGAAGTGCTGATATTAAGAGACGGATATACCGACAATAACGGGAACTTAATGCTAGATCTCTGTGAGCGACGTCACCTCGTTGTCGTGAATGCGGGGCCTAAATAGAGGGCCAGATCACATGGGAAGTCGGAAATAAGCAATCAATCATGGATTACTGTTTGATGACAGGATCAATTTACGATTAGTTGAGAGAAATGGTCACATACGTGGAAGGGTATAGCCTACAGGGAGGGACCATAAGCGCATAATTTTGAAAATGGCCTATGTAGTTGGGATAGAGATCAAGGGACGAAGAATGGCCAGTCCAAGTCTTAACGCTGAACAAATAACAAATATAGTCACAAAAGTCAGGAAAGAACTTGGCAAATGGCCAACCAAGGAGCGCGAATATAGTGAGCTTCTAAGTGTAACGACGAGAGAAATGAGTAAAGAGAAGCAACACGTTTGTTGGAAAGGAAAACGGAAACCGAAAAGCTAGTGGAACAAGGATATACAGGAAGCGATTGAAGAACGACAGAATGCATCACGAGAGGCAAAGAAAGCTCAGTTGGCGCAAGATGAACTCGACGGAAAGTGGGAAATATACCCGGAGAAACAAACTATTGCTCAAATGCTAGTTTAAGCAAAAATAAAGGTGAAAGGGAACGTTGGTTGTGTTTGTTGCTAACAGGCGTAACAGGTGTAATGGTTCCAGGCCGTACATTTGGAAATGCGGTTGTTTGCTTGAAATCAGGGGTACAATCGGCACTCGATGCAACCAAATGTCAGTGGGACGCCTCACATTGGGCGCTCACGGGAAGACTACAAATGAAGATGTGCAGTTTTGAAGTAATGGAAACTCAGAGCGAAATGTATTTTTAAGAATGACCGAGGAACATGAAAGACAGTAATGGGGTTACGAGAGTGTTCAGGTATTTGTACAGGAAATACAACTGATTCAAAGTGAAGGAAAAGAAATAGGAAGCTTACCAGCAAGTATGCAACTGGTATATTAAGCAACATGGCAACAAAGGACGTCAAACGCAAAGTCAGAGGGGCTGAGACAATCTCACGGGTGGGGGCAATGGAAAAGAAATCTGCTATGAGTAACTACCTAAGAGGAAAAAACAAAATCAGGAAAGAAATGATTTACCATAACTCAAAGGGAAGTTCCTTACTTTTCGAAGCGAGATCAGGATGGCTTGGAACATGCACCTATAAAGCTAGATATAAGAATGAAGAAGAAGCATGTGCTTGCTGCAGTAAAGTTAGGGAAACGATGGAACATGTTTTATTAGAATGTGAAGATATCTACAAAGTTGTCGGGTTGGGCTCCTCTGGACTCCATGAACACTTGGGTTTAGGGATAGCAGGGGGAAAGTAATCATATCCGCATTAGAGATCAGTAATAGGCAAATGCAGGTTTGCTGGCAGAGAAGTAGGGGGACCACAAACAACGGAGATGTAGAAAAACGTAGTTCCCAGTAATGGTTAAAGAAGTTTGATGCTAGGAATGTGTGTGTGTGTGTGTGTGTGTGTGTATGCGTGTGCGTGTGTGTGTGTGTGCGTGTGTGTGTGCGTGTGTGTATGCGTGTGTGTGTGTGTATGCGTGTGTGCGTGCGTGTGCGTGTGTGCGTGCGTGTGCGTGTGTGTACGTGTGCGTGTATGCGTGTGTGTGTGTGTGTGTGTGTGTGTGTGTGTGTGCGTGTGCGTCTGCGTGTGCGTGTGCGTGTGTGTGTGTTTGTGTGTCCAATTACTACGGATATTGCTTATCTTATTCGAAATTTCATGAACCAGTCACAGAGCATCATGCCGAATGAATAAGTAGAGTTAAACTGCTTTGAAAACGAAGCGCGAACTCAGGACTCATTCTGAAAACTTCGCGTCAAGTAAGCGGCGGTGTCGTTGGACGCAAATTTTACATTTCATTCATGTCTTCATTTCGCACTTTTCCTGGTGAAGACAAAAACTTCATAAGTTATCTGTGATCGGTTTATCGCGAACGTTAGTTGAAGCACACTCTATTACGTTTCACAAACATCAAGCATGCTTTACAGAATTGCAATGCCACTTTTCAATGCAAAAAATTTATGCTTACTTGGGTTAGCCTGATTAGACTATGTTCAATGCACTTTCAAATGACACAGAACAAGTCGGAAAATATTACTTTACCAGTGTAAGAATAGAAATATTCCGTTATCAAAAGAATTTTTTTTTTCATTTCTGTTATGAAACAAGCACCGGAAAATATGTCTAAGAGTGATGGTGCATAGAGATCTTTATTGCGCCTATGTACGATCCCCTTTATGTGCTTGTCTGTTCAGCACTCCCCCTATTTATTCGGTCGAGCATCGACAAACCCAAACTTGTCAATATTGTTGTCTTAGCTATACATACATGGGACGCGTTCACAGGAGAAAATATATTGAAAACATTGATCTGAATATGTTTCGCAAGTATGGTCGTCTGTTTTTCTCAACGCGGTAGCACTAATTCGCATCGCTGTACGCATCTCGCCCACGAACTGTGCCCGCTATCTTTAAATTAAATTAAATTGCGGGGTTTTACGTGCAAAAACCACGATCGGATTATGAGGCAATTTGGACCACCTGGGGTTCCTTAACGTGCATCTAAATCTAAGTACACGGGTGCTTTCGCGTTTCGCCTCCATCGAAATGCGGCCGCCATGACCGGGATTCAATCCCGCGACTTCGTGCTTAGCAGCCCAACACCATAGCCACTAAGCAACCACGGCGGGTCTCCCCATCTTTGGTGGGAGCAAAAAGAGTCGGTTCACGCCAAGCCGCCTAATCTGAGTCATGTTGGAAGTAATCAGGTTTAATTATCTTGCGCAGGTCGGCACCACTGCACAAAACTACGTAATTTTGTCTCATTGGTCCAATTAATTTTGTCCGCTCAGGCCTAACAGGCAATTCATATCCGCCGCACACTTGATGGGCGACTGGCAGTATATGCGCTCTAAGATATAGACGACAGCACCTCGATGCGAGTTTGGTCAACTTTTTGGTATAGAAACCGAACCATTTAAGTTAAATGAATTGACCATATACTCTCCTCGTAGATCACTCCCCCCCCCTTTTTTTTCTTTATTAATTGAAAAGGGGAAAGATTCATTCATATTGTTAAGTCGAAGCTGCGCGCACGAAGGCCAACCTGGGGAATAACACTTGTGAACAACGAAGGCCAACCTGGGGTATAACACTTGTAATTGTGAAAATTAACGTTGTGCGCACACGCACATCGTTAATTTTCACAATTTCTTCGTGCCTTCTGAGCAGGTTCAGCTTGCATCGTGTCGGATTATTTAAAGCTGCTGAAGCATCACTTAGTCACCTAATGCAACGCTATGAAGGGTGTTTCAGCTAATTTTAGCCTGGGTTTCAAGGTATGCCGATGCACTCTAAAACGACATGACCAAATGCATGTTGCTCACTTTTGTATGTGGTGTGTCATGCTATGTTTTGTGTTTTGCTTAATTAGGCAATTAACCAATATTCATTAAACAACTTCTGCAGCAACAAAATTAAGCGAAACATTCAAATTAGAAAGTTGCAGAGCGCTTGCAAAACGTCCAATTAGACCGTTTCTAGCTTTCTATCTATTATGTATTAGTGTATTTCAGCTTCCGCGAAATAAAAAAAAAATACCACGTGACATACGCGCTTGCGCGCCGTGATTGCAACGCTCCCAAACTGTTCGCGCACAAACGAACATAGCATCTGGCAGGGCGTGCTGCCGTTTAAAAGACGGCAGGACAGTGACGAAAGCGTTGGCTGTGCAATTTACGCCAGCGATGTGCTTCCCTCGCGGCGGTTCACGATAGCGACAAGCAGGCGCAGCGGCAGCCCACCCGGCTGAATATGCTATGTTCGTTTGTGCGCAGAACCCTTGGGAGCAGTGCAATCACGACGCGCAAGCGGACATGTCATGTGGTATTTTTTATTATTTATTTCGCGAGCATCAAAAGTAAGCTGAGAAACACTCATACTTAATAGATAGAACGACAGAAACTGTTTATTCGGACATTTTGCAAACCACTCTGCAAGTTTCTAATTGGATTTTTTTTTCCTAGCTTCGTCGCTTCAGAAGTTGGTTAATCGATCTTGTCAAATTATCGAATTGAGGAAAATACAAAAAATATTGTGCCACACTGCATACAAAAGTGAGAAACAGGCATGTGGTCGCGTCCTGTTAGGGTATATCGGCATATTTTTTTAACTCTGGCTAAAGTTAGCAGAAGCACACTGTATATACAATTAGATGGCGCATCTTCCTACAATGTGTCTAAATCACTGTATATGCTTTAACCCACCGCAGCGACTAAGTGACTTCTTGCGAATGGCATCGAACGTTATATGCCTGAAGCGCTGGGCGGCAACAAAACTGAAATGTCTGCGGCCAACGGAGTGTGGGATCGACCAAACATGCAGTACACACCAGACATCGGCAAACGCTGTTTTACCGCGCACGCACACGGCAGCCGAAGGCCAAATGCTGCAATGCACCATCAAAAACGGGCCAACTAACTATTTCGAGCTCGCCACAAATACGAAACAGTCTTGACAAAGAACCTACGACGTACACGCCCATGTACAATGCTCAGCGTTTCAAAAGCGATACTAGGAGTGCATGGCTGCTGGTGCTTTTTGCGCCCCCGGTGGGTTGTGCGCGCGCCGAGCTGATCAATTGAGGCAAACAATGAGGGCGAGATCCTTTTTGACGCATTTTTGACTGTATCTGGGTAGGTGTTGTGGTACTCCAAGTACCACTCCAGGCGTCCTAGGATCATCCTCTCCATTACTTTGCCCACAGCTCGCCAAATCGATCGGGCGATATCATGAGAGTTCCGACGACGAGTTGCCAGGCTTCAGCAGTGGAACAAGGCGACTTGTCTTCCAGGTTGTTGGTAGCGTACCATCTCTCCAAGATTCATTGTACACCTCAAGGAGAACTCCTCTGGCTTGCTCCTCCAGGTGACACAGAGCTCGGTAGGAAATTCCGTCAGGTCCTGGCACTGATGTGCGGCTACACAAAGCTAATGCTGCCTTAAGTTCGTGGATTGAGAATGGTAGGTCCATCCGGTGATCACGTGGTGGCGGACAGCTGCTCGAAGGCGATGGAATGTTGGTAGCCGTGAGTTGGCCGGATAGTCTGGTGCAGAAATCCTCTGCCACGTCAATATCCGATCACTTTTGAGAGAGGGCAAGCGCCTTGAATGGGAATCGCTGTGCGGGGAGTGTCCGGAGACCGCGCACCATTCTCCATAGTGGCGATAAAGGCTTGCGTGGATCTAGCGACTCACAGAAGGCAGTTCAACGTTGCGATTCGAGCTTGTCTAACCGGCGCTGTATCATCTTTTGCGTGCGCCTGGCGGCCCGTAAATCGTCCATTGTCTTCGTACGTCGGTTTCTTCGTTCAGTACGTCGTCGGATTGCTTGAAGTCGTTCTAGTTCCACATCAAATTCATTTAGTTTCGAAGAGCATGTGAGAGTACGCATAGTGTCTTGCACCGCGCTCTTGATTGCCTCTTCCAAGTCGAAAGATGGATTGGCGTCGCAGTGTTCTTCCATAACAGACTGAAATTTAGGCCAGTCCACTCTTTGGATCGTATCCCATATTTTGGAAGGGGACAATCCTATGATCTTGATGTACGTGGGGATATGGTCGCTTCCGTGCGTCTCTATGTCCGCAAACCACCCTGCACGTCTGACTAGGCTTCGTGAGACGAAAGCCAAGTCAAGGCAGCTGCTGTACGTGGAGCCACGTAAGAACGTAGGACTTCCATCATTCAACAACCAAAGTTCATTACTGGAGGCGAAAGATACCAGAGCTCTGCCTCTTGCGTTGATCTTCGGACTTCCCCAGAGTGTATGATGGGCGTTGAAATCTCTAATGATGACCCAGGGATTAGGAGTTGAGGAAAGGATATCTCGTAGTCTTTTGTAATCAAATCGACTTGACAGAGATAGGTAGGCGCCCACGAAAGTAAAGGCCAAATTCTTTTTCCTTACGTTTAGGCATATATATTGATTATTGTCATTAGGTGGTACAGGCTGAAGAATGTAGGTGAGGTCACGGCGAATAAACACCAAAACCTTACTGTTTTCATAAACAGTTGACGACATAGACGATTCATATCCAGAAAGTCTGATCGTGTTCGAGAAGTTTGGCTCGCAAAAGACGATAATGGGAAACATATTGGCGTACGCGAAGCGACTGAAATCCGAAAGGCGCACTCTGAGTCCGCGGGCATTCCACTGAAAAATAGCTGCTTGTCGAACCTCTTCCCTAAAAGACCGTGGCTGTGGAGCCATGATCTACTCAAGGGTTGCCAGCACCGGACTCAGAGCGTCCAGTACTTGAAGCGCACTTCTGGCAGACGGTGTGTGCATGTTGCTTAGCAACACGCGAATGGCATTCATAAAAGGATTATTAAGTGTTATCACTTTTAAGTGCTATCACTTGCTCATCTGTTTTCTGCGACCCCTCGGATACAGCACCTTGCTGTACTGGGGGCGGCTTCTTCTGCGGCTCTTCTGGCGGTCGTGTACGCGGAAGTGGCGGCCATTCCTTTGTGGAGAGAGATCTGGCAGTTTTCTCCCTTCCAAAATTGGTGTTCGGAGTGCTGAAAACTTCCGCTCATTATGCTGCTTGACGAGTTGACTTTTCCTGAAAGCTTGATGTTTTCCGTCGTGAAGACCTTCGACGGTGACGTCGTCTTCGCCGTACTTTCACAGCGGCCTCTTTGTGGGTAGAGTTGTCTCTTACCATTTGTTTAAGAATGGTGATCTCTTTCCTGATCTAGGGGCAGTCTTTGGAAGAGGCGCATTGATTACCCTGACAGTTAGGACACTTCAATGTAGTTGTGCTGCAGTTGTCTTCTGAGTGGGGTTCGGCACATCGAGGGCACACGGCCGAATTTCTGGAAACACCCTTCACATGGCCAATCTTCTGACAATTGAAGCATTGCATTGGTCTTGGAATAAATGGTCGAACCTGGTGGCGAAAGTGGCCGACCTTCACGTAGGGTGGAAGGCAGTCGCCTTTGAACGTTAGCCTCACACAACGTGTGTTGCCGAGGCGACTAACATGCACAATGACGTTGTGTTCACTGGCTGGTTTCATGAGAACTGGGAGGTCTGCATTAGGTATTTCATTGTCAATGTCATAGATGACTCCTGTTATTGTGGCACCATTCGATGGCACGATGGATTGGACCTTGATGTTTACCAGCTGCGTAACATGTTGTAGTATGGTCAGCGCGCTCGGGTTCATCACAACGATTGCCAGGATGTTTCGCCCAGTGTTTATCCTGACATCCTTAATCTCGTTTGGCACGGTGTTTTCTAGATACACGGAGAGTGCTTGCCTGTTGAGAACGCGCAGGTTGTCGGTAGCGTTCTGTGGCACAAACAGGATGGAGGGAAGCCATCGTTGAGGCACTGTTTTCACAGTGTTCGAGCTGGACGCCGAAGATGAGTTGATAATTCTTCGTTTGGCCTTGAGGTACTGGACAAGTCGAAAGCTGTATTCCGAGGACTCGTCACCAGATATGGGGTACAGCTCTGTGTCCTCGCTACCACTCGACGTATTTCCTCACTTCCTCGAACAGATGTCCGCGGGTGAACGGGAACCGGGTGGATGCTCGAGGTGTTGTACATCCAGCACCGCGATGGAGGGGGCGGTAGACCCCACAGGTGCAGTGAGAAGTCCAAAAAAGCACAGAGACGGGCGAGATGTGCTCCGCAAGAGAAGCACTTCGTATTCTTCCCCAAAGCTTCCTTTGCGTACAGAAGGACAGAACTACGTGCAAAACAAATGTACTTCGTAACATTCGTTAGAGACGTCTATAACAGATGCAGCAATTTCACACTGAAAAACAAGGTCGGTGGCATATTTCGTGCCCACACTTCCAATATCATAATAAGTAAATCAGCTTTTAGGGTTGGCTGTCTTGAACCTCAAAATTATTAAACTGGATGCATTGAACACTACGGCTTAAATGCAGCAACTGTGATGTCTGCACTGGAATAAGCGCTTACACCTTCCTTATTGGAATGGCCAACAGCCCCACGTGTGCCACATGCAGCTGTGAGGAAACGCTCACGCACATTAAAAAAAAATTTATTGTACCCTCAAAACGGAGGTATTATAGAGGAGATTGGGTAGAAACATGCACATAAGTAAACAACCAAGCAGCAAAAGGTGGTTAGTTTATACAGAAAAATGGATTGGTTAATTGTATCCGGGAGCGATGATGTCTTATATGGCCGAACGAAAGCTTGAGTTGCCCTTGATTGCAATAACTGCGCCGGGAAGGTGGTTCCACACCTGAGAGGAATAGAACCCACGCTATAACACCGAGAGGCAACTGATGAGCAAAGTGATGGACCAATCGAACAATCTTCCGCTATCAGAAATCAAAGCTTTAGGCCAGCGCTCCCAAAGAACATCCACGCAGAAAACCTTATGCGCGTTGCTAAGGTTCCTGCGGTCTACGGGCCTTCACGACAGGCTTTAAAAACGCCACTCCCTACTATAGTAGGGAGCGGCCTATACTCTATGGTATACGCGGTTTCTTTTTGCGCGTCCCTTTTATCTCTGTCTCTCCTCCTTCCTCCCTCTGTCTGTTTTCATCTCCCTATTCCTCCTCCCCCATGCAGGGTAGCCAACCGGAACTATCTCTGGTTAACCTCCGTGCCTTTCTATACAACATTTCTCCCTCTCTCTGCCCTAGAATGATTTGTTATTTTGTCGTAGCTGATTCATTACTTATTGTCATTAAATGCATTTAGTTATGTCAGCGACGGAAAAAAAAATATTAACAGTTCCTAAGAAGGTACATTGTTATTTCTACAGCACTGTTACCAGGCAAATACAGTAGGTATATGTCTTCCTTGGTACACAAATGGAATAACGAACAACAGATGCGAATCCAGTAATATTTACTTTAGCTTCGCGTTGCTGACAACCTCGAGCTATTCTTGAAATAGTGTGATATACTATATGCTTCTATTCCCATTGCAGTATTATGGTTTCCTTCAGAGCAGTGGAAGCCACACGTATACCCTCCGACAACAAAGAACGCGAACAGCCGCTGTAGTGTATTCGCACGCGAGTTATCATATGCTTGTCGCCTGCATCATGTTCTGTCGTGACACCCGCAAATGTATCAATATTATAACCGTAATGCAGTTATCGATGTCACATAGCGATAAGTGACAAGGCTATGAAATTCACGAAGAGTAGAATAACCTTTTACGTTCGATTGTTAGAGCTCCAAGCTTATCCGTATATCTTAATTTCCTGCCTGTAGCGACGTCACGTTTTCATGGCGACGTGTCCGGCTGTATGTGGTCAGAGCCAAGCCGCAAACTCAGAGAGAGAGAGAGAGAGAGAGAGAGAGAGAGAGAGAACAAAGACGTAGAGAGTGCGCTGAGCGCGGTTGGGGCAGGGGTGGAAGACAGTTACAGGATCACGCGTTCAGGGGTCAGATTTATTGGTTTTGAATTTTGTTACGCAATGCTCCCTCATCGTTAGTACTTCCCTCCATGCTCTCCCAAGGCGAAAGGGAGCGAAGCGAAAGCAATAAAACGGCGTGGAAGCGCGACGAATTCGTGGGGAAACGAGTCGGAACATGGCAGTAGTGTTTCCTCATGGCATCGACTTTGTATTCGTGTACGATCTTTTTGAAATAATGAGATGCGCGTATAAAAGTAACGATGCCAACGTGGCGCAGTTTGTGGTGTAGACGGGCTGAAATTGCATCTTACGTGCTGCACCGGTTGCGGACTGATATTTGCACAGCTTTATAGAGCGAGAGATCGAATTATCATTTTGTCGTATTTTGTGATGTTATAGTGTGTTGTAATTGCGACGTTAAAGGAAGAAAAAGAAAAGCTGCCGGGCATGATAGGATAAGATGTAGTGTGCGCAGCACAGGGAGGTGCAACGTTTTCCAGCATCGCTTTCCCCATTAGTGTGAGTGTTATGGCCACAGGAGTTCACGATGCACGCCTTGGAAACATCCTACGCTCCGGTGTAGCCGCAAGCAGTGCCCGGCGCAGCTTTGTTCCGCCTCGTATAGCTGTGGCAACGCTGAAGGGAACTATATGAGTTAGTGCACATATCGAAGGCCGAGATATACGCCACTCTTGCGCTGCTCCGAAGCTTTTTTGTGCTAGCTCGCGAAAGGAAGGGAGATGAAGGTGGTCGTTATCACGTTTCCCCTGTCTGTGCGCGTCGTCAAAAGCCGTTCTGGAGAAAGGGCGAAAGCCGTTGCAGTCGGAGTGTGACGTATAATAAAGGGCGTCTAAATTACTAATGCAATACCGCCGAAGGCTGTCGCGGGACCCCTACTACTATGTAGTGTTGCAAGAGAAAAATGCTCGCCAGACTAATCCTTGCTCGATTGCATTGAGCATCTTTCTACAAGTCATCGATTGTGTAGGAAGCAGAAGAAAAGGGCCGATTCTAGTTTTACGACACTGTGGGCCTGATGTGAACGGTAATTCTGTTCTTACTATTGAACCTTAAGGTTGCTGGTGAAGGAAGTGTGCGTGCATGACACCGTTATGGAACCATACAGCAATGGAACATGAGCAACAGGCTTACGTTAGTAATTGAGCTCAGGTCTGGCTATGCGCTACGAGAATAATAAACACTATAATACATTCGAAATGTGTGACAAACATTATGATCGTCCAGTAAATTTGTCAAATGTGCATGGCGCGTTGGGACACGACGACTGCGTATGCGTTCGGGCGAGGGCTGTCGAGCAGCTGCCACTCAGCGAGGCGGACAGAAGAACGGCAACGCTTCGCAGATGTTTCGGCCAAAGGCTTGCATGTGCGCGCATTCGCAATGCATGTATACAGTCATCGGCAAACGAAACGCAAAGAAGAAATTACAAAGCAGAACACATTTCTCGAGTAATAACTCGAGCGAACCATCTAGAATTGCTACTTATCCGGCCACCAAAGTTGGCACTGGCATCACACTAGCGTACAAGTCGAAATCATGCTGATATCATCCGTATTGGCGACAGCCAGAAACAAGCACACACAAAAAAATAAACACACACACAAACACACACACACAAACACACACACACACAAACACACACACACTCATTCATTCATTCATTCTAGTTGGCCCTAACTGGTTCTTACTTCCTTTGACCATGACTGTATACAAGAGCCGATAAGAACGCCAATTTCATTCACCAGCGCGAGGCAACAGCCCACCGGTAAATTGGAGGAAGCTTCGAAAGCAGAGCCGGCGCTATTTTCTTTTAACAAAGGGGGAAATGAATAATAATTATTAATTAACCCTGTTTTCGAGCATTTTTGCCCGATACTCGCATGCACTGCGTTCTCATTGTCAGAACGTAATGCACCCTCAAGAGGATTTGCATGTGGACGATGCCCAAAGGAGAAAAGTGATATGGGCTTCAATGCTTGATCTATTATGGTATATAGTTGCAACGTCGGCTCATGTTCAAGCGTAACCGAGCCATCTTGCTTGATGTGTTTTTAAGTATGATAAGGACTTCTCATAGCGCAAATTGGCGTGGAACTGTTGTTCTGATCGCCATATATATTTAGGAGAGTGTGTTTGACTGTATAGAGAATTACAAGGAGTGTTGAAGGTGTCGGTTGGGGTCTTATATATAGCGAGGGTGCATCCAGTGCGAGAAGCGGGATTTTTGCGAGAAACAGGATCCGCATAGAGCCAGGACCACTCAAAGGCCAGAAGAGACTCTATATGTGGCCGCTCGACAGTCCTTCAGGCAGTGTATACGCCGGCCAGACATCCGCTTATCGTGTCGCCACCTCTCCCTGGGGGGTGACACTTACTTCGCGCTGTGTAGCAATCCACCCTAACGCGTTGGTTAAAATCTGTTACGGTGTACGGGTGTTTCTTTGTGCGTTGTCTTCGTCATTATACCGTGTTCTGGATAATGAAGCTGGCTCGCGGTCCACGCGCCAGCTTTCCCGGTTTGTGTCAGCCCGGCGTCTGACGCATAGGCGCGTAATTTATCAAGCACGCCTGACGCAAGGGGAAAGCGCGACTGAAGCAGAAAAATAACTCCGACGAGCGAAGCGACCTTTTGTAGATACTGCAAGGGTCCATCCACCGCAGCATTTTCTTGGCGAGAACAACCTCGTGGCAAAAACGGAATAATAATTAAATATATAAGCAGGATCAGAATCGCCGTGCTATGCACTCAAATGCTCACCGCCGAAACACAGCGGAACTGTTTATCAGCTAGCTCGGAAAAACAAGCCACAGTTGCGCACTCGAATGAGTCGATAGCGCGCCATCGAGGGCTTCCCGCGCGGTCGTACTTCTTGCTCAAGGAAATACCAGGAGCTTTCCTTAACAGAGTTGCACGAAGATTTGTGTTTTCTTGCCGGCTTGTAATGACCCTCCTCAAGGTGGTCGCGGGACGAATCCGTTCCGACATAGCGTGCGGCGTCGTTTCCGAGGCGGGTAAGCGCGCGCGCGCATAAATTTCGGGAGCCGCCTCGGGGGCTCTTGTTCGCGGTGCTTGGGGCGAACCAGACTCGCGGTCTATCCTCGTTTCGACGGCGCTTGTTTTACGACGGTGTATCTACTGTCAGCGAGGCAGCGATCCGTGCACGCGAAGCATCACTGAGCGCGCGCCGTCGTATAGAACGCGGTGACACGTGCAGGGAGGAAAGGAGATACAGTCTGCAGTACGAATTACAATCACCGTCTCCTCCTGCGCGTTACGCGGTCGTTACGATGGGTGAAGTTGCCACGAGCTCGACTAGACCAAAAGCCACCTAGAAAAATTTACGGCCACTCGAGTTGAGATTGCGCGCGCCGTACAACATTCCAGTATAAAGTACACGCCAGATGGTTATCGTATATACGTCGTAGTATGCCGGATACGTTATTGCCTACTATATATTGTCATGCGCTAAGGCAAGAGTAAGCAGCAGTATCAGCAGCCAGACACGAAAATGTCAGACACAAAAAGGACGGTTCTCCAGCTGGCGCGAGATCTTTGACTTCGTCGTCTTCAATCGCTGTTCTTGCTGGGCACGCAGCGCTGGCTCAAAACACCAGGTGGCATTATTCCCCCTCCCAATGGAGCATCGACTCGATGCTCGAACACGAAACGTGCACGGGAACTACATCAATTAGGTAAGACAAAAAAAAAAAAAACGCGCTAGCACACATACGGAAATGCACACGGAAAAATGTGTTCTGTGGTCGGGAACAACAACAACAACAAAAAAAGATAAATAAATAAATGCTTCGCAGTCCTTTGGAGGACGACGCGACGACAGCAAAAAAAAAGAAAGAAATGGGATGGCGCAACTCTACAGCCCTGTGCGCATTATCTCCTTCGTGTTTCACAGGCGATCTGTAGGATAGGCATATCCGCTGAACAACTCGTGCGTCAGCGTGCAGAGCTTTCGGTCGCGGCGCATGCATTCTCCGCGCTTGGATCTCCGAGCACATACCGATATCGATGCGCCCTTTTCGAGGGTAACGTACCGGTTCGCCACGTCGGACACGCTCTGCGCTAAGGGGCGCTGACGTAGTCCGTATGCATGCTTTCGCTGACATGCATGAACTGGGTTATCACTTGTTTAAGCAAGCGCAGTGAGCGGTGGAAAACGTTTTTAGGGCTGGTAGTAGAGCCTCCATCGATAAGAAAACTGACGCGAAGTCAATTCAACGCAAGCAGCACAGTATCACTGGCCGTTTAAACGCGAAAGGCAGATACGTAACGTAAATGAAGTTGCAGAACCAAGTCATCGCAGAATTCCTAGGTAAACCTCGCCAAAATTCCGACCCGGAGATCGCTCTTCGAATAACTGACCAAGAGGAAATTGAGAAGTTGAAGCGAAACTGATTCTGCAAGACTTCAGTTTTCAAGTGGACATCTCCACAAGCACCTATGGGTGCTCACAGTTGTTCAGAAGTAGTACAGGAGTGCGTGTATATCGGTGCATGGTAGTAATATGAGGAGAGATGATAGAGAGAGGAGACAGGAGATGATAGACAGGAAGGCTAACCGAAATAGCTGTCTGGTTGGCTACCTATACTGCTAGGGAAATTGGAAAGGGTAGAAGTGATGGCGATAAAGAAAAAGCAGATTCGAGAGAAAAAAAGTTAGGTAGGTGGTGCGCGAACTGTCTGGGCGCAAACGGTGAGGCACCTTACAATTTACTCACAGTCTGTCAAGCAGTACACATTCTCGAAAAAAGGAGGAGAAAAACACACACAAAAAGAAGCGAGCGTTGTTAAAGGGACATCGAGAGGACGTCGTTTGAAAGATGAGGACTACATGCATAATACAAAGGGCTTGTTGAAGGAGTAGCAAAGAGCCATCCACATATGAATGCTGCTTACTCAACCCGAACTTTAACCTTAACCCATTAAAGACCAGCGTGACGATATGGTCACTTTAGACTGCACAGTGCATTTAAATTAATTACGATTAACAAAGTGGCACCAAAATCGCCGTTGACGTGCCGTTTGACAGATTAGAGTTCCCTTTATAGATACTAAGTGGCACCAGCTGTCCGTCGTATTGTGGGAGCCCCTCGCAAAAGCGGGAATAAGTGTTGCTGTGCGAGCAGCGTCGCCATGCATCACTCCAAGGGGTAATGTGTTTTTCTTTCACTACTTGTTTAAGCAATAGTCCCATATCTTTACCTCCGTATTGCTCTTTGAATATGTGACCTTCGATGAGCATTTGTGAAAGAATAATGTTCGATTTATTCATGAACGTGCGTGTTATCTTGCGCGTTGCCATATGGTCACGCTAGGCCTTTAGGCTACCTAAGTTTTTATGTTTTTTAACTGCATTCTCATCTCGTGCACGGCTGGTGGCGCGTTCCCACATTGGTTATTTCTTATTTTATTGTCTGCATAGGTTCATGTTGGAAGAAATAGCGAAGCAGTCATAGAGGAACATGACCACGTGTCAATGGTTTATATCGAGCCGCCAGAGGCTAGCACCTATTCTGATGAAAACTCAGCCGATGAAGGCTCAGGTGGGCTCATTGACATTCTAAGCAGGTGATAGCTATTAGCCGGCGCTGAAACTGTTTTCTCTGACGGACGCCGCATTGGTGGATGCGACTCGGACGATGACGACCCCGGCGAGCAAGGTGACAGAATATCAGAGGTTTCTTCTTCTGTAGTTGATGCGGCCATTCCGGCAAAATTATCCACTGCTTCCAAGTGGACGAAGGGTGATCTCCAGACAAGCCTTGGCATATTTCCCGACCCAAACTTTGCTGCTTACAGGGACTTTCCACTTGTTGAGTTGTTCGATCTTTTTGACAATACCGTACTCGATAGGGCAAGTACTCGTATGTTGAGAAGAAGCGAATCAAGGTGGCCCATCCCAACACTGTTGCTAAGTACAAAATTTAAAGGAGGTACGGACGAGATGCATGCAAATGCAGGCGCCTATAGGATTGCAATCCGTAGCGAAAAATGGTGGTGGCCGATTTTCCCTTCACTTTGTGATGTATCTATCAGCAACGCTTAGGCGCTAATTCGTAGCACAGGGTTCAACGTCACATAGGTGGAATTCCACAGGCAAATTGCACAAAGCTACCTGATGCGATAGAACAATAAGCCTAGAGGACCTGGTCAACGCAGAATACCAAAGACTGGTGATGTCCTGACTGGTACACGGTATGACCAAGTGGCCCACTTTGTTGCACCAATACCTAATGGCAAGAGGTGGAGGTGCGGATGAGATAATTGAAACCGCGCGGTGCACAAATATGACGTCGGCATGTGTGTTCGATTATTTATATCATATCACACTAAATAAGTGCTCGACTATTCGCTATATATGTTTTTTGTGATGTTTCATGGCTTGAAATAAATGTTTTTAACTTCGCGTATTTTGCTGTAGTGTAAGGGCCCAGTGTGACCATATGGTCACGGGCTATATTTCAAAAACTAATTAGGCAAGAGTAATAATTTCTTGCATGTGAATTATTAGTATAAATGTAAGTTAAGATATGACATTTATTTCAAGGTAGCAAGAAAATAAAGAAACCGGTCCCTAATGGGTTAATGGCTGAGACTAGGACAGCGCTCGGATCACTGCAGTCTTCGAGCACGATCGATGGGTTTGTGCGAGCGCCGTTGAAGGAGCGTTAGGAAGCGGGCTATACATATACCTAGGGGAGAGCTCATTATGTTTTTGTCAGCTTCATACGCGGTACTCCTCCAGACGTTTTGAATCTATCTATCTATCTATCTATCTATCTATCTATCTATCTATCTATCTATCTATCTATCTATCTATCTATCTATCTATCTATCTATCTATCTATCTATCTATCTATCTATCTATCTATCTATCTATCTATCTATCTATCTATCTATCTATCTATCTATCTATCTATCTATCTATCTATCTATCTATCTATCTATCTATCTATCTATCTATCTATCCGCTCTCTTTCTACCCCCCTTACCATGCTACCCGGGCAGTGGATCGAGCCAGCCGGAACTACCTCTGGTTAACCTCACTTTCTTTCTATGTTATCACTGCTCTCTCTCTCTTCCGGGCATGTTAATGTCATCAACATGAGTAACTGCGGTCCAATAATCAACAACGCGCGTACACCTATATCCCTCCAACCAAGTTTATGGGAAGAGAGGATCGCTTGTCGATGGGGTGCCGAGACACAGTTCTTGAAAACGTTAGTTGACTTAATCCAAGAAATCTACGATGACGAAGAGCAAGGAGCCACCACCAGGACGTTGGGGATCTTTGTCCATCTTATGTACAGTAATTTTAAGTTTCAATTTTAGTTTATATGATCAGTTCAACAAACAATTATTAGGTAATGATAGTATGCAGACGTGGGTGCCAAGGTGAACGACTGCAAAGGGAACCTAATTTAAAGAACAAAATGAAAATAATGTTTTTTAGAGAACGATGGTAACGCACCGAATTTAAAAAAAACTACAACGTAAACAAATGAATGCGCGAAATGCAATATATTGCTAAGTGACAATTAGTAAAGAAGCACATATATCAAAAAGCATCACTAAACAGTAGAACGCAGTACAGGGCATGAAACTCATTACTCTAAATAAAACATTTCAATTCATGTTTGAATCCATTCAAAGATGACGATCTAAGTGAATGAGGTAGGTCATTCCAAATTTTAGAGCGCAGCGCTTAGACGCCCGTTCCCACATTGAACGTCGTCGTCTTTCGGCGTTGGCGGCGTCCCTCGGTGTAACCGAGCGAACGAGGACAGCGAAGGATGAAAGCGCGAACGCGGAGCGCGACGGCGGATGAAAGACGGCGATAGCGAAGAGAGTGCAAGGAGGAAAGAGCAGGAGGAGGGTGTCGCGAAAGCGTGAAAAGAAAAGCGTAATTCTCAAGCAAGACGGTCTCTGCGGCGACGACCGCTACGAGATGGCGCCAGAGTAGCGCGCTGTCATCTGTTCACCGATGACGCCATCGATAAGGCATGCGGCGAGCGGGTCCGCCGATGCCATATATGGAAGCAAAGCGCTGCATGAGCGGAGGTCCGTCTGCGGCAGCTGCTGTGAATCATGCCAACGCGTCACCCTCGAGCTGCCTCTTGCGATCTCCCGATTAGCGAGGCAGTCGCGCCACACTTGGCTCTGTTTGCAACGTGCCTCACGAGACAGATCGTCCGCGTCAGGCACGCTATCACAGCGTTCTCTTCCTAATATAAACCGCGTGTTCCTATACAGCGCGTTTCAACTAACTTTAGCCAGCGTTTAAAAATATGCCGACGCACTCTAAAACGAAGAGACTAAATGCATGTTGCTCACTTTTGTATGTCGTGTGTGACGCTATTATTTGTATTTTGCTTAATTAGATAATTAGTCAAGATTATTAGGCAACTTCTGAAGCAACGAAGCAACGAAGCTGATAGATAGAAAGTTGGAACTTGTCTTATCGGACGTTTGGCAAAACGCTCTACAACTTTCTAATTGGAATTTTCTGCCTAACTTCATTGTTACAGAGGTAGGTTAATTATCTTGACTAATTATCTATTTACGCAAAATACAAAAAATAGGGTGACACACTCCATACAAAAGTGAGCAAGATGCATTTGGTCGCGTGGTCTTAGAGTGAATCGGTGTATTTTTAAACTCTGGCTAAAGTTAGCTGAAACACCCTGTATAATCATAATATAAAATATTGACACACGTAATGAAAACACGTGTAGAGCTGCGCTCAAATTTCGCATTAGGTAGTATCGTAATCGTCGGTGAATTTTTAACGCTGGAAACGAAGATGTCACTTTTGCATAGCTGATGTTACATTTAGGTAGCAGAAAGTTGAAATTATGCGCAAATCTAGTGTCAAAAGCTTGAGTATATAAAATCTAAATATACTGAGCCAACGAATTCACCGCTATTAATAGAACACCTTAAAGCTAGGCTGGTTATATATAAACTGCCAGGACAAAAACCGAACTCGCAAGGTTTCAACAAAATTAAATTTTGTTAGGTAGCTGTCTACACATTTCAGAAATAACTTTTCGATAATTTAGAAATGCGTCTATGTGTGTGTGTGTGTGTGTGTGTGTGCGAGCGCGCACGCACGGCATACATGTATGTGCCACTACCCCGAAGAAGATAAACATAACAAAAAGAAATAAATTAAGGGACAGCAAAGTTACGACAAAGGCGTCAAACGCGGATATGGGGGTTTAGGCGTTTGCGTCCTTCAGGCAGGCGTAAAATCGCGCGTGATTTTGATCGGTCTGATTTGGCCATCGTTGTCTCTCAGACACTGCACGTTCACTTTTGATGTCAAGTTGAATTCTGGGGCTTTACATTCCAAATCCACGATTTGGTTATGAGGCCCGCCGTAGTGAGGGCTCCGGATTAATTTTGACCGCACCAGTGGATCCTTAACGCGCCTCAAATGCATGGTACAAGGCTGTTTTTGTGTTTCGCCCCCATCAAAATGCGGTCGCCGCGGCTGGGATTTGATCTCGCGACCTCGTGCTTAGCAGCGCAACATCATAGCCGCTGGGCCATCTCGGCGCGTTAGAAGTCAAGTTATTGTTCCAATACCAATATATGTTTCAATGGAGGTGTCCTGGTTTCTGGCATTCTGGACAGTCATCACATGCGCTTCTTTCTTTCTCTGATTATTGCTACGCGCCTGATTAGTGCCACGCCGAGCGACAGACGCCACCAAAATGGTGGCTGAGCTTGTCGTAGGCAATGTTCTATGGACAAGATGGAAGAGTGGGCTCAAGCGGTGAATTTACGAAACGAGGGTGAGATTTCTTTAACTCGGAATTCGTGTTTCACTGGGACAGCGTCAGCTCTAGCGCCATCGAGCGAAGCATATTCGTTGCCTTCGTTGTTCGGGAGTCGAATGGTAATGTGGTGGGAGTAGGGTGCACGTATACAGGAGGGTTTATCCTGACTATCGAGGCTGGCAATTGCTCCACCTGAGCGCCTCTTGCAGTGCCACTTAGGTATTCACCATGCGTCCAGCGAATCAGTGCCTAAGAGAAGGCATATTTTTTTTTCTGGGGAATAGCGGACCTTTCCGGAAACACAACGTGTTGCAGGCGCGTAGGTGGAGGGTATTTGTTCCGTAGGTTCTGAGGATCGCAATGCACTGGACTCGGCAATGGGAAGATCGGGTGGAGCTTGTTTGCGTAATCCTTGGTCGGGGATTCCGCACTGAAACCGTTTCCAGCGATCTGCGATGATACGTGGATCCTTTGTTAGGAATACAGTCGCGTAACCTGGTGTTAAAGAAGTAAAACTAAACTCTCGGAGTATATGGGCCAAAATACCGATCAGATTACGAAGTATGCCATAATGGCTGGCTTAAGATTAAGTTTGACCAGCTGGGGTTCTTTACCCTGAGCCCATTGCACGCTACACCAGCGTTTTTACATTCCGCCCCCATCCGAATGCGACCGCCGCGGCCGGTATCACACCCGCGACCTTAAGCTCATCAGCGCAACGCCATAGTCACTGGGCTACCGCGGAGGGTTACGTTACCGGTTTTCAGCGGCTGTACTTGAGAGGTGAGCGAAGGACACGAAATCTGCGACTGAAATAGTCATAGAGAATACAACGTGACTGTAAACATCAGCACGAAGCGCGGGGAGTTGTTCTCAACGTCTTGAAAAAGATGTGGACTTCATAATGGCCGAATTAACCGAAACGATCACCGTATCTGTCGAACTTGTGACGGTGACTGCGCCAATTTTCTTCTCTCGAGGAGGTGAAAAATACAGTTGGGAAACGAACTAAAACAACGGGTCAGTACAGAAAGATTGTAATGAGCGCGGTGATTTGCTGGCGGCAATACAGTTTATGGAATGGAAGAAGGCGCGTTACAGTTGAATTTCTAAGCAGAGGGTATGTGCATGATGACTGGGCAAGAGTACTGGCGCCAGCAAAGACAGAGAAAAAAAAAAGAAAAAGAAAGAGAAAGTCGTTCAAAACATCCAGTTCGCGTAAAGATGAGGGCGTAAACATACTGAAGGGTCTAATGACGTAAACTTGAGTGCATGGGCAAAGACGAAAAGCGAGCATGAAAATGCCTTCGCCCTCGTCTTCTAAAACAAGGAAGATATTAAAGATGGCATGGACTGCAGAGAAGCAGCTTACATTGAACGATACTGGGGCTGAATTGACAAAGCTGTTCCTTCATAAGTGCTCTTCGCCATTGGTCGGTAACCTTCGCTATAGAATGTCCAGCGTCAGATTTGGCGGTAATATTCGCTTACGAGCAATTCTAGCCCAAGAGATTTTTGTAAATACGAGCCCTTGTCAAAAACTATAATAGAAGAGGCGAACCGTAGGAAATGGAAGAGGAACTCTGGCCGAAGGAAGAAAAAATCTTAATTTACGCCTTGCAAGGGTGCTATATCGACAATATTTTGCCCAGAATTGGAATGGTGGAGAACTGCGTAGAGAAACGCAGCCAGAAAATTAGGTGGTCCTCATTTACATCGGGCAGAAAATGACGAAATATCAAGGCTGGAGCTCCGGAGGAGCTTAGAAGAAAAGAGTTGTTCCAGAGGAATGCGTCAAACTAGCCAAGAGAAGAAAGAAAGAACAAAGCTTTCGAGCAGCTTCGGCGCAACTGGGAGTTTCTGGGGGACTGTGGGGATGCGCCAAGGCTGTGGCCCTTTTCCGTTCAATGCGGCGATGGATTTTCTAACGGAGCAGTGCGAGGAAGAGGCATGTTAGAACACGCTTTGTGCAGATGTCTACTGTTCCCTCAGCGAGCTCAATAGGCTTATAGGGAATTTTGTAGAGGACAGGTGCTCGGAGGATCAGCAGCAACAAAATAAAGTGGATGGTCCCCAGCATCGGTAGTCACTTATGCGATGGCCTCAGAATGGGACGATGTTACAATCGAGCCTACAAGTTACTTTAGCTCAAGCACCCTGAAAAAATGGTGGATGAAAAAAATAACATTGAACGCGAAGCAAACAGCAGAATATAAGTGAGACGAAATGAATGGCGCTGGATCTTTCAATGATTGTGCGCGATAAGAAAACGCAAGTAAAGCTGAGATTCCAAAAGTTGGGAAAGAGAAACTCGTGACAAGAAATTTGACAAGAAACATGACAAGGCCATGTAAACGCTGCCTTCGAAGAAATAGATAGCTAGAGATTTTCCGGTATAGTTGGAAGGATGGAGCTGAGACGAACAGCTGAAGCAAAAGGGAAGTACACCTAAAGTTCTCCATTCGGAGATTTGTTTCTCAACTGTGGCCAGAGATGGCCGGCTCGTCGGTCACGAACGTTTGTATCATTTTTGAGGTAATAAACAGCAAAAGTCACAAAAAGATCCAAGAGGCTGTCAAGGCCGCTCGCATGGTAGTCTCACAATGAAGGAAGACGAGCTCTACACGTAGGCACCAAGGCAACAAAGGTTGAAGTTCGGAACAGGGGAAAACAAGTTCGTCCTGGGAAATCCAAACAGCTGGAGAAAAAAAATATCTTACACAATGGGGCAGAGCAGAAAAAAGGGAGCAAAAAAGGCAAAGAGGCCACCAAGAACGCCCACTTGGCACAAGATGTTATTCAAAAGACAGGAAATGATTTTTATTGGGCATTAAGAGTGTTGTAGCTGTTTCCGCCACTCATTTTCGATTTTGCCTGATTGAAATCATTCCGGGGGTGGTAACCGCCGATATAAGGAACTCTAATCAAGAATTTCTTTCGTTGTCAACTTTCTTCAAAAAATACAGCAGAGGCGACTGTCCCTGCGCATCGACAAAGAGAGAGAGAGAAAAAAACAAGATAAAAACGTGTATGTCATTTTGAAACCAAATGAGCTGCCCGTTCATGTGTAGACGCGAGTACAAGTGGAGAGGAACTCTAGCCAATATGCGTCGTAGTCAACCCACAAAAGCAACACATTTCGTTTCCTGTTTTCGCTGTTGAAGCAACCGCTATAGAGGGGCACTGCATTTTCCTCTGCCCCATAAAACAATAAAAATAATAAAAATACCAGCCGCTACCGAATGGAACTGTTGAAGGTTGCTGCCCTCTTCTTCGACACTTCTGCGTGCCCTTTATAATTTCCGGAGTGCAGGCAGCACGGTTAAATGTTCACCGTGTCTGGCGTGGTTTCATAAATTGTTCGATTTCCTTCCTTTCTTTCTTTTCTTTTTCTTCTTTTTCCCACAACGTAGAGCCGCGTGCAATGAGACTTCAGACAAGCTCACTTTCGAAGCATGTTAAAAATTATTATTAAATTATTATGTTATTAAATGTTAATTATGTTATTAAATTATGGGGCTTTATGTGCCAAAACCACTTTCTGATTATGAGGCACGCCCTAGTGGGGGACTCCGGAAATTTAGACCACCTGGGGTTCTTTAACGTGCACCTAAATCTAAGTACATGGGTGTTTTCGCACTTCGCCCCCACCGAAACGCGGCCGCCGTGGCCGGGATTCGATCCCGCGACCTCGTGCTCAGCAGCCCAACACCATAGCCACTGAGCAACCACGGCGGGTCGAAGCATGTCATTAGCTGTGCTCGTAGAATGACAGATGACAGTCGCTCGTAAAGCTACGAACTAGCGACTGTGCCTTCTTTCACTGCGGTTGCAATGCCAGAAGCGTCGAGTCACTACAATGATGTATGAACGCCACTCTGTCTCAGCTTGTGCGCGTGACATCTGGTCCACCTATTCAGCATGCGAATTAATAACAGGCCCGAGTAGCATCCCCTTCGCGTTTATCCTGCACGTCATAGAAATTGGCCTTCTTTTGAGTGCCAAAAGCAAACTGAAAGCCTTTCAGCACACCACAATCCAAGCAATGTGGGTTAGAATCAATTTGACGCTATTCACATGTACGTGTAATGTTATTTGTGAAGGTTGAACTCGCCAAAAAGGTTATGTATTGATTTGTTTGTTTAATTATTCAATCAATTAACAAGTTAGTTAGTTAGTTAGTTAGTTAGTTAGTTAGTTAGTTAGTTAGTTAGTTAGTTAGTTAGTTAGTTAGTTAGTTAGTTAGTTAGTTAGTTAGTTAGTTAGTTAGTTAGTTAGTTAGTTAGTTAGTTAGTTAGTTAGTTAGTTAGTTAGTTAGTTAGTTAGTTAGTTAGTTAGTTAGTTAGTTAGTTAGTTAGTTAGTTAGTTAGTTAGTTAGTTAGTTAGTTAGTTAGTTAGTTAGTTAGTTAGTTAGTTAGTTAGTTAGTTAGTTAGTTAGTTAGTTAGTTAGTTAGTTAGTTAGTTAGTTAGTTAGTTAGTTAGTTAGTTAGTTAGTTAGTTAGT
Source organism: Dermacentor albipictus (assembly GCF_038994185.2). Classification (NCBI taxonomy): domain Eukaryota; kingdom Metazoa; phylum Arthropoda; class Arachnida; order Ixodida; family Ixodidae; genus Dermacentor; species Dermacentor albipictus. The sequence goes on from NC_091821.1 coordinate 43,236,396, forward strand.
TAGTTAGTTAGTTAGTTAGTTAGTTAGTTAGTTAGTTAGTTAGTTAGTTAGTTAGTTAGTTAGTTAGTTAGTTAGTTAGTTAGTTAGTTAGTTAGTTAGTTAGTTAGTTAGTTAGTTAGTTAGTTAGTTAGTTAGTTAGTTAGTTAGTTAGTTAGTTAGTTAGTTAGTTAGTTAGTTAGTTAGTTAGTTAGTTAGTTAGTTAGTTAGTTAGTTAGTTAGTTAGTTAGTTAGTTAGTTAGTTAGTTAGTTAGTTAGTTAGTTAGTTAGTTAGTTAGTTAGTTAGTTAGTTAGTTAGTTAGTTAGTTAGTTAGTTAGTTAGTTAGTTAGTTAGTTAGTTAGTTAGTTAGTTAGTTAGTTAGTTAGTTAGTTAGTTAGTTAGTTAGTTAGTTAGTTAGTTAGTTAGTTAGTTAGTTAGTTAGTTAGTTAGTTAGTTAGTTAGTTAGTTAGTTAGTTAGTTAGTTAGTTAGTTAGTTAGTTAGTTAGTTAGTTAGTTAGTTAGTTAGTTAGTTAGTTAGTTAGTTAGTTAGTTAGTTAGTTAGTTAGTTAGTTAGTTAGTTAGTTAGTTAGTTAGTTAGTTAGTTAGTTAGTTAGTTAGTTAGTTAGTTAGTTAGTTAGTTAGTTAGTTAGTTAGTTAGTTAGTTAGTTAGTTAGTTAGTTAGTTAGTTAGTTAGTTAGTTAGTTAGTTAGTTAGTTAGTTAGTTAGTTAGTTAGTTAGTTAGTTAGTTAGTTAGTTAGTTAGTTAGTTAGTTAGTTAGTTAGTTAGTTAGTTAGTTAGTTAGTTAGTTAGTTAGTTAGTTAGTTAGTTAGTTAGTTAGTTAGTTAGTTAGTTAGTTAGTTAGTTAGTTAGTTAGTTAGTTAGTTAGTTAGTTAGTTAGTTAGTTAGTTAGTTAGTTAGTTAGTTAGTTAGTTAGTTAGTTAGTTAGTTAGTTAGTTAGTTAGTTAGTTAGTTAGTTAGTTAGTTAGTTAGTTAGTTAGTTAGTTAGTTAGTTAGTTAGTTAGTTAGTTAGTTAGTTAGTTAGTTAGTTAGTTAGTTAGTTAGTTAGTTAGTTAGTTAGTTAGTTAGTTAGTTAGTTAGTTAGTTAGTTAGTTATGATTCATTGCTCTACAGCTGCGGCGGTTCAGGACTCTTGCCTACAGTTGAAATTAATGCACGGCCTAGCACCTATCCGATGTCCGCGGCTCACTGAAGAGAGAGAACGTCACTACGCCACGACAGGCATTCAATGCTGTGCTCGCTGCTTTTCAGCCGAGCGTCATAAACTACAGACGACGCCACACCGGGGGAGCTTGCGCAAAAACACCAACTGGTTCGTCTCCTCCAGTGGCTCGTAAAGTGAGCAGTGCGCTGTATTGCCTACGTTGCTCTCATAAATAATCTGGGGAGGACAAGGGCTCGATATTTTGAGCCAACCACACAAAACCAATACACAATGTAGTCAAGGACAGCATAGGCAGTCTTTAACGTGTACCCAATACAAGGCGCACGATCTTTTATTATTATTAATATTACTATTATTAATTGAGTCCCCATCGAAATGCAGCCTCCGCGGCCCAGATCAAACCCGCGATCTCGTGCTCAGCGGCAGAACCTCGTCCTCTGAGCTACAACGGCGGGTAAGCGTAATTAAGCCAAGATTTCCTGAATCGAATATACCGCAACAGCAAAATGTTGCACCAACTTGAATCCAAAATTAGCATAAGCCTCAGGCCGCAAAGCTACGAACATAACATTCCATAACGCCTACGCATTTGCTCTAGATAAAACTAACCTGTAGACTCGGACATTGGGAGTTTCAGAGTGCTTAAGTCCGTCCGCGTATTTGGAAATGGTAGACAACATACATTACCATGCCATACAGAAAGGAAGTTTGGTACATCCCTGAGAAAATAAATTCACAGCTTACACATATAAACAACACCTGTGTTTCTCGAATATCACACAATCTATAATTTTCATCAGAATATTACACTAAATATTTCACCTTTTTGAAATTTTTACTTAAAAATTACACATTATTGCACGGCCGCGCCCATCCTCCGTCTCAACCACGAAATCTGCAACCGCCGGCATCTTGCCGATTCTTGCCCGTAGTGGGCGGGCGCAATTATTTGAGGAAGAAACAGGGAAGCAAAAATGAGAAGATGGCCTTCACTGTTGTAGTTAACGCTGCTGTCGCAGTAAATGAGTTCAGAGCCGAGGGAATCGCTGAAGTCTGCTGCCTTTATCCAATTGATCTTGAAAGTCGCAGCGTGGGCGCGAGAGCAAAATTGTTCGGCAGAGCTTCCTTGGGATGCCCGCCTTCACTTTCACGAAGACTAAAGGCAGAGGAAGCACGTTAAAGACATGGATGCTAACCGGACACACGTCCGGTTTGCTACCCTGCACCGGGGAAAGGGAACACAGATGGGTGAAAAGAGAGCAAGAAGAGGAGAGAGACAGGGCATTATTTGCGTGCCCGCGGGAAGATGAGCAGCGATTACATAACGGGCCTCGGAGACTTTCAGTCGAGAGTTGTAGCCTCGGAAAATAAAGCGCTTGCGGATACAAACGAATGTGAGCAGGAAATTTTGCACAGCCTTTGTAGCCAAGGTAAAGAAGTGGACCGGTGTTAGACTCCGTAACTCAGCGCCAAGCTGCTTGCGCAGTATATAACACTGTTTATGCAACAGCCCGAACAGCGCAAAGAGGTTAGTGGTATAGAGCTGCCAGATGGTGCGATCAGCGAAGTGCATCGAGACAAATGGCCCACACGCAATCGAAGTTACGCGCACTGTCCACTGGCTTGCATGGCAACATCACCGCTAAGTAACTATACGGCCGAGGAAAAATAAAGCGCATATATATTCGAAAAGACCGGGCCACTCAGTAGTCATTCGAGCGACTATATACTTTCGCGGAAAGAAGGCTGGCGCGACGCATCTTGGCATCACGCGAGGGAAGTCTCGCAACGCCGTGAATTGACAGAGACGCACTTGACCGTGGCCGAGAATTGATAGCACGTGCACCGATTGCCTGCCCCCCCCCCCATTTCATTCTAATAACCGCTTTACGAAATTCGCCAACTGCTCGCGTTGTTTCTTTCCCTTTTTTTTTTCGATATCTCTCTCAGTTCTTTCCTTCTTTGCTGGTCTTTGCTGGTCTATGTGACGCGTACACACTCATTGCCCATGGCGTCAGGTACAACGGGAAATAGTCGGTAAGCAATTAAATCGGCTATCAATGGAGAGAATATGCGACAGCGCGATCCTACATACGTCTTGTGACACATGCGTCAAACAGTTTCTCTCTCTCTCTCTCTTTCGACTGTTTCTACCGAGCATGCGCAGTGTGCAGACGGCCATCCATTGCGGCGACGCCAAGAGGAAAGCTTGCCTTTCAAACAACGTATTGGCACTGCTCGGCATTGCCCGGTTGACGCACGGGCGCGAAGGAAAAGACGCGATCCGCGCGTTCCCGGCACTCGTGTGTCGGGTGCAATGTGCTCCGAGTTAGTTGCCGCTGTTGCCACCCCGACGATGATCGTTACGCGCGCGCTTAGCGCTAAGCTCTCGCAACACATCACAGACGCCAGCTAAATTAAATATGTATTCACGCAGAAAGCTCGTGCCAAATTTACCTGTTATGTCGAACCATTTGCAACGGAGTGGCATTTTTTTTCTTCCTGTTTTCCGTCCTTTTTTTTTTTTTGTAACGAGACTGTTGCGCAGTTGTTATTCCGCAGTCTAATAAGAGTATACGGCGCAGAAGAAGACAGCACGACAAGAAATATGAACAAGCGTTTGTCCCTCTTCCTGGTCGTCCTGTCGTCTTTCGCGCTTTTGCTCTTATTAGAGTATCGACACTATTTGATGAGGCGGAGAACGTCGATCCCCTCCTAAGGTCGACGAAAAATCACTGAAAGAACCATTGAAGCTAGCGCGATGGAATTTGGGGGTGATGTTCGGCATGCCAAGGGTTATGTATATACACCAAGTTATAAGTTGGGAGGGGTAACGACGCGCTGCACTAAATTTCAAAGTGCGGTTATTCGCGCTGTGGAGCTCTCAACTGAGTGCCGTTTAAGAACTATCTGTCAAGCGTGTGTAAAGATGGAATTGAGTGCAATAAAGTGCGCTTCGGCGGGAACACGTTTAAGAAGTTTCACTCGCGTACGTTGCTTAGGGGCGCTGCAATAATTTATCGAAATTGTGCTTATTGGTGTTTCGCTCAATGCTGGCCGTTTGCTTTAACTACGGGACGTACCGCGACAATACTTGGCATGACCAAACATGTGCGTTAGAAGGAACACGATAGGGGACAAATTTCAAAGCTGCAGGTGCTTTAGGAGCGTCGTGGATAACTTCCGGACTGCCACCCGAACCTTTGAAGGTGCCACTTCCAGCAGTGAAGTAAATTTTAACTTCTTGTAGTGTAAGCAATCGCCTCAACATTTCAGCTGCTAACTTTGCACGCATCTACAAGACACCCGTCAGGCTTATAATCAACTATTAAACGTATTTTTCTAATTCCAAAAGCGTTAATTTGATATAGGTAATACTACGCAATCGCGCCTTCTATGCCGCTTGCGCTGGGGCGCGTATGCGCCGTGACGAACACTGGCGAGGTGGCGAAATGTTCCAAATATAGAAACGGCCTATTTGCTCCGAGGCTGTAATAAAGCAGCGCACCGGGCACCAGGGGCTCTATTTCGATCGCCCTCGCTGGACTTTTCGTTTTTGCGCATCTGCAAGGTCGCACAAGTCTGTCAAGCAATTTTGTTCTTTCCTATAACATGACCGCATCACCCCCCCCCCTAAAGAAGAAAAAAAAGAAAAGCATGCCGACAATTCTCCAAGTGCCATTTCTTTTATAAATATCAAGTACCAAGCCATATTAAAGTCTTGTTGACGCGCCAAACGCGCCACCACCACCAGTACTATTAATGTTATTATTAATGTCCACAAAACAAGAGGGACACGGCAAACGCAAAGAAGACAACAGATGGGCGCGCGATTCGGTGCACATCGGCGTTCCAACTCGAGCGTCGCCCTCACGTGCCGAGACGATTCTCAAAGTTGAGCGACAGCCGACGATGCGGGGCCGCACCCCACGCCCCTCGACTGGCCGCCGGCCAACGAACAGGGCGAACGCACGCTCCACACGCGCGTCGGCGCGCGCCACGCGGCGGTCCTCTCTCGCGACACCCGACGCGCTGTTCACTTTCCACGCCGCGCTCGCCGAGCCGCTCATTAACCCGACCGCGCGTCCCCGAGAAACGGGTTCACCGCTGAAGGAGCCGCGCGGCGCGCTTGCCGCATTCGTGGAGGAAGTAATTTCATTTCGACGGGCGCCACTTGTTTTGCGGGTAGCGCCGATTTGAGCCTCCGAAAGGTGCGTCCTTGGCTCGTCGTCCTCTCCGCCGACTCGATCGGTTTCTGGAGGGCTGCGATAATTGCGCAACGGGCCATCCGAACGACGAACGTCGGAGTCGCTGCGGGGCTTGGGCATCGGCCGCTTTCGCGATTTAGCTTCTCGCCGTGGGACGCAGCTGAACGGATGGATACATGCAAGCGGGCGCGCGGCGACCGTCCGTATCGTGTCACGTGCCGACATGCTGCTGCTGCTGCTGTTGCCACAGAGCTTCCTGCTACATTTACTAAAGGGAACCCCTGGCGCCGAGATTGTTCGGTTACCACGAGAATCACGGTTAAGATACATGAATTGATCTAATCATTTGGCTTCAAACGTTTTTGTGACGTTAGTTATTTCTTAACATTCTGGATTCCCAAGCACTCGCAGATTTTTTTTTTTCTAGAGCACGGCAAGGTGATTAGTCTCCGTGCACGTGCGTAGTAATTGCGAATGGTCGCGCTATAATGAAACATTTTGATGAACAATGATCAATTTGCAAAATCTCAACGCCGCGGCTTAAATCCAGAAGGACGAAGTCTAGGCAAATCCATGTACCGCACATCACTCCCATGCTGGCTGCATAGAGTTTCTTACAAAAATTACTAGAGGGAACTCTGGCGCTGCAGTCGTTGTCCTACCATGAGAATGATGGGAAGTACATGGATTTGTCTGATCTTCGAGCTTATGCATACAGACGTTCTTGTGGCTTTGTATATTACGCTATATAAATCTTATTGTCATATATTTCAGCGCAATCTATATTCTTCGAAGTGCAGAAGACGCCGGGAACGCGTACAATTGCTATTAATTGCAACGATTGAGCTTGTCTGTGATGTGCTCAAATCGAAACGCGCCAAGCGTCTCAAAGCACTGGCATGCCCGCGATAAGTTCATAAGTGCGTTTCATTCGCTTGTCGGTACATGCATCCGTGGCTTAATGGTTTCAATATCAAGCTTCTGTACTAGAGTCCCTGTGTTCAAATCCTGCCGTCGGGCAATTTTAATGATGTTTATTTAATTATTTATTACGTAATAGACTGTTGAAAAAGACGAGTTCACAAAGGCGTTTGAAGCCAAAAGGACGAAGTTTAGGCAAATCCATGTACTTCCCATAATTCCCATGCTGGGACAACTGCTCCCATTGTAGCTCACGTAGACACTAGCGCCAGAGTTCCCTCTAGTAATTTTGTAGGAACCTCTATGGCTGGCTGGACCGCCATGTTTGCAGCTCCCATAGATGATGATTTATTGGCATCCCCTTTGAAACGGGGTGGTAAAAAATAGTGACATAGCCTGCTCGATTTCGTCAGCTATACATGTTTTTTTTTTTTTATTCAGCATTTTTGTATACATCTCCTTAATATTTTTTTTTCCTCCTAAATCTACCTTGTACCACTAGCCATGACTGTAAGATATGTTCGTGGCCACAGTTATAACCACTAGCGCCACAGTTCCCTCCAGTGATATTTGCAGGAAACTCTAAGGCCCGCATTATGTCACGAGCCAACACACTGGTGCTGCTCTTTCGAACTGTGGAATGCTGACGGTCGAGGCTGGGTTGCTTGCTCCGGTGGCGCGGAGCAAGTAAGCCCTTTCCTCTCGTTGAGATTTTTCTCACGCAATGATGAACGAGGGAGCGTAAATGACGGTTTTCCTGTCAGCGAGTGCGGCTTAGTGTTACGAGGAAGTGCAACGAAACGGCAGTTCCGTTAACCACGCGCACCAGGGTAGTCGTATACTACGTATAGGTATGCACAGGGCAGACAGCTGGGCGAGTTAGTTCGAATCTTCGAATATAGCGGCGGCACCAACTGTGCACTACATCAGTTTCAATTAGTGCTGCCGGTATGGTTTCCTTACTTCTGTCGGCGTCAAATCTCGCTGCACCTTTCCTCGGTAGTCGCTCCACATGGAATCTCATGAATTTAATAACGCGGGGCGCCCGTCTGGTGCAAGCAAACTGATGCGAAGAAAATAGAGAGAGAGAGAAAGAGAAAGGGAAAGGAAAACACGGAGCTAAAATATATCCCCACACAGTCCAGTTGCTCTGATTTCAGGCTAGCAACCCACAAAGGGACACAGTACAATTGTAGCGGCAGACTCGTGACCCATTTGTCCACCTTTTATTCGCCCGTTGAACTGTCAGTTTCTACCGAATAGCAAAAAAATAGCCCACTCTAATGTTGCAATCATACCGGCTATACTCTCACTCAGCTGGCTGGAGCATTATCAATGCTAACGAGCACTCGGGCGCCGCTTCCTTATTTGTCAGCTAAATCTTGCCAAACGCGGCACGCAGCTACATGTTGACATAGTTCGTCGAATCGCGTCTTTCCAAGTCCGATGAGCGCGCATTTATCTCGATGGCTTCTGCTAAGAACGTGTGCTACTTAAACGAGAACATTCTTGCAGATAAAAAATAACGGCAAACGAAAATCTAGGAAAACTTATTTAGACAGTGTCTGTCAACAATTCATTCGACTCTAGTTCTCCCTGCGGTAAAGGAAGGCTGCTCCCACACTTACGTCTAGTTACTCACTCGTAGGACGCATTAAAAGCAACGAGAAACTCGGTGCGCATCAGTTAGTTGCATGTTTAACGACGACTGCATCTAGAGAGTTGCTTGGTAGCGAGTACGCCACGTTTTTATATACCAGTATTTATGCTGTTTTTGTCTATTCTCAGCGTTATTTACATGAACTATTGAGCCTCTCAAACTCGCCCATGACGCAGCATTCAGGCTCCTGCATCGACTAATGTAGCGAGTTTGGCGAACAATGTTTGCACGTCTCGCGAGGCAAGCAGATAATTCAATATGTATCGGAGCTGTATGGCTGTCGGGACGCTATTTGGAGGCAGCAGTGTCCATGTCGGGTTACCCAAGCAGCGTCCAGGTAGCATCCTAATGGAATGCGAAGGGATTCAGCCAGTGAGACCCGCAGATAACGTATAGGCTTTCCAAAAGCACTTGTATTTAAGGTGCATGGAAGCACCAACCGGTCATCAGTCGAGATAAGCAGGAGGCGTTTAGCAGAGTACTGGGGAAAAGAAAGCAGGGATGAAATTGATACGACCAGATCCGTTACAGGCATAGGTAGCAATACTAGGTAGATAGGGAAGTTTCGAGGGAAAAAAAATGTTATGGAGATCTATATAATTGTGCTAAAATGTAAAACATGTACAGAGAGAGAGCGAGAGAGAGATAAAATGAAGTCAGGTTAACCAGCCAAGAGTCCGGTTGGCTACCCTACGCTAGGGAAAGGGAGTAGGGCAACAGAAAGACGGCAGAGAAAGAGAGAGTTGGAGATAGAGAGACGTCCACGAACAGCGCTACAGAGTCAAATGCGCTCGCACAAGCAAGATGTTCTCAGAAAGCACAGAGGTGCCTTTACTGCCTTCTGAGTCTATGATCAGTGGGGACGGTATTCTAGTATTGTCTGTTCACTCAGCAGAATTCTGTTATCTACCACAGGCACAGGTTCGTTGAAACGCGCGGGATATCTTATGACGCTGATCATGTCATAACAGTAAAGAATATCCCCTGTCGATCATTCAATTTCCTTAGTAGCGCGCGTGTTTTCGCACTTTTTACAATGTGAAATATGCAACTAGGCTCACAACACGTACTTTTAAGGAATAAATGTCGCATGCTATAAGAATGAAGAAATGTTTGATATGGGCTAGGGGCTAGGTTAGTAGCACGTCGGGCCGCTCCGCCTGCTTGCCGTCATGGAATATCGCTACGTAGACGGCCCACATACGTATATCGGTTGGCCACCAACCAAGAAGCCGCCACGATAACACGGCTAAGTAAAGTGCCAGACCTGTTACACTAAGAAAAAAAAGACGAGTCAATAATCTCACGATGCTATAACCTTAACAGCTAGACATATAAACGAGGGATAGAGGTCCATGGTCAGAAAAGAAAGAAAGTATGCGCTAACGCAGTATCTATATGCATTTCCATTTCCTTCCATTTTTTTTAAAAGGTGATATTGCGCACCATTCCTACAATGGGCGACGGCTATACTAACGCCACAAATAAAGATGAAGGCTCCAAACACGTGTGTGTCAGATTTCTTTTTCTTTTTTTTTACTATTTTTTGTGAACAGCGACAGGACGCGAAGATAACAGCGCAACAAGCAATAATGTCACCGCTTCCATAATTTTTAAAGCGAAGCTGGATTTGCCTTTTCAGCCACTGGCTGCTAGATGTCTTACACGCTTGGCCAGTACACGACATAGCGTAAACAAACACTGGACATAGCGCAAACCGAGGCGACCAAGGGTGGCAGGTGTTGTATACGTAAGCGTAGACGTTACCTTCATAACCCAACCACACCACCCTCTTCGTGCCATCGTCGTCATTTGTCGTCACACAGCCGTCGTCTCGTCGTCGTGGTCATTGCGCCATCCCATTGACGTCACGCTGTCGTCATCATTCCTTCGTCGTCATGCGCGGCATCCACACGTTCGAGCGCCACAAGTTCACCTTGAGCGAGGCGTTTCCCAACGAAAATGTGTCCAACTTGGTAATCAGCTCTAGACTGCCAAGTGGCCTCTAAAGAAGAACATCTTTCTTCGCAAGCCTCAATGAAAGTTTCGCTTAACGGTGTTCCACGGCGCGTGGGATCCGCATGTCTTCCCCCTCTCGGTATTCTTTATTCGTGTCAAATGAGCGCTTGCACATTTCGCGCTCCATTTAGTGTGTCATTTGACAACTGCGCAAGCAGCCGCACATGCAAAGGCGACGCTCCGTGGCAGCCGCTACTCCGGTGTCACGCCTGCATTTCCGTAACTTGTCCAAACGAAGAAAGCACGCACGCACGCACACGCGAGAAAAATAATGGAGGGCTCAACGCGTCCTGAAGCGGCGACTTCTGTACAACAGCAGTTTTCTCATAGAATTGCAAAGAGTCCTTTCTTGCCTTACAATGCATAGCTGCGCTTCGAGGTTTTCAGCTGACTCAAGAACACAAGGGCGAGGGTACTCGCTCTGGGCGTGCTTTATGCCTCTTTTTCCTTTAACATCGGCGTCAACTGTTGCGAAGGGAGCTGACAACGAAGTTAAAGAAGAAATAATATTAGGCAACTACTAGGCAAATGCCTTACGTAATGACACGCTACAAAGTCCAAAGGTACGTTTTATATTTTTGTCGTTTCTTTTTTATTTCTTTTTTAACCTTTCTGCAACGAGCGGTTTTACGCGATACGGCTTGACAACACCACAGGCACGCGGCTTTTAGAAATAGAGCAATGCTTGCAGCCTATATTCAAAATTTAGTGCCTTAAGTCTCCGTGCCCATGAAGTCGACGAGGATGGATGCTTGAGCAATAGTTGGTTCGACATTTAGGAATGGTAGAGCGAAGCGAAGCAAACGAACGAAAGGAAGGCGAAAGTTACACGCGCGGCACATTTGTGTGTGTGCGAACGCGCGCGTGCGTGTGTGTGTGTGTTTCTTTTTTTCTCTTTCTTTTCTCGTTTTTCTTTCTTTCTTTTTTCTTATTTGACATAGCGCCTCTACCCCACAAATGAGAGGGCATGAGCTGTGCTAGTACTAAGGGACTGTACTAAGGGACTAAACTAGTCAGTCCCTTAGGTTAGTGAACACTTCTCGGTGATTCTCGAGCTATATAATTTCGTTATTACGCGCTTTCGGGCGTCTACTCCGAAGTTCTGGATACGCTCGAGGGTAACAACCTTGCAAATAAAAAAATTCAGCTCTTCGCAGTAATTGCGATGAGCGTGAAGCGCAGTGGCTATATTTCAACCGGATGTCGACGCCGACTCCGCTTTCCGGAGTTGCAGCGCATCGTCGCTATAATGCAATATCTGGAATAATGCGCGCGCACATAATTTGCTGGACTCCGTCCTCGTCGTCCAGACTGCGTTCTCGCTACTTAAGTACAGCGTGGACACACGCGCGTGCTTTATCTAATCGTGTACGTTTCTTTCTTTTCTTTTTTTTTTGCGCTGCCACTCACACGCGAATTGGTATGTCTGGAATCAAAGTGCTTTCAAGCTGTGCGCCCGGCACCGCAATGCTTCTTGATAAAATAAAAAGAAGGAACAGCATAGAGGATAAGAATCGACAAAAAGGAAAGCGAGTGATAGCCAAGTGTACTGCTACAGAGAGCCGCAATATTTGAAGGCTGGCATGAGGCGCCTGTGTGGGCTGGTTGAACGAGTTTTACAAAGTAATGCACCATCAATTCTTTCCGCATCCGCGGAGAGACTTTTGTGTCGGCAAAAAAAAAGGGGGGGGGAAACGAAAGAAAAAGACAGCAATGAAAAGGAATCGACAAACGCACCGTCCAAGTGTGCGAGTTCCGCTGTCGGTTGGAAAGCGCACATGAAGACGCTGTGTGTAGCAAGTGGCAGGAGCAGCGTCAAAGTCGGCCGTGGCATCGCAACAAGGACCGCAGTGCTCGCCTCCACAGTGCGGGCACAACGACGACACCGGCGAACATAAGCCGCCTCTATCACGTAAGGCGCCTTTGCGAATTGGTGAACGAGGAGTCTTGGCGAGCTTAATGAGGCGTACAACTACGCATGTCGGCAGCCTCTTTGAGCTAGCCTTTCTTCAGCGCCCTCCCACCCCCCGCCCCGAAAGTTTGCGGTCCGGAAGTGTGGGGCGTTCTCCTGATCCTCCTTAAAGGCTGCTCTCGCAGACAAGGCGTATCCACATAACGGGACCTTACAATAACTGCGAACAAAAGGCCAGCAGAGACGGCATCGTAGAACGTGAATGCATCGACGAAAAAAACGAAAATCCAGGGAGGTCAGAGACGAAGCTCTGTTCAGGTGTATGAAATTAGGATAAGAGCACGTGACGCTAATATAGTATAATTACGAGATTCTGCGGAAGCCCTAGCTTTAGTGAAAGGCACTCGCATTTCAAGATTAAACGGAACGAACGGCTTTCACTGCAGGAACAAAGGCTTGCCCTTCGGACGTTATTTCCCTCAAGAAGAGCGTATATCGCTTATGTTCTTATGACGCTGACTTTGACGAATGGCTAGCTAATCATGATAGAAGAGTGGTGCACTCGTCATCTGCTTACGTATAGTAAAAGAATAATCGTAACACCAACGAGCGCCAAGCTATACCAGCACTTGAAGCACATCGGTCTCTGTCAGGCGAAGCATAAGTTACATGTGCCTATAGAAAACAGTAGAAGGAGCCCCTGAACTGTTGCAGCCGCGATCTGAACTGGCGTCTGCAGAGAACAAACAGCGCGTATACAGGCATATGGCATATCGCGATGAATAAAAGAAAGGAGCACGTTGTTCTGCGAGTGAAAAACGGAACAAGGGGTACCGCTTCACTGGCCAAATAAAAGAGAACGCACCGTCAACGTCCTGATTCTATAACAACGTTAGCTTGAAACCAGCGCGCGAGGTGATGCGAGCGTTTCTTTCTTTACTGTTAATGTTTGGACATACACTTTATTTTTATTTTTATTTATAATTCCCCCCCGCACGAAGAATATGTTTGTCCTCTTTCAAACGCGTGCATCCCAGAGCTTAAAGAACCTCGTAAGCGTCGAAAAAAAAAATGCTGGACGCGAGCCAACCATCTTTTCTTTTCTGCGTGCCCTTGATACATTTCACGTTGTTCTGCTGCCCAGTGTATCGCCTTTCTTTCACTAGCGTCCCGCCCCGGTCGGATCTTTCTTTGAGAGAGCAAAACAAGAATGAACGTTCTGCAAGAGGCGCGGTTAGCTGTTCCGCTATGTAGCGCGGAAAGCACAGAGGAATGGCGTAAGGTCGCACGCGACAACAGCGGTAACACGAAAGAAAATACGAAGAAGCAGGGTGACTAGAAAAAACGAACAAACAAATAGGTCGCACATGATTGTCATCGTTAAGTATACGCTGTTCAGAGAACAGCGCAACTTTTTTCAATACAGAGCCAAGACACTCGGGTCGCGCTCGTGGCTGTGGGAAGACAGATACGCAGCAGCATTTGGAAGTAGCCTTGCAAGACTGCGTCACCGCGTTTTTATGCTCCTGATTATTTTCCTTTGCATATCTCACTTTTAAGAACTTTCCGTTTACGGTTCCATGAATTTCTTGCCAGCGCCGAGAAAGGCGGCGCCTCTCTACGCAAAGACAGAAAAAAAAAAGGATGGCAAAATCACGGGTGTCTCTACAGTATCCGCCTTTTGTATTATGCATGACCGAAAATATTCGCTGATTGTTGGTGTTCAGGTCGACAGTGTAGAAGCGAAACCACGCGAAGTATTCCAAGTCGGGCATCTTGAAAACTGGAAGAAAGAAATCTCCCCGACGATTAGACACTCCGTATAGCGAAATTTGAGCGCAGCTCGGTGCGTGAAAGGAGTACGCGTGTCAATATCTTGTGTTATGATTATATAGGTACACGGTTTATGTTAAGAAGAGAACACTGCGAAGTAGTGTGGCTGGCGCGGACCACCTGCGTCGTACGGCACGTTGTGCGGCGATGTGTGGCGCGACTGCCTCGCTAATCGGAAGATCGCGAGAGGCAGCGCGTGGGTGACGCGTGGGCGCGATTTCCAGCAGCCGCCGCAGACAGACCTCTCCGCTCGTGCAGCGCTTTGTTTCCATACAGACGACGTGCGCTACTCTGGCGTCATCGTCGCAGCAGAGCCCGTCTTGCGCGCAACTACGCTTTTCTTCTCACGCTTTCGCCATGCCCTCCTCCTCCGCTTTCCTTCTCGCGCTCTCGTCGCAATCGCCTTCTTTCATCCCACGCTGCGTTCCGCGTTCGCTCTTTCATCCTTCGCTGTGCTCGCTCTCTCGGTTACGCCGAGGACGCCGACGCTCAACGAAAGAACGGGCGCCTAAGAGCTGCGCTCTAAAAATTAAATCTAACCATTCGCTTAAAGAATGATAAAATGCTTTCTCCTGTGCTTGGGGGTTTTAAATTCATGTTTTGTTAGTTGGGTGGTTCTTCCTGCAGCGCGTTTTCACAAAGTACCATGCTTTCCACTAAAATTTGCTCAAGTAATACAGACGGCACAGACAGGAGGTGTCTTTCTGCTGCTGTATAGTTCTCGGTTCTTTGAAGATTTTGTTTATTTCTGGCATAAAATATTCATAGTCGTCTGGTTGTCTTCCGCTTCGGCGGTGGTAGCTGCGATAAGTTAATTCCAGCCGCATTCCAGGAGTCGTACACGTAGGTGGTCTCATATGGTAGTAGCTTCCGCTTTCAAATAGGCATCATCGTTAAAGAAAAGTAAATTCAGGTGTTTTATGTGCCAAAACCACGATATGATCATGAGGCACACCCTAGTGCTGGGCTCCGGATTAATTTGACCACCTGGGATTCTTCAACGGGCACCCACTGCACAGTAAACGGTCTATTTTTTTTTTTTCAAGTCGCCCCCCATAGAAATGCGGCTGCCATGGCCGGCATCTGACCCCGCGACATGGTGCTTAGCAGCGCTGCACCATGGCCTCAAGGCCATGACGTCGGGGGCGTCATCATTTCGATAATAAAATGCACAGAATTAAAAAAAAAACAATGCACCTCAGGTGTTTTTGAACCCGCGGCCTTTACATATAAAAAGAAAACAGTCTCCAATCAACTGTGCCACCTATAAATGTGCTCTGTTCCATTATCTTGCGTATTTCTTGCAGTAAGCGTAATCTCGTGCGCTTCAACTGCGCGCAAATCGACGAAGTGCGATCGTGCGAGAGCTGAGAGCAGCTATATATCTCTCGAAGCGCCCGTTGTTGTGCGCGTGCAAGGAGCCGCGAGACACTTGTAAACGAGGACGTATAGATGATGAAAAAAAAAAGAAAGCGACGCCATATAGAGTGCAATACAGGTTCGAGAGAACTCGAGCTGAAGACGGGAAGGAGTGAAAGGAAGGATAGGAGAAAGTGGTGACAGCTAAATGGGATTATAATCCAGAGCTACAGAAAACAACGGCATAGTGGCGCGGGTACACGTTGTTTTTGGCGAGCGATCGGAGCGAGGCATCGAAAGCGCTGAGCGAGTGTGGAGTGATACCCAGCTGCATTCAGGTCTTTGAAGTTGTGTCGAATCGGGCACTATACAGCACGGGCTGTATACAGCACGCGACCGGAAAGCTCCAGTGTTCTTGCAGTCAGACTCAGCGAACAGTCTTCGAGTAAAGCATACCGCCATAGTATAGTGCATTGGTACGTGCACTGTACTTTGCAATGTGCACTATATAAAACAGTGGAAAATACAGCGCAGTCCGCAGACTTTCCTACAATTACTAGAGGGAACTCTGGCGCTGGCGCCTATGAGAGCTATATGCAGGGCAGTTCAGCCAGCCATAGAGTTTCCTACAATTTCTAGAGGGAACTGTTATCGTCCAGCCACCATGGGAATGATGGGTAGTACGTAGATTTGTCTGATCTTCGGGCTTGGGGCTTCAAAAATTCTTGTGGCTTCGTTCATTACGCTTTATTTGGGCCTAAATTGACCTAAACTTCGAAACAATTTATACTTTTTTTAAGGCAGGAGGTAATAAGACTCTGCAAGCACACATAATCGCTGCTAATTGCAGCGGTTTCGCTTGTCCAGGCATCAGTGGCGTAATGGTTTCAATATCGGGCTTCTGTGCTCGAGGTCCCGTGTTCGAATTATGCCGTCGGAGAATTTCAATATCGCTTACTTTGATTACATATCCCGCAGTATTTTCTTTAGAATCATCGCTTTTGCAAAGTCACGAAGCTATGTAAAGTCATAGGGACGAGCCTTTGTCAAATCCATGCACTACCCATCATTCCCATGCTGAAGTGCCCTGCTTGCAGCTACCACAGAGACTAGTGCCACAGTTCCCTACATAGTTGTCTGAAACTCTACGCAGCCCACTCTAGCAAGAAATATGCCGTTACTTCATACCAAGTGACGTGAGGAACCGCCGCACGTGATTCTATTTCCGTGCAACGCAGTGAGGCAGCGCGCTCAGCTAGTGCGCATACCACGCAAAGCAAAGGCGCTTACCAACACCTATAGGCTTTCATACAATAATCGCTGCAGGGAACTTTGGCGCCAGTGTGCACGGCAGCTGCAATGGGAGTGGTTGCACCAGCGTGGGAATGGTGGGAAGTGCACGCATTTGCCTAAACTTCGTCATTCTGGCTTCAAACGGCTTCGCGATTTGTAAACTCATAATTTCCTAGAAAGTGCTGCGTAATAAGAAAATTAAAGAAGCATTACTAAAATTTCCCGACGGCAGGATTCGAACACAGGACCTCCATCGCACAGAAACACAACATTGGAGCCGTTACGCCACGGACGCATGCACCGACAAGAGTCATAGAACGCACGGACGAATTTCTCGCTGGCGAGTCAGCGCGTTGTGATGCTTGGTGCGTTTCGGTTTGGCCAGCTGCAATTAGTAGTGATTGTGTTCGCAAAGTCTTCTGCACTCAGAAAAGTACTGATTGCCCTGAAAATTAGGACACTGAAGGAAGATAAAGCGTAATAAACGAAGTGACAAGAACGTCTGAAGCCACAAGTCCTAAGATCAGACAAGTCCGTGTACTTCCCATCATTCCCACGGTGGCTGAACAATCGCAGCCCCAGGAGTTCCATGTAGTAATTGTTGTAGGAAACTCTATGCCAACATCACCACTGCTTAAAAGCAAGGCGCTCAGTTCGGCATGCCTATTAGGCCACGCGTGCTCCTGGGTGCTCTATTTCGGACCCAGCCACGTAGAGCGAAGCACAGCAGTGGACCGCACTGTCAACATCAGACCGACACTGACGTGTTCGTGCGACTGTTCGGTTTCGACCACCACTTCGACTGCTCTCGACAACTGATAATGCACAAACAGAACGGCCCTGCGTGTACTGCGGAGCTATCCAGTGTAGGTCACGGCTTCGCTTATTTGGGCGACACAACTGTACTTTCTGATGGTCCTGAGACCCGATGAAAGCCCAATGAAATGATGACATTTGGAGTTACTTCTTATTATCGACTGGCAGGTGACGAACGAACCTAAATGAACTGGTTGTTCAGTAGGCTCAGGTTGGACAATCGAGTTAGTTCGTACGACATCATTCAGCTTATTTCGCACAAAAGAAGATGTATTAAAAGGGCACAAACAAACGAGCAACAACTGCGCAATTTTGCGCGCAGTTGTGTTTCTCTCTCTCTCTCTCTCTCTCTCTCTCTCTATATATATATATATATATATATATATATATATATATATATATATATATATATATATATATATATATATATATATATATATATATATATATATAGTAGCATACAAAAGCATAGCATACATAGCATACAAAACAACTTAAAAGTATTCCAACAAAAGATAACCGATTCATGTGACGACAAACACATTCACTTGGTTGAATTCTGGGGTTTTACATGCCAAAACAACGATTTCATTATGAGGCACGCCACAGCGGGTGACTCCGGCCTAATTTTAACCACCATGCGATCGTTAACGTGCCACCAATGCGCGGGACACGGCCGTTTTTGCATTTCGCCCCCCTGGAAATGCGGCCGGGATTTGATCCCACCATACCATAGTTGCTAAGCCACCGCGGCTGGTACACGCGCTTGGTATCGTCCCTATTACGGGATATTGATTTATGTTTCTGTTAACAGCTCGCAAGCGTAAGTACTGGTAGGTGCGGGATACTTTTGTCAAAATTACTTTTGTTATCTTTCTTCAAGGAGATGTTGGTGCTTGCAGAGACGCCACTGGCGTTCTAAACTCGCGGGATACAGCGTCTTGCCATTGCCTTCCTTACCTGCTAAATTTAGCGGGCTATTCCTCAGGGCAAAGCGGAAAGTCTGCTAGCGCCATTTCAGGCACGTTACTCGGTGCCCGGGGATTGGTAGATGCTGCCGTTGACAACGCTTTGTCCTTCTTTTTTAAACCAGTTCAAGTTTACTCCAGCGAAATTCGTTCCAGCAAACGACCCCGGAAGAGAAAATAGGGGAGCTGTATCTCAGCGTCTAACGGTTTTCTATATTGGCTCTACGCGGCGCCGCCTTAAAGTTCTCGCACCAGCTTCACAGGAAACAATATATTGCAGCAACGTCTTGCGAAGGCTACCTAAGTATTAATCAAGAAAAGAGAATTGCGAACGGAGTCGAGAAAGCACGCCCACACTGTAAAATAATTTACACCCTAAAAAGTGAAAAGGGTGCAAATGTGTCGATAGCTCCCACCCTTAGGGTGTTATCTATATAACGGACACCCTAAGGGTGTGAGTTACAGACAAATTTACACCCTTTCTCACTTTCTAGGGTGTAAATTATTTTACAGTGCAGATATATTCAATATTCAGAGTGGAATGCAAACTGGTACTTTCTTAACATTGCATAGCAAAGCGGCTTCAGTGCACTTGTAAAGCTCCTTTAACATACGCGGGGCTATGGCGGTGGTGTCCCAAGTGATCGACACTGGGAGCAAATTGTTTCCTGAAGAAGGTGTGGATTATATGGCAGTCGCCCTGCTTATTACCTTGAAAGCATTGGTAGTGCTTTGTTAGAAGAAAAAAAAGAACATTTGCTCACCCATCGCCAGGGACACAAACATGGTAATACATGCACGGAAACGCGATCGTGTACTCTCTGTTTATGCGACACTTAAGTATACAGAGCCAGCGAGTCATGGGGTAAACTCGTCAAGCGTGCCGGCAAAACACGGTAAAATGCAATGCACTTTTCGTATCGACTTTGGGTCGTTGATCCGCCTCAGCCACACGCCTGCCATATCCACTGAATCCTCGTGAAGCCCTTTGCATAGATGACACTGTCGCGTACTGTCCAGCTCGTCGCCATAATACTAGTTCGCCTTGGGCGTCTTCATGCACTAGCTCTTTCATTAAACTCCTTTGGCTAGCGAAATTACCAGGGTCAAACAGCACACACGATACTATGGCGTTATAAAACAACACCTGCAATATGGAATCGCGCAACACTCGCGACAGTAAGAATCACGCGATGCGTCCAATAGCCTCATTGCTCGATCACGCCTCGAACGTAGCTACTATCAGTATCTGTGTGTGCATAGATCAGGGTCAAGTTCACGCCGAACTTTGCTCGCAAAGGGGGGTTAGCGAGAAAAGAAAGAGAGAATCAATGCAGGGATGTTAACCAGAAAAGCA
This sequence comes from Dermacentor albipictus, assembly GCF_038994185.2. Lineage (NCBI taxonomy): Eukaryota > Metazoa > Arthropoda > Arachnida > Ixodida > Ixodidae > Dermacentor > Dermacentor albipictus. The sequence goes on from NC_091821.1 coordinate 43,255,902, forward strand.
TGTGGTTGGCTACCCGACGCTTGGTAAGGGAAACGGGGATTGAAAGAAGAGAGTGGAAGGCGGTGAAGGCGGGCCACATACTATAGCCCCATTCCTGCAGAGAGCAGCGTTCTCTTGTTGTATAGAACGAGCACGGGGCTTGCAATATGAGCAGTAGGTTGTGTTATTCACTCAGCCACGTCTTTCCTTTCCACTGGGTAGCAGTGCGGAGAGGAAGGGAACTGAACCGGGTGCTCACCAGTTGTTATTTCTGCGCGCACGTGCCGCTCGATTCCATATGCACAGGAGCTTGTACGACATTGAATCTCCGCTTACTCGTTAGATTTATGTTCGCCAGACCCTACAGTATAATTATTCGCCCGGAAGTACTGCCAGTTAGAAATATAATTCATGTCTGTATATCGTGAATAAAAGTCGACTTGCTTGAAATAGGATAACGCACGCTGGCATAAACACATTGCTGTAGCCCCCTCCCGCCCCCTACCCCGCACCTTCTTTTTTTTCTCTAAAGACACCTGTAAAGGGTGCTCTGTTTTTTTCCCCCTTATTTTCCGTTTGTGTGTGTGTGTTAAAGGTTTACTCTGTTAGGTTGAAGTCTAGTCCTGGAGAACAACTTCACAACGCTGAACAACATAGGTTTTCACACCCATCGGGAGGGCGGATCATGTTACTTCTTTGAATAACGACGAGCAGAAGCGTAACCAATTGAACCTCTTGTCCTTATGTAGACAATCGCGATCCGATTGACCCAGGCCAGGCACGAGAGTCTCTGGCAATGAGCAGGCAGCGCTTGTCTTCGAAAAGCCGACTCAGTGCAACATGGCGCCCGTACTTCCATTCGTCTTTCTGCGCAAGAGCATCGGCTTTCACTCACCACACCTAACCGACGACCACCGCGTATGGAATCAAGGGTCGTGCAGGTTGGCTTTCCCTTCTGTGTGATGGCTTCGGCGCAACTTATTAGGCATAGATAGTTTTCACATAACGTCAAGGCCGCAACTTCTCACCGTGCTAGCTAGTTTTGAAACATTCTAGCACAACATCAGACCTGTAATCCGTATGTATAAATCGTATACCGCGTGTCGCAACGGAGTGACATTCTCGTCAAGTGGAGCGTGCTTCGAGATAAACCTGCTGAATTTAAGCTTCGTGTTAGTACCTCATAGGCAGAATCACTCCACCAATGTTCCGCCTGGTGTGAATGGCAATATTTTAATAAATATTTTTTTTCACGCGTTCTTTATTCAATCATTGATCAAGTTAGCTGTAATCATCACCGCATTTCACTATGAATTCTCAGTGGGGATACCGTTTGCGAAGGAAGGAAAGAAGAATACCTACGCATGTCGTACGCTTTTTCTGCCAAGCACTGAAGAAAGGTGAATGCATCAAGGACAGGACGAGGTTATACTGGCCCGTTGCCCTGCAGTGTAGCAGCCCGCGTAAAAGAGAAAGGGCGCAATGCTCAGTAGAGACTCTAGAAGCTGGGGCAGTAGTTGTAACTCTTCTTAACAGATGGATGGACGCTAACCGTCCCCTTTTGTTGTTTTTTTTTGTTTGTTTTTGTTTTCTTTACATATTGATCCAGGAGAACGCCATCCACCGACATGCTTTTGTTCCAACAGCGCGCATATTCTTCGGTAAAACGTGTAGTGAGATTGAAAGGGGTGAGCCTTGCGTCATCTCTACAAATCCAAATGCAGAAATTTCAGGGCGAACAGGATCGCTGTCTGTAAGTTCTTTTTTTTTTTCATCGTTAAGTGGGACGGCCAAGTCATAGTCTCGGAAGTCGAGTTCTTTCTTTTATAGTATGCTTACCTACCAGCTGCGCAGCGATGACAAGTGACATGAGAATAACAAGTATTTACGTCTTTTTAGAGCGCAGCTCTTAAGTGCCCGTTTCTGTGTTAAGCGTCGGGGTCACACTTCGGTGGCGTAACCTAGCGAACGAGCACATCAAAAAGTGAAAGTGAACGTGGAACGCAGCGGGAAAGGAGAACGCGCGAGGAGGAAACACTATGAAACCATGAGGCGGAGATGGAGCGGAGGGGAGACGGTCTGCGCATGCGCTGAGTTGCCGGCGGCCATAGCCGCCGCAGCCGCGAGGACAATCTCATCTGCGCTTAGAGGAGGGCGTGTAGGGGCAAGGGCATGTATCGTGAGGTTGGGTGCTACGCTCGTCCACGGCGTCATCAGTGCGCGGTACCAGCGTGTGTGAGGGGGATCACTGCATTGCTAGGGAGCGATGGCGAGCGGCTACGAGTAAGGCTCGATGTGACGCTCCGTTGGCTTTTGTGAGCGCTGACGCTGGTGGCACGACTTCGCCGCGACCAAGGGCCGCTCTCGTCGTTGGTGGAACGAAAGCGAGAAAAGAGTGTAGTGCCGCGCAATATACGGGCAACTATGGCTGCGATATGACGCCATAGTAGCGCGCGTCGTTTGTATGGAAACAAAGCGAGCTATTCACAGCGTTCTCTTCCTAATATAAACTGTGTACCGATATAACCATAAAACAAAATGTTGACTTTCGAATAGAAAACACATATAGAGCTGTACTTAAATTTCGCAATAGGGAGTATCGTAATCGTGGGTGATTTTGTTTTCTTTTTTTAAACAAGTGCCGTCAGTTTACGCTGATAGTACTGCAGAGTGCTGATTATGATACTACTAATGTTCAATCAGGGTTATTTATCATCTCTTCGCAATCAAAGACGCCAGAAGCATCTATGTGAGTCATCCGGAAGAATAATTGAAGTATGCCAGCTGATAGGACGATGGCAAAAAGCCTTAGCGCAAAGCACACTCGCGGGCGAAGTATTCGTATTGTGTGGCCTCCTTTCAATCTCGCCTGTGCTGCGCGAATACCTTTTGAAGACGACTACTGAGGCCCTATAACGTAAAACTGTTCCAATATGTTTTTATTCCAATCTCCTGACGTCAAATTTGCGTAACCACCGACGCAAGCATCGGGCGGTCACCCGCAGGGTTGGCTGAACAGACCAATTAAACGCACTCTTTGTTCATAGCAGGTCACTTTTGTTTGCTTGAAAAACGAATAACATGGCCTACACTGAGCGGCTTGTCTTATATAATTGGCTGACAAGAGGCGAGGAGCACGCTCAAGTGGAAAGGTATTCGATGGGGCCGAGCCACTGCACTGAAAGTCGATAAGCGGATGAAGAGGGTGGTGCCGGCGTCTGCGATTGGTCCGCTTTCCCGTACTTAGCTTGCGGTGGCGGGTCGAAAATCGCGGCGGCATGCAACGGAAGCTTAAGAATAACGCTAAAACGGATCCTCAGCAAAGAAGAGTTGGCAGAACGAGGTTGTAAACATGCCGAAAGTGCTCGAAAACGTTACATGGCCATGCAAGAAGTTTTCTTATGCGCAAATAAACCCAAGCTCTCCGACAGGTGCGAGTAGCCAGCGTATGAGCGACCGGCGGCAGCCATCTTTTATTCCTTTCGGAACGGGGCAGCCTGAAGCTATTCAGACGAAAATTCAGTTTTGTTCGGCATATTAGTGCTTCCTTAATGCGTACGCGTCACTTTGACGCCGTTAGTTTTGCGGTTTTGTGACGTCGCCTGAAAGACAGGAGAAGTGGGCGCAGCCCGAAAACTCTTGACCAATAGCCGAGGGCGAATGGCAAAAAGGCGTCCAATCAGAAACAACTATTTTTCTTTTGTTTGGTCAAACCATACATAATCAGTGTGTACACGTCATATCAGATGGGCAGCTATTGCGGTTTTCGTGACGTCGCGTGACAGACAGGTGAAGTGGGGGTGGTCCAAAAAAGCTTTTAACCAATCGCAGAGGGCTGATTACAGAATTGGAATAGTTTCACGTTATAGCGCCCCTGAACACGCGCTCGGCTTCAAACATTCTTGCAGTGTATGCCATGCATGTAGCTGGTTCGGATACTCGCTAACACTGAGGCCGCTAGCCGACAAACAACAGCCCAACGTATTTTTTTTTCCTCCGGTTGTCATTTCCACATAGGCTGTTCGTTAGGCATCTCCCCCATTGAACATTTTCACTCCTCCCCGTTGGCATTTCCTCAAGCAAGAAATAGACTTACAGAATAGTCGCACTACAGCCAATAGGGTTGAGTGGAACAAAAATGGCTGGTCGACAAGCGACTTAACAAACAGCACAATTTTAGACTGTAATGCAAGCCCTTCCTAGGGCCATGCGCGGTGCATTTTGGGAGCCATCGCTACTACTGCTTCTTTTCCTGCAATCCCAACTGCACACAGATGCGCTGTTATAGAAGAGGAAAAGTTAGAATCCATTCATCTTTTGCGCCAGCGTCCCTTGAGTAATGGTTGTCGCAGACAAGTTTCATCAGTCGCCGACCAAAGTGAACGCTTCCAGTGGCCACGTTGTTTCTCAACCTATCGAAGAAGGGAGAAGCACGGCCGCCACTGACGCTCTCGCGTTGCTTAAAAGTACACGGAGGCAAGCATTTCTTCTTTTTTATTTAATACAATGTATCTGTTCAGCGCCCGACTTGTTGCTTACGAAGCTATGATTGCGTATATCGTGTTCGCGTGGGAAGTCAAGCTCTATTAGTTCGCACCATGGCTGCCACTCATTGAGCAATCTTTGAAGAGTTGAAGAGCAGCACTGCTTCCTCTGCACATTTAAGTCCGCAAATGAGGGAGAAAAAGAAGGCGAGCGAAGCGTTCAAGACTTGCTCATCCGCCCATAATAGCCTATGGTAACAATAGAAACGCGGCTAGCCGACTGTGCACATGCAGACATACAAGTTCCTGATACAAAACGATCGTGTCGGAGAGTACGCCATGCAGGGAAATTCCGACCTGAAAAACAAAACAAAAAAGTAGTGACAGCTGTTTGAGAAAGACACAACGATGTGTACTTGCAACACGCATTTTAGTCACGGTTTCTCTACTGTTGGCCATTCACAAGCGCAGCATCGTCTGGTGTGGACACCGGACTCTGAATTGAGACTGTGTGAATAGGTGGATCATTGTGTCGTTTGTGTGCGCGCTCTTCCTGTGTGTCTTTATTGTCACCCCAGTGATGTCTTCGTCGAGTATATACTGCACATCTGGCCAAATTATACACCCTGCCGCACCTCCTATACTTTCAAAGCAGATGCGAGCAGAGGTTATGAGCTAAGGAATGGTGTGAATGTACGCGTCCATCCGCCCGCTCGCTCGTCCCACCCACCTGCTTGCGATGTTTTCTGCTCATTCGTTCGCTCGCAACGATCACCAGCTGTGCCAGTGCGTCGAGGCTCTTGACTGATAGAGCGATAATTTCACATTCGTAGCATTGCTCTGTTCTTTGTACACGCTGCATTATGTATCGTAATGTAGTGAATATGTAAAGCGGAGTTATGGGTGGGGGCCTAAAGTAAAGCTTACTGCGAACAGCAGTTATAAGCGAGTAAAATGAGCTGAAAGTGTCCGTTTGTTCATCAATTCACAGCAATTATCACTTGTGCCGCCGCACCTGGGCTCGTGACATCAGAGCCACTCCTCAGCAGACGAGTGAGGATAACCTGGGCCGAGCAAAACGATCTGAAGCAGCCGAAGGAAAGAAAGGACTCCAGCGCTAAGAATATGACGTAGCAGCTAGAGGAGCAGATGCGTGCTCATCATGAACGCCACACAGAAGGTGTTTCAGTCGAAGAAACTCAAAAATACGCGGCCTTTACGAACTACAATATCGGTGAACGTGTTCTTTGGTAGGACTTGAAGATTTCAGCAGCTTCGCGCGGTTTAGAGAGGCGAGGTGTGTTTAAGTACTGGCCGGTGACAAAGCGCGTAGTTTGCACGCTTAGTGCGAGCTTCAGATTGCAGTTGGCAGTCAGTACGTTAACGGGGACAGTTACTGCATGGAGTCTGGTTCTTTTTTTTTCGAATTTTTTTAACGAATATCTGCCTATTTAAAGGCACCATGTCGTGCTTGTTTGTAGCAGTCTATTAATAATGGTGGTTGAAAAAAAAAAGAAGCGTAGTTATTGCCTTCTCGCGATGCCTTCAATTTTGAGCCATGCTTGTGCGACGATTGGTTTCGTCGAAGACGCCCGTCGGAAGCTTCCACTCTCTCCCAAAAATTTAGTGGGAGGGCAAGGGAAAAGGCGTATACAGATAGGTGTGCGCCTCGGTGGTTTAGCCTGGCGACCAAGGCCGGCAATCGCTCCACCTGAGCGTCTCTTATAGAATCACTGTGGTGTTTCATCACGTGTGCATCAGACCAGTCTCTCTTAAGAGTGCCGTAAGGCGACGTGAAGTTTCTTTGTGGCCTGCAACTGGTCCTTCGGGGAACACAATGTGTTGCGGGCACGTATGTGGAAGGTCCTTTTGTTGCAGATTTTCCAGGAGAGCGGGCCTTTCATCTCGGAATTTCGGCCACGACCACAGAAAGCGTTCAATGTCTCCTGTCTCGTCCCATGTCGTACAGTTCGGAGAATTGATGCGCCACGTCTTAAACAACCATGCTGATGTACTAGTTGATCCTGTCCTTATTCGATACAGAAATGAGGCTTCCGCTCGGCGAAATCTCTTCTTACGCATGGCATATGTGATGAAACCCCAAGTGAGCCAAAGTCATTTCAAATGTCAGATTTCTTAACTTGATTACTCTTTGGACCATTGCCTTTGGGCGGATGATGGAGCGCTGCGTATGCAAGAGCATCAGGTTTTTTCGTTGCCAGCAATGCCAATGTGGGAGGAAATCCACTGAAACTTTACTGCAAAGCCTTTGTTGCCGAGTTATTTCACGTTCCTTGTTGGTTGCGTGCTGCCGTTTGTTCTGGACCCATCTGACATAAAAAGCGTGATGCTCAATTCACAAGCCACAAGAATGCGTTTCTTTTCTTTTTTTCCCCTCTCTTACTATGGATGTAAGACTGTAGGCTCGCTCTTAGCAATGACAGGTGACGCGAACTGTCAGGCGGGGGCGTATATACGCGTTGCCGCATTGCACAAAGCGTGCTCTGTCCCCGCGCGAGTCGCGGCCTGAGGGAAAGTTTGAAACGTGGGTCATTATTAAAGGTACTATCAGACGACACATTTCGCAAAAAGTCATATAGTGCAAAAACAAACTTGCAAGGTGGATGACTAAGCATAATGCATAGGATAGCCATTTAGTTTGGCACAACCGCCATAATTTCCTTAAAAAGCATCCTGAATACCGAGAATCGTATTCATAAAAAGCTCTTAAGCAAAAATTGTTCAGGAAAGCAAATTCCAATCAATCCTCACGCTGGACATATTATTAGCGAAGGCGGCCCACCAATGGCAACGAGCGCTTCCGAGCTAGAAGTTACGTGAATACGTCACCCAATGACTACATATATATATATATATATATATATATATATATATATATATATATATATATATATATATATATATATATATATATAGGGCAGACAGGGGTGGTCGCACCATGCACTCGTCTTGAAGAATCGATGCTGCAGTCTACTAGCTTGACGCGAAGGTCAAGGTTGTAAAAAAAACATTTTATCTCTAAATCGTCGTTCATTCCGACTTCTAGGTTGTCGTAGCGCAAGCACAGTCACAGAAGAGAAGTTCTTAAGCCTCTACGCAACTGCAAGAGCCATACGCGGCACTGTCGGCAACAGCTGTTGGAAATTAAGAGGCCCTTAAATGTGAACGCGACGTCACGCCAAAAGAGGCAGTGAGGTTATCCGGCTACAGGAGAGCGTACCACGGGTAGTCGAAGTCGCAAGGAAGGTTATAGAGTAAGTAGGGACGAGAATTGGAAAATTACGACGAGTTTCGCTGCTACAGCGCCACGTTCGTTCTTTGACGAACGTCTTTGATACGCAACAGAGAATGGTGCAGGGCGGACCGCGCAGTTCCTCCGGCGATGACCTACAGTGGCCCATAAATAATATGTTGTTGTACTGTACCCTTCCAGAAAGGGTGTCCTGTACTGCCGGGTATGTTTCCGAGGGCAGTGTGCTGTCCTGCAGGGTGTCCTCCCTTAAAGGTTGTTTTGTACTGTCGGTTGTATCGTTAGAAAGGACACCTCGTGCTGTAGGGTGCCGCCTGAAGAAATGGTGTTCTATCCTGCAGCGTGTTCCATGCCGGAAAGGATATAATCACGTGCAGTGTAAAAACGAGCCCTGTTGACTTTCCTCGACTCTCCTGTTTAACAGTCTTTGGTCTCGACTGGGAAAAACGAAGGACACTTATGCCAGGCAGGGGTAAGGTTACGTTGACCTGTGGATCCTTTAATTCCAACAAGATTGGGGATGCTGGTGAATGGAGTAATGGAAGCATAAAATCATTTGGGCTTTTATAAATCCTCGTGTTAATTGACCTTTCCGCAAGGCTTCTCTTTGTCTTGCTGCTTTTTTTTTCTGGAAATTTTCTTTTTATATATATAGATTTACCGATAATTCCGCGTTTCCGCTAGAATACGTTAAGGGAGCCCGATGCGACTCCTTTATTTGTAACGAACCAATCGATGCCGCAGGGCGAAATTAAAGCGATGCGACTTTTAAAGTACGAGATGGCAGCTGCGTAGCGAGCCACGATGCTTTCCTCGAGGCCTCTGGCTGAAGAACAAGAAACGTCTCTAAGATAGGAAGCGCAAAGGAGCGCGGCATTTTAAGAGACTTCTAAAGAAAGACCCACGGATACAGAGGAATTATGGGGCTCCATTCATCGCGTGTTCGCTCACCACCACCCAGCCCTTCGGGGGGGGGGGGGGGCGAAGAACGCAGTCTTCGGCACCATATATCGATCAGACATAACTACCGCGTCGTCTCGGGGTCGACGGCTCTCAGTCCGTTCTGGTAACGAGACAACATTAATCAGCACCGCGAAAGAGAGACGCGCGGGCAACAAGCAGGGTTAACGGTCGACGCAGCCTGACGACTCGGTGCAATCCGAGCCGCGCGCTGGGTGCGACAGTGCATAATCAACGGCGCGGTTCGCTCGCGTACGAACGTTACACCACGGTGCCCGACGTCTCCCCATATCCATGCGGGACCGTGCAGGGAAGTAATTTCTAGCCGCAAATTTTGGTGCCTTAATTAAAATTGAATTCAAAGGCACTCTCCCGTTCTGTTCCAATCAAGGTGATCTCAATCGTCTATATATATATATATATATACTATGTACTGTGACAGAAGTGATGAGCTTGGAAACTGCGTTAACCGTCCATGCCGTGCTATGCGTTATACGCCGTCGTCTTTCCCTCAGGCTGTATTCTTACGCTATGGCGAAGAACAGCAAATATTTGCCAGACACTGCCCCTGCGAATAAAACTCTTGCCACTGTGGTTTTGACGCGCTATCTTGGCTATCGCAGAGCATGATCACTTGCCAATTTAAGTGTGCAGGGGATTGCGCGCTACTCAGGGCTCTGCCGAGTACGATGGCGCCTGTGCGTGTATCGTGATGCCAGAGCTAGCAATACTGTCGCGGGTGAAGACTATGTTCTTTTTGTTGTTGCTGTAGTTAATTAGAGAGCGTGCCCTGCAGCATAAATCGGGTGAAGCAGCGCGCAGCTTCACCCTTTCAAGCAATGGAGCTGCTCTTGTGAAGGCACTGCTCGCTGCTGTGAGAGCCTGCCGCGCTGCCGCAGTAAGTTCGGTGCAGAACGGCAGAGGTCGCGGAAGTCCGCTGCTACATATATATATATATATATATATATATATATATATATATATATATATATATATATATATATATATATATATATATATATATATATATATATATATATATATATATAGTTTTTTTTCTGCACTATGCGACATTCTTTCTGGAAGAGAGCGGAAACCAACTTTGACTTTGTGTATGTGTGAGTGTATGTGCGGGGGGGAGGGGTGGTGCTAAGGGAGAAAAGTCAAATCTGCTCCCGAAAGGCGAAGTATCAATAGCGATAGCAAAGTGTTAGCTAATTACACAAAGTAAGGTACGTGGCTGTATCAGCCGTATAAATGGCTGTAAAAGATAGCTTACAGATTAAATTAAGGAGCATGGTGTCAGGAGCGCACAGGCAAACATGAACCGATCTCACTCGATTACTGCGAGCACTCGCTCTTGCAACGCTAGCGTGATGACGAGCGCCGACATCGACAGCGAGCGTTTGCTGCTGCAGCTTGCTTCACCGCGTCCCTAAAGTTTACGCGACCTCCAACCGGGAGTTTCAAGTTTTGCGCACACAGACGGGTTTTGGTACCGAGGGGGACCCCTGCGTACGTAGAGCCCCACGCCCCAGCTTGTGTTCTTTTGCACTCATTTTTGCGTTCTTTCGTAAAAAGGGCGGTGGTTTGCGTCTCCTAACTTCGCGTGCGCAAAATCTAAAGCTCTCCCTTCCCCCTACCTGTCTGTCGCGTAGGGAAAGGGGGGTGGGGAGGGGCGGAGGCGTTTTTACTGACAGGCTGAAGAGACCGAGGTGGAAGCGCCGCCAGTGAGGCAGACCGTTTGTCGCTCCAGTCTGTTTTAAATGTGCCCTTGCCGTAAAATTGTATCGTTGTAAACACATTATTTTACGAATTGAGGTCCTGATATCTCCGGTCGAAGGCCCGCTATCTTCAGCGGCAGCGAAGCGGGCGCCTCCGCACAAGAGAGAGAGAGAGAGAGAGCGGAACGAACCTTTCCCTTTCTCGGTCCTCCGCTCAGCGCGCACCTCCTCAAGTGCTCGACGCTCGAGCGACGCAACGCCGCTGGACATGTCGGCACGATGCCACCGATCCTCCGCTGGCGATCGAGCAAGTTTTCAGTGCGGGCAAGGAAGGCTTCGCGCCTGATAATCAATTTTCTCGTCGCCACGTTTGCCGGCGAGGCGCCGTTTTTTTCGTACGCGTGCCAGTAGCGGCCTCGAATGACTTGGGCGGCCTTGGCGAATACGCGACGACGACGCCGGTTCCTGCGAGGCGAGTCATTCAAGATGAGGACCCTTCGACGGCTCGCCTCCTGGCGTTCTTGGCGAGCGCCCGATAGCTCGCGTGGTGTCGCAGCAGGTTCTTCCAGCATATCTGCGCGATTTTCTTAATGGCAACGACACTAATGCAAGACGGGATCATGTACAAAAAAAAAGCTCCTGTTTTCTTTCAGTTGCCGAAATATAGGCCACACACACGCGCACAAAAGAAGTTGTAAATAGCGCAGTTTCAGGAACAACGATGTCTGCGGAAGATAGCATGTATATGAAGCAGGAATGCTACTTACAAACAAGCTTCCTGAACATTACAGCGGCCAGATTGCTGACGCAAATCGAACGGGGAAGTCCCGAAATAGCTATCCCTGTAGGAAGAGAGAGAAAAAAGGGGTACAGTCTCATTATTCCATTTTGAGTAAAAACTGCAGCGGGAATGGACTTTCGTAAACTGAGTGAACATGGCGGCCGTGTGGAAGCCGAAACGTCAACCCCTGTGAAATCGGCACTTTGGTGAACGTCCTGTTGTTGCAGATGTTCTTTCTTTCTTTGGCTGTTTCACGCACCATTCCTTTAACCATGTCAAGTGTCACTGACGTACAAGTAGTTGGCCGCGTTTCTGTCCCGCCGTGTCACTGACGTATAAGGTAGGAATGTGAGGACCATATTTGCGTTATCCGTACGGATTCTGGCCCCGTCCGTGAAAGGATGCGCATCGGTTGGTAGCAGACGACCGACTGAGTGTATTTTTCTGCAACAGATGCAGGCGAACGCCACCCGTCTTCCAGGGGGCAAACTCTCAACCTTCGGTCCCTGTTCGGTGGCTGAGATGATGGGCCGGCGGAGGGTTCTGGGAATTCGACTCGGGGTGGGATCGCTTCTCGCTTCTGCCGCGCTGGTGCTTTCTGCAGCCCAGGAGCGGTAGTGCGTCGCTTGTACGCAACGCACACCAAGAGGGCACTTCCCATTGTCCATGTCATTTTTTCCCTCCTTCGTAACCAAGAATAAACTGTTATGTTCATTTTATATTATATAGGAGAAAATAGAAAGAAAAAAAACACCCGAAGCTAGGGGTGCGTAACTTCGAAAAAAGAAAAAACGACACAGAGAGGGTTAAAAAAGCGAATAGGTTCCTCGAAGCGTTCGCCTATTCGCTTACATTGACAACCATCGTCAACGATTTCGGTGCAACTTCTTTTTTTTTTCCTGCTTCTAATACGTACCACTTGCGGCGCGCCGGTCTAATTATTCTGCGCTATCAACTCTGGATTTTCTCCAACTTTCTAAAGAAAAACAAAGAAGAAACCACCCTTACATGGCGTTAGCCGTAAGAGAATGTTTGGCGCCACAGTTACTAAGTATAGCACTCATATGCGCTCATTAGCAGGATAACATGTTGTTATCGTTTTTGGCAGACTTCGCAACCTGAAGAAACCATATAGAATTGCCGAGTAGGTGCCAAGGCACATTACATAGCCTCAAGAGATCCGGTTACGATAAAGATGGGAATCGTTTGTCATACCGAGTGTATAGTGGTGTTGCCGCGCAGGTGAGACTAGAGTGTTTTAGCATCGCGTTAGTGTTGTTCTGTCTTCGTTATCGCTACTGCTTTCCCCCAACTGCGCGTGTGAGGTAGACATCGGCGCATGCGCAGTTGCTGGTAGAATGTATCAGTAACAGGCAATGGTAGAATGGTAACGCTGTGCTAAAGTACTCTAAGACGCAGTCGCAAGCAGCGCACGGATGGACATTAACTTCGTAAGTGACACGGCGTCGCATAGCCATGCGTGAGCCACGCCTTCCCAGTATAGTGAACCGGAAGGGATCCGAGCACACGACCTGCTGATTTGTCAAGTGGGGTTAGCTGGCTAAAGATGTTGGTAAGTGGGAAAGCGTGGAAGTTCCCAACTACTCCTTGACATCCGCGAGTGTGGTTCACAAATGATCATATATATGCATGCGTAAAATCGGTGGGTTGCGAAATAACAAGTCGAAAAATGTTGCGATCTTCGAAATGTTGAATTTTCCAGATGACCTGCAGAACCGTGCATGTAGACGAGCAGGAACCAGGTTGCGAGTGCTGTGTTCAAAATCGATCCCGTGTGTAACCGGTTTGTGATACGTTCGTCGAGAGAGAGAGAGAGAGAGAGAAATGGAAAAGGAAAGGTAGGGAGGTCAACCAAGGACGTGCCTGGCTGGCTACCCTACAATTGGGTAGGCGAAAGGGGAATTATAGATAAGAAGGAGAGAGAAGCAAAATAATAAAGAGTCAGTCATTCTCAGAGGAATGTCCACTCCCACGAGCTTTCGTACAGTCCAGTAGCCTTCAAGAAGTGCGGAAGGGCTTTGGCGGCCTTACGTTCGTCAAGATTTCAGAAGTGGTAATATAGCTGAAACATAGCAGCATGTATCACTTTAGCTCGCAGAAGGATTCGTACTGTGCCGCACCGTTCATGTGTTGCCGCACACGTGTCGTGCCTAGGGAGCAAGAACACGCAGAAGTTATTCATCTCCAATGCTATATTTAGGCAGTAGTTGCATGCATCAGGACTACGCAAATCTTAAGTTAAATTAATTATATTCCGGGTTTTTACGTGCCAAAACCACGATCTCAGGAATAATTTAATACCTGGAGTTCTTTAACGTGCTCCTATGTCAATCAAAGCAAACAGCCTACAGAGCTTCGCTTACATCGATTCCTACAGTGCATGGGGATCCCCAGTTTTTTTTTCTTTCTTTCCTTCTTTCTTCCTGTCTTTCTTTTTTGTTCTCAGAACATTGCAAACAAAGTTGTAGCGAAGAGCTTGACTTCCTTTCTTTTTTTGGTTTTTCGATTGGGATGAGAAATGGAAATCGGGAGCCCCTATTATGACTTCCCATAAACCTTATTGTCAACTGCCTACAAAAAATATTTGCCTTTCCTACAGGGTCAAAATTCCTATAGAAACAGCTGCTGGCTGGTCGCGTGCTTATTAAGTGTGTTAGACGCGTGGTGACGAGGCTCTATAGTGGCACTGCAGGCGCTCCGAAACTGTGGAATGTGGACATGTGAGTTTTACGTTGCCCTCCGAGTCTTTGAGAGTGAAAATGCGGTATGAGTCCACGCCCAGAAGTCTGCTCCAGTCGCGCACACACTGTGGTTTGTATAAGGGAGTTTTATGTGCAGTCTGCCGAACAAGTGTAAATTCCGCCGCCCTCGTCGCCAAGGGTGTGCATATAGTATACTCCTGCGCAATGTGGCAGCTGCTGTTCCCCGATTTCTTCGCTGCAAATGACTGCGGCTCTGTTTATAGTGACCTTTACACTTTTATAGCAGAGTGTACAAAGGTGATGTGTAAGTGCGTAGGGTTAAAGGGACTGACAAACAATTTTCATGGTTCCCATTTTTTTTTTTTTAGTGCAATGGCCAGCTTAGAAGTCAGAGTGTCCAATCATGAAGTGCTAACGCGGAAAACGCGGGGGAACATTTTTTATCTGAAATTTTTTATCTGCAGTGAGGTGTAGTCGCTCACTGGAAGCATGACGAAAACGGTGACAGGTGAGCGCGATAGCGATTATACACCGGCATCGGAGGGAGGCAGACGACAAGTGCGGCCGTAGCTGCGAGAAAGTTTTATTTTGTTTATCAAGCCGATATTCTTGCGATTCATGTTTTCCGAAGTTTTAAATTATTTCTACAACAATAGCTACGTGCTTTCGTGGCTTCCTGTCCAACTGCTTTGGTCATTAACCGGTCAAGAATGGTTCTTTAGGCAAATCAATTTCTCGAAAGCGAAACGATGCTTTTACCCGTGATACCCAGTTCAGCGTGTTGCCGTAGCCACGCGTGTGTCGACATTATACTACTGGCACCCATGTACGGCACAACTGTAGTCGATGACATCTGGTATCTCACAGGTACAGACCACACAACCCTGCTGGGTGCTTACTCGCAAAGTCGCGCGCGTACAACAGCATGTGCGCCGCCGTGCATCGTGGGACGCGCGTACCACTCATTAGCGTGGACTTTAGTTATACTACGTAATGCGCATAGAATAAAGCGTAAGCGTCTAATAATACACGAAATGCAATTTCAAGCAATTTAGTATGCTGTATTTAATAACTGCCGACTTACGTACGGTAATCTCACGCACTACATTCGGAGTACCAAGACGTCACCGCCAGGTGGCGCCACTTACGTGATTCTGAAACTTCCGTTGCCAATTTAAGATTACAGTTCTTACTTAAATCGCGAGCAGCGTGCTGGGTTCTATCGCGATCAATCATGGTCATTTCATTTCCATCGACGTCTCGCAACACATTCTGGCCATTTGTCAGTCCCTTTAACGAGGGAACCGGGGCCGCATTCACAAGGATTTTCGTTCGTAGGCGCTCTTTAGCGTTTGCTTGCCGCCTTCACTAATAATATGTCAAGCGCATAAGGATTGACTGGAATTTTCTCATACGAGCAATTCTAGCTTAAGAGCTTTTTGTCAACACGGACCCTACATGGAGGTGCTCTAAGCAAAACATTTCTGGCCACTATATTTTACTTTTGGGGCAAGATAATGTACGATAACACTTGAAAGCCTACAAGCATCGACCTTCACGCTAAAAACACTTAAGAAGTAAAGAGGTAAAAAAGAAATGCGAAGCATGCTACGTACACGTACATACGTACGTATATACATATAGGGACGGATACGCAAAGCGTCTAGGCTTGAATTCATAAAACCTTCTTCCGCTAGAATTGTTCGTAAGAAAAAGCTTCAGCATATTCCGATGCTGGACATATTTTTTTTAGCGAAGGCGGCCGGCCAATGGCAAAGAGCACTTACGAAAAAAAAGCTTCGTGTATTCGGCCCCTAGTTCGTAAGTGCTCTTTACCATTGACCATTCGCCTTCGCTAATATGTGCAGCATCAGGATTCGCTAGCGTTTTCTGTTACGAAGAATTCTAACGTAAGAGCTTGTTTATGAATACTGGCTCTGTTGTTAAGACTCCTTAAGTGACCACATTTGCGTGCCGTTACGATCGACCTGTCGGGTGTGAGAGACGTTCAGGCGGGCTTCCCCACGTGGACATGACTGCTCTGTTCTCCGAATCAACGACACGCTGCTTTCCTAGTTGACTCAAAAGGATGCAAGGCAAACCAAAAAGGTAACAAGGCACCCCCCCGCTCTCCACAAGCTGACACAAAAGGGTGGACGGCGAAAAGCACTACAACTCCACAGGCTCCGGAAGAAGACGGCGACAACAACAGGGCTGAGAGTGATTATTTAAGGCCGGGCTTGCCCACGTGTTAGAGAGACCACTCGAGACTCAGATAAGAGTCACATCCATGTACCAATGAAGTGAATACAACCTCTTCTACTTTTTTTCATCCTCACTATGGGCGGCTTCGGCGTCGTTTCCTGATTCCTGCTGTGAAGGTGCACCTCACCCGTTCGAGATTACATCAGTGCCCGTTCACTCCGCTCGCTCGCTCTCACATGCCAGGTCGGAGCAGCCGTTGGGTCTGGCATCCCCCTCGCCCCCTCCCCCCCCCCCCCCTTCCGAACAAGCAGTGGCAACTGTAACGCGGACACAGGCTGGCATTGGTATACACTCTGTGTGACACACACACGCCCCTCACGGACCTGGGCATCTCTGTTCCAGTCAGCGCTTCGGTTACGCCTCTTCTCGCGGCGGCACAAGGCAGTCGTTCATGCTTCCTGTGTGTTTTCTTTCATTTCACGAAAGGCAAACAGGCGCTTGTTGCCAAACGCGCGGGTGACCACCACGTCAATTGCACGACGGTCGCGCGGTCTGCCGCAGATGGTGTACCAAGCGCGCTCACTTCACGTTCTATACAGATGTCAGTCCGACCGCGCCCCGTGCGAGCGCTAGTACGCGCTGCACGCGGTCATAGTGGAAGTGCAGTGGCGCAGAAGGCAGACTTCTGTCACGTTTTGCGTGGTCCTTGCCATTGATGCACAGCGAAAGCCCCGCGAGAGCTGCATGCGGCGCGCGCATGAGGGAAGCGTGTCGCCGCCAAAGCGCACCGTTCGTCTCCTTCGAGACTGGAGGTAAACAGAGAAAGCCCCGTCGGCGAAAAAGCCGCCTCTCAACTGTGGGAACGAAGCAAGAGTCAAACTGTACCGATGGTGAGGCGTTCACATTGCAGCGGGCGGGACCCTGTGCCGATCGAGTTGCGTTTGGGGTCGATCTCACCCGTGGCGCACATAAGCTGACGGCAAAAAGGACACCAGAGCCAGTTTTGCAATCTTGCTCGATTGCGTTTCTTTTAGTTAACTGCATCAGCCTCGAGATCAGCGCCTGCCGTCATTTATTGGGACCGCGCCGCAGCGTTCAACCACCTGGCAGTTGCTTCATATAATGCCTTGAGCATGCGGGTCACGCACAACGAGAGCCGGTAGCGATCGAGGCGTCGATTTATAAGTCGATGAGATTCATCTCCCTCTTTCATTTTCCCGTCCGCTTTATCTTCAATCAACCTTACGTTCTCGCATACTTGTTGTGAACGCATATAGATAAGTATCACTTGCGACGTCCATGTTATTATGTAAGCCCGCGTGGCGCGCGCACGACGTTCCCCCCGCTTCCAACTTCGCCTCCCCCCCTCCTGGCCCCCACCCCCTCGCACGAATCCGGCACAATGGAGAGTGTCACAGTGAAATTGTAGATTATAGCCACAATGCAGCGCCCAAGCGGCGATTGTCAATTTCCGCAATTTCCGGCGCCCGTATGAGCTTTCGGACAGGAAGCGATTGCATGTGCCGTTGAAAGCTATGCAGTCGGAAAACGCATCGATGCGATTACCCATTGACGGACTCAGTGTGCCACTCTCCGTCCTGTATACCGTATACTCGAGCACACAAAAGGGAACTCGCTAATTTGGATCGCGTGGATCATGCACGCACCCTCTTCGAATAACTAAATGTTTAAATCTTTGCGAAAAAATTATGCAAATATGCCTTGTGCGACCGCCCTACTCTACGTAGTGGTTCCGTGGCTTGTGTAGGCCCTTCTGCGGCCACTGAGTACAAGATCGCGGGTTGTAAACCCACATGATATGGCAGCGACATTCCGTAGGGTGCGGAACCTAAAGACGCTCTTACGGATCTATAGGAGCGCGTTAAAGAAACCCCACATGACCAAAATTATAACGGCGTCGCTATAATGCCGCGTTTGGACGTTAAGCCACGAGAATTGTTTGAAGAACTAATTATTCATTAGCTAGTAAAAAAAATGTTATATTACATTTCACTGCTACCATTAAATGCACGGTTTCTTTGATGCACGGTTTAACACTAGCTATGCGTCTACAAATAAAATTGCATTTTATTTCACAGCCGCGAAGTACATTGCACGTGATAGATACACGAACGGGCCCAATAAAAAAAAAATATGAGAACGGTTTGTTATTGGCTTAGCCGTATTCCTCGTTACTCTTTACTACTACAGTCGTTATTAAGGCTGGCCGGCGCTTGGTTGCACGAACACATCCAGCGCGCACACGGCTTTGTTAGTACCGGCAAGGTGTTCGCACTCGCAAAAGATTGTAACGCCGGATAGGTTCGTATACAATTGCATACTCGTAGTTGGCTCACGTAGCTGAATGGTCTAAATATAACGGCGGTGTGTAATTGTATCTTGCTTCCCCTGCACGACAACATTGAGGAGTAACTGCGAGTGCTGCGAGACGCATTGCGCGGCCGAAAATTGGCAGTTTCGGTCGAAGGCGAGGCATTGGAAGCCATGGCAAGGTTTAACGTGGCACTCTATATAGCTCTCCGCACGGCGTCCTAACCCATACGCGGGGAGGCGACATGGCGCGACGCAACACAAGAGACGCGTGCTTTGCAGCAGGAACAGGCAAATGTCACAGGCACATGTCGCAACGCTCATCGGCGCGGTCAACTCGATGGTGCGCGAGCTGAGACCGACCGAAGGAATCGTCGGCGCGTTTGTCAGTTCTCAGTGCATGGAAGTGATTAGATAAGTTTAGCTTGGCGTTCCGTTCCACTCTGATCAGTGCGTGCACCGCTGTGTGGTAATGCACACGGCTCCCCAGCCGGGACGCCACAACGCGTGCTGTGCGCACAACGCTCGTGCCAGCAGCCAGATCGCGCCGATCGAGTGACGTCCGTCGTTTTGGCAGCCGAACGCCAACTGGTCTGGAAACCTTCTAACGTTCGACGCGTGGGTCGCGCATGCGCCATAACTACCAGGACCGAAAGAACGCGCCCGCAGTGTCCGTATAGTTTCTATCGCAGAAAAAAAAAAAAAGAACATCCCCCCCCCCCCCCCCCCAGAACTCCAGCGGCTGTCTGATTGCTAGCTTTCACTCAATTACTGCTAACAGCAATTATGAGCAACCAATCCCTCGATACGTTTAGACTTCCGCGTCACCTTGGGAAGAACACTGCGCCTCTATAGCTCTGCTCCTGAATAACTGTAATAGAATTGTATTACCCACAGAAGGGACTCCTCGACAACGCCGCTGGTCTATACACATGACGTGGTTGTAATTTTGTTAGCTGTATGTATACGCTGTATGTCTCCGTCTATACGCTGCGTGTGCGCAGCGTATAGACAGAGAATGGCCTTTGTCGAAATCATTGGCCGTGTTTTGAGAGGATTATTTTCACCCGAGGCCGGCAGATTCGCGTGTATTTCACTCGTAAGTGCTGTTTGCCAATGGCTGGCCGCCTTCCGTAGAATAAAGCGTGCGACGTCATGACTGTGCAGCACCTGTTCCTATATAGTTACAGATCCGCCGTGGTTGCTCAGTGGCTATGGTGTTGGGCTGCTGAGCACGAGGTCGCGGGATCGAATCCCGGCCACGGCGGCCGCATCTCGATGGGGGCGATAACACCCGTGTACTTAGGTTTAGGTGCACGTTAAAGAACCCCAGGTGGTCAAATTTTTCGGAGCCCCCCACTACCGCGTGCCTCATAACCAGAAAGTGGTTTTGGCACGTAAAACGCCATAATGTTTTTTTATAGTAACAGTTCCACAGCGTAAGAAACTTGTTGTGAATGCAAGCGCTATAAGACCCGTCTGTTCACTCATATTCATCCATTCCCTCGAGTGGCCGATAGCGGGGGCGTAAGTTTTGTTCGAAGCAATAACCGAACTGCAATAGATTGAAATACCTATTATGGCTTATGACCCCAGATATCATTTACGCTGGCATAAAGTACGCATTGGCGCGGACGCCGGTTAAGGTTTCACGTATACACTGCTGACGCCGCGGCAGCAGCAGCACGCAAATGCAAAGCCACGTAAACCGTCGGCAATACTGCAGGACACGCATGGTTAGCAATCCTTCTGCGAGGTGCCGCTAATACATACTCCAGACTGAACTCCCTAAGGAGAACTATATACGGCAGACTGCAAGAAAGGGCGTGACCTTTAAATCTCTGGCATAGGCACTGTTATTCTCACAGCTGTATTACAGACATTGTTACTTTCACGACGCTATCAATTTTGCTCATGCTGGACATATTCCCATCTGTTAGGACGATGTAACCATACAACCATTACCTTTTCCCTCGTGCAAGATAACGGCCGTGGCCTATAATCGTTGGAATGGTTGGCTCCAAACTGTGTAATCGTTGGTATGATCCCAGGTATAACTATACACCTGCTGGGAGATCTCTCTCTGTAGGTTAGTTCGTGCCGTTATTGAACCAAAGCGCGGTGAACGAACACGATCGGCCTATTTGCAAGCTAATAACTTCAGTTCGCCGCAAAACGCATTAGACGCACAACGATATCTCATGGCGGTCGACCTTTGGGGCATGAGAAACTACAGGAAAGGTATATTGCTGTTTTCATAATGTGTCGGAGGTGATTACCAACGTTTCAATATAGGCAGTAAACTAATAAAAAAATGGGTACCAGTTTTTTACAAACGAAAGACGTTGCAAGGTTTGAAGCCATGGGTTCGTTCCCGGTTTTCGGCGCTTTAAACGATGTTGAAGACACAGAAAAGAGTGACGGTTTAATTTTTGGTCAACTGTCAGTTATCGAATGGCGCTGGAACGAGCGCTCGCATTCGCGTGCCCTCAACTTTATTTTTGTTTCACTCCGGGTTTCGATAGTATTATTGTAAAAAGCAGATCTGCTTGTGGCAGAGTGAACTTAAATTATCTACGTGAATGCAACCGTCACGAGTGAGCCAGTTCACATCGTATCTATCTTATCTGCATTCAAACTGAACGGTCTGTGGTTTGCGTTGTCTGCAAACTTACGTCAGCATCCTTGCTGTACTCTGATGTTGCATTTAGCTGTTATAAATGATAAGACTGAGCAAATCGGCGGTCACGCCATTATACTACCCAACACGGCGTTGCCTCAATGCCAGCTAGCTGAAGCACGTGTTAAAACTCAAACAGCATAAAACATTATATTATCATTTTGGGAAGCCTATGTGTCACATTTTTCAAATTAAGCAACAGCGACTAATAATGTTTTCAGTTAGTAAGGACGTTCTTGAACATTTGCGCAAAGAGTAGCTGTCCGTAGACTGTGCGCAATACAGTTGAAACTCAATTTAACGAAGTGATGACCACGCTCGAATTATTTCGTTAAATCGGTAAGTTCGTAAAATTGAGAAAGAAATTTTTTTTGTCCTTCGAAATCTAAAATTGTAACGTGGTGACACGTAAAAGCTGCCGCTGCACTGTATTTGCCGCTTATCCAGCCATCTGTCGCATAAACCATGAAATAACGAAAGCAACCACCGCCGCCCCTACCGAGGCGGTGCTGAGTCGGCTGTTCCGTGCATGGGCGCGGCGTGCACCCTCGTCATAATAGAGCTAGGAATGTGACCATGGTGCAGGCAGGTACCCAAGGAGGGGGGGGGGGGCTACCCCGCCACCCCCTCCCCCTTGGGTACGTGCCTGTGGTTACGTGCCTAGAGAATGCTCATACCACTCCCTCCCCCTCCCTGGCCAAGCCACCACTTCTCACACAGATTCCTAAAGCTCCGCCAAATCAATGTTGAGACTGGACAGCTATTCGGCGGTCAACATTTTGCTGCCCTTTTGACTCCTTTTGGATGGCGGCAGTTATCGGCGTTTCCTGGGATGTGTAGGCCAGTTCCCTCATCAATTTGGTGCCCGCGCGAATAACTCGAGATGCATTCAGTTGTCACCGTCTATTCAAGGGCCACGCGCATCGTTGTTGCTTCGTTAGTTCAACCTTCTTCGTTTAGACTGATCCAGGGAGTAGGAAAGGGATTTGGTTCGTAGTCAGCTGGTCCGTACGCTCGTGGAAGGAGTGGAGGCCATAGAAAATGCCACTTGCATTTAACTTCCCTTTTCTTTCATTATTTCCTCGAGTGACGGCTCGCCGCGACGCTGACAGATGCTTGTAACCATACACCCGTGATATGGGTTAGATAAGGTGAAAAACAATATAATGCGAAACAGCGTCTATCATCAAACTTTGCAATAACCATCAAATTCATAGGCAATATGATGGTCACCCGTTAACTCGCCCAGTTTTTCTGTAATTGTACAGCTCTTTTCATGCAAAATTGCCAAATGGAAAAAAGAATCGCAAGGATTTGAGAAATTAAGCGAATTAAGAGCCAAGGCAACAGCCAAACAGGAAGGTAAAGCGAAAATTAACAAATTTAATAGTTGTTTTTGAAAATATTTATGGAGAGCGTAAACTTTTATTTCAAATCAACAAGATTTGAGTCCGGCGTCTTTTTAGTGGGTCTGGGCACCCGCCGCGGACGCCGTTCCGAGACCTTGTCTCGAAGCGGCTTCCTCGGCTCGCTGGACGGCCCAGAGTTGTGCTGTCAGGTCAGAGCTGAGCAGTGCGGTCAACCAGCGTGACCGGAGGCTGGCGGTGGAAGAGACGGATCACCTTTTTATTTAAGAAGGAAGTAGAGAAAACGGTAGCCGGAAATGTAGGACAATTTCGTGTGTTCTGAATGACGCTTCTACAGTTATCATTCGAGCCGCCTAACGTAGCCACTTCTCTGCGGTGCTTATGTAGGTGTATTTCAAACCCTCCGCGGTGGGTGTAGTACGTCTAGAATCGCAGCTTCCTGCGCCATACGCGGTTGTACGAGACTGGCGGCCACGCATCGTTACGTAACTTCCCAAATAGCAATATGAGTCGATTGTGGCACTTGTTAGAGCAGTAAACGAGGGATCCAAAAGATATGTGATTGTTCCGCAAACATATTTCTGTAAATCCTTTCAGAGCTAATTCAAAAAAACGCTACTGTAATCGGATACAACTTAAGTCTACAATGAAGCCCCGCCTACGCCCTCGTAAGCGCCAGCCATTGTTTCTCCGCGAGACTGCAAATAATTCGTACTTCAAACATTTTTTTTTCACCAAAATAAGCCGGTAACTACAAAAAATAAAATTATTAGCGCGTAATTTTATACCGTTTCCCTCGCTTATTATAGTCGAATGGGGAATGCCTAATTCTTTATTGAACTGAAATAACATGTTTGCTTCGCTACAACTATTCGTTGTGCAGTTTCACTTCAGTTGGCAGTGAAGTTTCATGAGTAAAACGGGTTCAGCGGTGAAATGAACTGCACCGCAGACTTTCTAAGAATGAAATGGTCAGACTCCATACATTTTGTCTATGTCTGTTGCACGCATAATTGCTTCTGCCGATGAAAAGGCTCTTCAAGAAGAACAGACGCTCCGGAGATATCAAGTACGACGACTTTATGAAAAGACCGCATGAGGACGATTTTGTTTGCTTCTGTGATTGGCTGGCGGAGTAGCACAACTCCGTGCGGTCCGTGTGCCTTTGTTGCCAACTGCTGTTTTTTTCGTTTTTTTTTAGTTCTATTCTGCTAAAGTAATCTTTATTTTACACTTTCGCTTCTTTACTTGTTCTTGGCAGTGTTCTTCCTGCGCTTCTTTCCTGCTCGAGTCCATTTGACGTGGTTATTTGTTTGCCAAGTAAAGGAGAGGTACATCGTACAGAGGCGTATCTGTAAAATACATCTTATTTCATTTCTCTTTTGTGGGTTTGCGCGTGTTTATGGCGAATGGTGGGCATTGTTCCCATTTGTGCTAGTAAAGGTACCCCCCTCATTTGCATAGAAAGGTTACCTTACATAGAAAAGTTACGTCAGCGAGTGAAGTTGGTGAAAGTCACTGGAACTTAATCAGCAGCACATCGCGACGGCGGCTAAATGTTGAGCATTTTATAAACGCAAGTGTTCAAGTGGGACCCTCGCCTGTATACTACTAACAACCAACTATGCATATCGAATGAAAAATAAACTGAAACTGAAAACGGAAACTTGCTTACAGCATTCAACAACTGGACACTACGCAGAAAAAAAAAAAAAGCTGTTTTCAATACAATGCACTCTTTCTTTCGAGTTCGCAAGGGGCAGGGCTTTTTTACAGCCACCGCGGGCGTATAGAACCAACATTTGAACGAATGAATGAACAAATGAACAAATGAAAAACAAATAAATAAATAAATAAATAAATAGAAGATAGTGTTCGCGACTAATCATAAGCGACCTCTAAGAGAAAACATTACGTTTTCCTCTATGCGTCATTGAGTACATTAGCACTGTTCTGTGATGCGTCGATGAGACAGCAAACCGTAATATTAACACGAATCATATCAGTGGCAGGTCACCCCACACCTTGTACAGACAGTGTTTGATTGAAGGTGTTCCCACCTAAACGAAAATTGCAGACATACGGGGAATAAAAGTAAGGTTCAAGCAAAGCAAAGCAAACACACTTTTGCATATTTAAAAAGCGTTTCGTGAAATGTTGCTTAGAAAGTGAATATAATCGAACGCCAAGCAAAAGGGGGGGTGGGGGTGGCGGGGGAGGGAGGCGACGACGCGGAAATGAAGGACCGCTAAACACACGGGCAGAACATCACCGTTTCTTCTCATCAGCCCGTAAAAGCCGCGGTGCTTGATACAATATAATAATAATAATAATAATAATAATAATAATAATAATAATAATAATAATAATAATAATAATAATAATAATAATAATAATAATAATAATAATAATAATAATAATAATAATAATAATAATAATAATAATAATAAAGACAAAGAGAAAAGTGACACGAAACAGCTGGCCTGTCACTTTAGCTGTGTCCCGTCAAGAACCACTAATGGTGATATATCACCCGTGGTGCTAATGTTTGGACGGCCTCGTTGAGCTCGAGTTATGGATCACACTGCTTGGTACATTTGTTGAATAATAGATGCACAGCTTTAAAAGAGCCAGAAAGTAACATGACGCACACCGTCACGACTTTAATTGCGACTGCATGTTGTACGCACGCAAGCGATGGTGCCGTTCTAGGGCCGAATTCACAAAGCTTTTTGTTCGTAAGGGCTCTTTTCCACTGGCCAGCCGCCTTCACTAACGAGGATCAGGATTGGCTGAAGTGTTCTCTTACGAACAATTTAGCGTAACAGATTACTTTTTTGTGAATGCGGGCCCATATTCTTACCTCACAGTTGTGGAAGTGTTTTCTGCTGCCACATTTGCAAACGTGTTCATTTATAAGTGACGGATGGCGCAATCTATGCGGATCTGGCCTAGTGCAAAGGCATGCCGGCCATTTCTCCGCCCGAGTGTCTCGATGTTTTTACCGTGCGGGGATGAACATGCATATGAACACGCAATTCATCGCAGCGTACAGTTAGTTCACTGCGTATCTCATGGGGCTATCAACTGCATTACCCGATTGGTAAAGTTTGTCACTACTTGCTAAACTTCACCCTCGTTCAAAGGGCAGTGTATTAAAAAAAAAAAACTTCAGGAAATAAGTACTTATTGCCATCGGCTGCACCCCCCTCCCCCCTTTCTTGCGCTAATGATATATCCCTTGTAAGAATTGGCTGAAATTGATTCTTAGGAACCATTCCAGCGTAGTGTTTTTCTTCTTTTCTTTCTTTCCTTCTTTCTTTTTTTTTTGTGAATGCAGGCTCAGATTCCTATCTCGTACATTTGGCAGGGTTTTGGTGGCGTATTCGCAAACATCTTCGTTCGTACGTGTTCACTGTCATTAGCACCCCCCCCCCCCTTCGATAATAATACGTTCCCTATCAGGATTGCCTGAAATTTGTTCTTACGAACCATTCCAGCGTAAAAGCATTAATGTGGGCCCTTGTCGTACACCGTTACTACAACGTGAAAATATCAAGCAAGCCATGTTTACAGTCCTCAGGAAATGCCTTGTATAGCGGCAATTTTTCTTTGACACACTCAAAGTAAAAATGTATGCTTAGTCATGATCGATGCGCCACAATGTTTGCCAGCCACGTGGTGTCGCGGTCGTCAAGGGCCTCCGTCTTCAATGGTATGAAGCAAACAGGCAATGATGCCACAGAAATCAAAGGAACACTAATTAATAAGACAGATGTTCGGCAGCATGTGACACTCCTGTAACACGTGAAGGCGAAAGCCTGCTGCACACTCGGTAATGCATTAAGGCTGCGTGATCCGATGGGTCAGACTTCATGCAAGACATGATGAGCCGCGGTGCGAAGTAAACGTATGGTGCTGTAGGTCGGCCTCCTGAACGACACATGCGAGCACCTAATGCCCTACCTAACTGTTCTTTCGTTCTTTCTTTCGTTCTCTCTTTCTTTCCTTCTTTCTTTCGTTCTTGTTTTCTTTCTTTCGTTTCGTCATTCATATTCAGCGATTGCATTTTTTGCTTGCTTACGCGGGTATGAGCCGTTCCTGATGAGGATGTTCTTTGTCTCACTGGACTGGGCGCCGCTTTTTTTTCGGGCATGAGCCATTGCAACGAGCCCCTCAAGGCTGTCGCCTTAATAATGAGGTGCAGGGAAATGCAAGGGGCCGGAAAGACGAATTGCTACGCAGGTGGAAGCCAAACCCTCACCCTTCACATCACGCGCGCGACGCTTCAATTAATCTGCCGCGGCGGCCTTACTCCCGTCCGCCTTCTTGGGTATGTGTGTATCTTCTGTGCAATATACTTTTATACTGGAATATATATATATATATATATCTATATATATATATATATATGTATATATATATGTATTCATTTCATTCGCACACAGATTTATAGAAGCCCTTCGAAAAGCTACAGTTCCTTACCGAAACTACGATTTTAACGGATGAATGCAATTAACAATGAATGCTTTATTAGTAACGCTTTCGATCTGGGAGAAGAACCAAGCAGCGTTCACTCCAAAATAAACGCGACTGTCAATTCTTACAAATTCCAAATAAGGAAAAGGTAAATTCTTTAAAGTTTATCATTTGCTTTACTAATTCAGGAAATTAACGAGAACCAGGGGAAAAAAATGGCTGTAGCACGCAGCAGGATTCCATTGTATAGGTCACTGCACCTTCGAACGTTTTCCTTTTCTCCGAAATCTGGGATGAACTGGGTTGTCCGCTTCGAGAAATTCTGCGCATCTCTGCTTAATTAGTTTGCGCGGTTGAAGAATCGAATGTGAGACATTAGCTGAATGCAAATCAAGAGCGTTGACTGTCAGGATACTTGCGATCCAGCAGAATTTTGAATACTTTTCCGTGGACCGTGCTCATCTCTCAATCTGTTTTTTTCTAGAAGCTAATTAACACTGGAGTCTTGCGCGCTCTCACACGTTTCTGTTTTCTTTTCTTTTTTACGCGTGCGTATCGGAGTAGATATGCGAACGCACCGCCATGAACGTTCCAGCTAGAACAAGCCGCTAACATCGAACATATTTATATACATAGGAAAACTCACAATAGCTGCAGCACGGGCTGTCCTATTTTTCGCTAACTTGACGCTCCTACAAAGCTCCATACACTCTTAGACAAAACTGCACCCTTTGAGGCTTATCTTGCCAAACAACGATGATCGTCATCTGTTTTGTCCGCATTTCCTTTCTTTAACGCTGCGAACCCGGTATACTTGCAAGTCACGAACGGCATGCGCGTTATCAGCATGACAGACCATTCTCGACAGGAAAGTAGCGAGCGCAGCGTTATCAAGAAAGGAAACGCAAACAAGACAGATGACGATTATCGTTGAGCGGCAAATATACACCCCAAAGGGTGTACATTTGTTTAAGAGTGTAGAGCAGAGTCACCAACAGCCCTGTAATCAGCCGCTCGCGAGCTCACTTTCCTAAAATAAAGGACAATGCAGAGGGCTAATCAAATATATTAATCTGCCGGTATTATAGGCAGTGGGATTACTTTCGCCGCATCAGGATTCACCTTCCGAACACTCGCTCACTTTAATGCGAAAACATGTGTCCCATGAGGCTGAAAATCCGGCGTGATCAAGCGATGGGGCCATAAGTGCCCGACGGCGCAAAAAGCGAAAGCACGTAAAAAAAACGCTCGGATTAACGTCGAATTTCTCACGGAGGTTCCTGAAAACGAAGTGAATTAATGCCTTCGAACATAAATTTGGTAAACTTCTGCCTGGCTCGGAATCGATCCCAGACTTCCGAGGCGCGTGACGAGCACGCTTCTCCGACGCCACGGAGGCTCCACGGTTCTAGTTGCGTAAAGGTGTGTCTAGTTCGTGCGTCATTGCACACGTCATGTCGCAGTGGTCTGGCTGAGTAAACGTGTCACCTAGTGCGTGCGTCATTGGGCACGTGACGTCACAGCCAATCAGGGCGAGGTGACGTCGTCAGCGTCGTGTATGACCTCAACGGTAATACAGCAAATAATAAATGGTATAACAGCGTCAATTAGCAGTAATTATGGTGGATTAATGTGAGTTAAGGTGAATTACGGCGAAGTAAAGTTAAAATTAAATAATGGGTTTTTACGTCCCAAAAGCACGATCTGATTATGAGGCACGCCGTAGTGGGGTACTCCGGAAATTTGGACCGTCTGAGGTTCTTTAACGTGCACCTAAATCCAAGTACAAGGGTATTTTCGCATTGCGCCCCCATCGAAATGCGGCTGCCGCGATTCGATCCCGCGACCTCGTGCTTAGCAGCCCAGCACCGTAGCGACTGTGCCACCGCGGCTGGTGAAGTAAAGTGAATGAAGGTGAAGCAAAGTGAACTAAGGGGACTTAAGGTGGATTAAGGTGGAATAAAGTGGATTCAATTGGATTAATTGTGAAATAAAGTCGTTAGAGCAAGGTGGATTAAGGTAGAGTTGGGAAGGTAAAGTAAAGGGACTTAAGCGGGAGTTCATCATAATCATCATCATCATCATCATCATCATCATCATCATCATCCTATTACACTGCAGGACGAAGGCGATCTCCAATTACCCCTGTCCGACGTCAACCGATTCCAACTAGCACCCGCGAATTTCCTAATATCATCTCTCCATCTAGACTTCTGCCGTCCTCGACTGCGCTTCCCTTCTCTTGGCACCCATTCTGTAACCCTAATGGTCCACCAGTTATCTAGCCTGCGCACTACATGACCTGCCCAGCTCCAGTTTTTTCTCTCAATGTTAATTAGAATAACGGCTATACCCCATTTTGCTCTCTAATCAAAACCGTTCTCTTTCTGTCTCTTAACTTTATGCCTAGCATTCTTCGTTCCACAGCTCCTTGCGCGGTCCTTAACTTGTTCTCAAGCTTCTTTGTCAGTCTCCAAGTTTCTGCCCCATATGTGAGCACCGGTAAAATGCACCGATTGTACATCTTCCTTTTCAATGATAATGGTAAGCTTCCGTTCAGGAGCTGACAATGTCTGCCGTACGCGATCAAATCCATTTTTATTCTTCTATGAATTTCCTTCTCATGACCAGGGTTCCCTGTGATTAGTTGACCTAGGTAAACGTACTCCTTCACAACCTCTAGAGGCTGACTGGCGATCCTGAACTCTTGTTCCTTTGCCCGGCTATTCATGATTATCTTTGTCATCTGCATATTAATCTTCAACCACACTGTCACACTCTCTCTGTTAAGGTTCTTAATCATTTGTTGTAACTCGTCTGCAGTGTTGCTGAATAGAACAATGTCATCGGCAAAGAGGAGGTTGCTGAGATATTCGCCGTCGATCCTTACTCGTAAGCCTTCACAGTTTAATAGCTTGAATACTTCTTCCAAGCACGCAGTGAATAGCATTGGAGAGATTGTGTCTCCCTGTCTGCCCCCTTTCTTTATAGGTATTTTCCTGCTTTTATTGTGTAGAATTACGGTAGCTGTGGAACCTCTCTAGATATTTCCCAACGTATTTACGTACGCGATCTGTACTCTTTGATTACGTAACGCCTCTATGACTGCTGGTATCTCTACTGAATCAAATGCCTTTTCGTAATCTGTGAAAGCCATATAGAGAGGCTTAGTCTAATCTGCAGATTTCTCGATAACCTAATTAATGATATGGATGTGATTCATTGTAGAGCATCCCTTCCTGAAGCCAGCCTGTTCCCTTGGTTGATTGAAGTCTAGTGTTGCCCTTATTCTATTGGAGATTATCTTGGTAAATATTCTATGTAATACTGGAAGTAAGCTAAATGGCCTATAATTTTTCAATTCTTTAACGTCTCCCTTCTTGCGGATTAGTAGAATGTTTGCGTTCTTACCGTTTTCTGGGACCCTTGAACTCAATAGACAGTTCGTATAGAGAGCGAAGTAAAGTGAATTAAGGGAGATTAAAGTGGATTAAGGTGCTTTTGAATGATTTCGCATACAAATCATGTAAGCATACTAACGTAACTGTCAATTCTTTTGAAGCTCCCGGTTAAGGTTGTGTATCCCATGCGTGCCTTCTGTTTAATTGAACCTGGCGACTGCTACGTCAGAGAGAGAGAGAGAGAGAGAGACAAAAGGGGAGGAATGACAGGGAGGTTAGCCAATGTGCTGGGGAAACGAAAAAGGTTAGATTTTTTTAGTAGATATATAAGTACGTGCACGTACATAACTGGACAGCGGTTCCGTTGCGACAGTGGAATTGGCATACTACGGGAATTTCGTGCGTGAATTACCTCAGTCTACAGCTTGTTGTAGCCATGGCTCTAACGTGTGCGAGATGTCGGTTTCTTCACGTTCATTGTAAACGGCCGCGCCTTCAACTTGGGCCCCGCCTTTCAGTGACCTCCCCCCCCCTTCCCCCTACTGTAGCAACGCGCACCGCTACAATTGACGCCAAGCTGGTACGATGGCGTTTTCGAAGCTCAGTGGTGGGGTACTTTGCTAATAATTAAACACCAGACGAGCGCATGACAATGTGCACTGGAACGCGACGAAGAATATTGTCCACGCTTCTACATCTTGTCGTCTCTCGAGGCCTTCTATCTCAGGCTGATACGCTCGCTTGCATTCTGCATTCCCCCGTGACAACAATCGCTTCATTCCTCTTTAATTGCACTAAGCTGCTTTCTGCGGGTTTCTTGCGTCTTTATTCTTCCTGTTTTATGTTGGCCCGCGCGCGCGTGCGCGCGTATGTGTGTGTGTGTGTGTGTGTGTGCGTGTGCGTGTGCGTGTGCGTGTGTGTGCGTGTGCGTGTGCGTGTGTGTGCGTGCGTGCGCGTGTGCGTGCGTGTGCGCGTGCGCGTGCGCGTGCGCGTGCGCGTGCGCGTGCGCGTGCGCGTGCGCGTGCGCGTGCGCGTGCGCGTGCGCGTGCGTGTGCGTGTGCGTGCGTGTGCGTGTGCGTGCGCGTGCGTGTGCGTGCGCGTGCGTGTGCGTGTGCGTGTGCGTGTGTGTGTGCGTGTGCGTGTGCGTGCGCGTGTGTGTGTGTGTGTGTGTGTGTGTGTGTGTGTGTGTGTGTGTGTGCGTGCGTGCGTGCGTGCGTGTGCGTGTGTGTTTGTCATACCGGTTGTGTATTCATATGTATAGTTCGTGTACTGCTGATTTGTACTGCTTGCGGCGAGAAGACGACAAAGATGCGAATGACGACGGTATTGCGGGGAAATTAGTTTTTGTTCCGTCGCCAAGTTTTAAATCCTGAGGAAATAATATTTTCGCTCGCCTGCTTAGAATGGAGATAAGCGTTTCCGGGTTCGCTCTCCCTTGGGGCTTCGACTTTCGGCTTTAACTGCGGGGAATGTTTATGATGCTAGGACAGTGCTTTGTTAATAAGACCCTCGTTATTTTAGGTGACTCCAACAATGGACGATTTTCGCGGGTGCCCAACTGTTAATTGCAATGCGCTTGCCGCCTTGTGTACATCTAAACTCGCTGTCCGTATAATGTAAAGGGTGCAAACGCACAAAACCCGTAGTAGTGCTTGTATTTTTGTCTCGTTAATATTGTTGCGGGGGGAATGGGCTTTTTACAATGAGAAAGATGACAACAGCAGCGCTACGAAGCACGAGCAATGGCCTATCTCGCGCGACCCCTCCCTTCACCTCCATCCAATCAAGCTGCACAGCAGCGTTGCATTCTTTTTTTTTTTTTTTCAGGGGCGGAGGAAGCTCGCCGAGCGGGACCGGTGGTATCAGTGCTTGAGGCGAGCCACGCGAGCAACTGAAGTCTTCCGTGAACACAGATATTATCGGTAGAGAATTTGGCGACGACGTATTATACAGGGTGTTTCAGAGGACACATTAAAAATTAAAAAAAAAAAGTTGTCTGTAGCAAATAGCCCAATTCTAGGCTCTGAGGTGGTTTCTCAAAGAGGGGGACATTACTTGTACAGAACATTTAAATGCATAATTCATAAAAAAAATCCTCAAATTAAGTTTAAAGCAATTCCCTCATGGCACATATTGCAATGTACAAACTCTAGCGGGCGAGACTGCAAGGCTTACACACTTGAAAAGAATTGTGTGGATGGCACCGTTTACTAGATATGCATCGTCAAACATGTGGTGAAAATGCAGTGTCGTTCCACTTACTTTCTTAACAAAACGTTGTTTCATGCACTGAAGCACAAAGTAACTGGAACGGAAATGGATGCATTTCTCTGCAAAGTTCGGAAATTAATGTATCGAAACTAGTGTCAACCTGAGAATTCTTTCCAAGTGCATCAACCTTGTGAACTCCCCGGCTAGAAATTGTAAACTGCAATATGTCAGCTAAGGTAATTAGCAAAGAACGTAATTAGTGCATTTCTCGTTAATTGGTTGGTTATGCATATCGAATTTTTTGTGCAAGTGATGTCCGCCTCGTCGCGAGGAGGAAAGCGAGAAGAGATGTGCAGCACAACCAGAAGGCGGAAAGCGGAGGAGGGTATGGCAAAAAGGGTGAGGAGGAAAGCGGATTGCCTTCACGACCAAGCATGCAGCCAGCACGGAAGCAAAGCCCTGGCGTGGGCTTCGGACCCACAGTGCATGCGCTACTTCGCCTGTGGCGCCGCCGCCGCTAGAGAATGCGCTCCGCGCGAGCCACCCGTTCCCGTGTTCACGCTTTCTTTCTGAACAATGAGCGACGGCGGAAGTGCTTCGTCTGCCGCTGCTGCTAAACGAGCTGCACGAGGTCAGCGTCGCCGCCGAGAGCGCCTTGTCCTTCAGAATAAAATTCTTTGCCATAATATATTGCGAATTCAAAACACCTAAACAGCTGCACTCGAAATTCGCACTAGGGAGTATGGTAATCGTCGGGGAATATTTTTCTATTTCATGCTAACTTTCATTCAGTTCTGCAGAAACTGTTACCCCCCTTACTCAATGCTCTTCAATGAACCTTTAAGGTATTGTAAATAAATAAATAAATAAATAAATAAATAAATAAATAAATAAATAAATAAATAAATTATTAATTAATTAATTAATTAATATTATTCATCGGCATTTCCTGTGAAACGGGATCGTGACAAATAGCCACCTAGCCTGCTTGAGCTAATCAAGCATGCTATACATGCTTTCCACTCTAACATTTCGTCTAAATGTCGTTGATCTTCTTTCTCTTCCTTAAAACTACCTTGTACGATTACGCATGCCTGTAACGGGTCCGGCCCTATCAATCTCTTCCCTGCTTTTTTTCTGCCAATACTCTAATCGTCTCTTGCTTATCTCTACAGCTGACCGGCAAATGCTCTATATAGTCGGGTCAGCCAGAGCACTCACAGTCATGGCGGCGGATGTGGAACATCCTTTCAATCGCAGCATCAGCCATACGGTTGGCCCAGTCCTGTCGCAAACAACAGGCCACTGCTGCGTCGTGGCAGCGCTTTCGCAATACATTCCAGCGTCAGACCGATGTACCTGCCCGCTTTTTCCCAACATTGGTCCAAGTATGTTTCACTGCTGGTGCGCTGCCTAGCAGTGCTCAGCGGTGACTTTGCACTGGGCGATGGCGCCACTGCGCGAATGCGGAGATGGACGTGAAACTCGTGGACATAAAGAAGTAATTACGCGTTCAGGGTTAATTCTTTCTTATGAAGTATTACCGAGATACGCCGAAGCGCACGTCAGCAGTGCCGAAGGGAAACAGGAAATGGAAACGCAGCACGTTATGGCGTGATTGAAAAAAGCAGGAAAAGAGGCTCCAAGTAATAGTTGGTCGCAGCCGAAAGAGCAACTGTGCGTACGTCGCTTGCAATAGTCGCGAGCCTTGTGCCAAGTTAGGGCGGCTAATTCGTTCGCTCGACGGCTTGCCCGCGCCGTCGCCGTATATAACGCAGTGTATCCGATTGCATTAGCCTACAAACTAGGGCTGTCACGCTCGCACGTACGTTATTTTGGTGTTGGTTGTTGCGTTCTGGCTGTTGTTGCGCGTCTGCGTTAATTACGGTCTCCAAGCCGTCGACACCTGGCGTGGCGTCTCTGCGTGGAAAAAATCCCGACTACTGGCAGCTAGCCGTGACAGCCATTTGTACCAGGCATATCAGTGTCAGAAAGTTTCTCTAAACTTACATTAATTATTGTGTAG
Organism: Dermacentor albipictus; assembly: GCF_038994185.2. Taxonomy (NCBI): domain Eukaryota; kingdom Metazoa; phylum Arthropoda; class Arachnida; order Ixodida; family Ixodidae; genus Dermacentor; species Dermacentor albipictus. Next base: position 43,290,524 of record NC_091821.1, read on the forward strand.
ATACCATTTTTCTCTCCATCCATTTCTTTAATCCCTCACCATCTCACCTGCAGTTAGCATATGAGGCTTGCGGCTAGGCTAACCTTTCCAAATCTCATTAAGCTACCTCCTCTCTCTCTCTCTCTCTCTCTCTCTGCCTAAGGACCAACTAAAAAAAAATGAATGACACGCCTTTTTCTTTCTTTCTTTTTTTCCTCAGGCAAAACAACACAGTTTAGATTTCATTGCCCTTTCATCAATTAGAACCGGCTCACTTTGAGTTTCTAAGTACCACATTTATTAGTTACACAATGCCTCACAAAATGCATGTTTCAAAGAAGATGAAAGTTCTTTTAGAGTACAGATGAAAAAGCGAGTATAGATTTAATTACCTCATACCTGCACGACAATGAAATATTTCGGACAATGTATATTATTTGCTAATATTTTCACGGGGGCCTTGAAGCCCTAAAAAGTTGAGTCTCTTATGTAGTCACGTGGTATCCTTACGTGATTTGAATGCGAAAGTACAATGACGTCTTCAACGTTATCACCTTAAATTAAAACTCCTACCTTAATCCACTTTAATCCATCTTGCTTTCAATTTGTAGAATCCTTAATCCATCTTAATCCACTTTATTTCACTTTATACCACCTTAAGGCACCGTAATTCACCTTCATTCACTTTACTTCGCCGCGGGATTTCGCAGTGCGAGCCCGCAGCGAGTCCAGCGCCGGGAACATGACATCATCATTTGGTCACGTGGGTTGAGCGAGTGAAATACCTTTATTGGAGGTCCGACGAGCACGCGAACTCGTCGCGCACCCGGCTAGTCCAACGTTGGGACCGGCAGGTCTAGCCCACCGGCCAGGTCGCGGGCACGCCGGACAGCCAGCATTTGCTTGTCTCGAGCGGGGCTACGCAGAGGCGAGTCCCACTCCTCCTTACTGAACTTGGGGTATCGCGACCCGCACTCCCAGAGCATATGTGCTAGAGTGGAGGTCTGCCTGCAGGATGGGCAGGCATCGTCGCCATATACGCCGGGGTAAACGTCGTGTAGAACCGCCAGACACGGATATGTGCCGGTCTGTAAGAGTCTAAGAGAAATGGTTTGCACCCGGTTCAACTTGGGGTGAGGGGGTAGAAAGGCCCTTCTAGACATGTAGATGAATTTCACAACCTCGTTTTGAGTAGCGGGAGCGTCCATGTCGCCGTAGGGGGGAGGGGAGTCGGCGGTCCTTACAGAGGAAGCGCGGTCGGTGACGTCATGCGCAGCCTCGTGAGCTGACTCATTGAGCTTCGGGGATGCACCCTCTACCGACCCTATGTGAGCGGGAAACCAGTGAATCGAATGATGCGTCATAGCATACGGACTCGAGACGCTAAGAAGACTAGCAGCTTGCTCGGCGATGCAACCCTTCTGAAAAGCCCTAACTGCCGTTTTGGAATCGCTATAGATCTCAGACCCGCGACCATCTAGCAGGGCGACGGCGATGGCGGCTCGCTCGGCGACTTCGGAGTCTGAAGAGCGAATCGAAGTGCTATTGGAAATCATGCCACTGGAGTCGACCACGATGACGGCAAAGGTCTTTCCATCGCTGTACTCCGCGGCGTCGACAACGCTTGCTTTGATGTCTTGTTGCTTGATCTGATCGAGGATCGCTGCTGCTCTGGCCTTGCGTCTGCCCTCGTTGTGGACGGTATGGACGTTTCGGGCCACGGGGGCCACTTCGAACCTGTCTAGAATGTACCTAGGAATCGGGGTACGTAGGTTTTGGTATCTATCGAATGTTAACGCCGGACGGACGCTGGATTTTTTGCTTCATGGGGCATATAAAGCTTTTGCCTTAAAATTAAGCCCTCAAATCAAAGTGACAAGTCACCTAACACCGTTTCTGCGCGTCCCATCCAGCCACTTTTGGCGAAACTTCCATCGTCAGCTACAATTTGCTTCGCGTATTTCCCAACTCACCATGCAACTTTCGTATTGACAAACGACACACCGGCCACAGTTTCTGAAGTTCAGTACCCGCCGCGGTAGCTCAGTGGCTACGGCACTGCGCTGCTGAGCCCGAGGTCGCGGGCTCGATCCCGGCACGCGGTGCGCGGCCGCATTCCAATGGGGGCCGAATGCGAAAAAACTCACGTGTTCCGTGCTTTGCAGGCACGTTGAAAAACCTGCAGGTGGTCCATGTTAATCCGCAGCCCCACAATACGGCGTCCCTCGCAAGCCGTTGTGCTCCTTCGGGACATGAATCCCCAGTTTTAGGTGCGAATGTTTGCGGTGTTGCTTCGATGCGAATTCGGCTCCTATACTATAGCGGCGCGCGACCTTCTCTTCCATTTTTCTTAAAGTTCCTTTCTCCAATCTAAGTAGACCACGTACCTGCAGAAACCCCCACTGTTACGCACGCACGCAAGCACGCACGCATTATACTATAGCTTGGAGTTTTGGTCTTTACGCGCAATTAAAGGCGAAGAGACTATTGCTCAATGACCCGTTCTTTTTCGTTTTTATGTATTATCTGCTATATTTCCTATTTTTGTTCGATGGCGCGCCAAAAGATGGCGATGAAAGCAATAAAAAGCTTTAACGAAAAGAAAATTTGGCAAGTTGGTATAGGTTTACCATATTAAACTATAGCCCAAAATGATGGAGCGCAAGTATAGAAGAAGGAGACGAACGCGATTGCTATACTTATAAGTGACTTGTTTTATTAGGATACCGCGAGCTTAAATTAAACCGGAACAATACGCGCACGTACTGCGCTAAATAAAAAGAAATAGAGAAAATTTTACTTCTAAAAAAAAGAAAAACGCCAAGGAAAGTGCGAAAGAATGACATTTGTGGTCAGGATACAAAATCTCAGCCAGGCTTAAGGCGTATACCGAGAGCGAACTCACACACGTGTCCCCGTGATTGGCCAATAAAGTAAGCTTCCCTGCACTATTTCACTTGTTTAATTGTAACGATGTCGACACTGCACCGTGCATTGTTTCACTGAAAAGCGTCTCGCATCCACACTTCCTACAATGCTGCTGTAGAAGGTGGGAATATGGAGGGAATGTCAAAGAGTTGCTATGCTCTCATAGCCGCATATTCAAACAAGGCCTCGTTAGGCCTATGTAGCGCTGGCCATATTTAAGTCGTGGTAGTATTGTACACCACACCTTGGCTACAAGGGCCAAATTTCTTTATGTGCTTAACATGGCAACGCCTTGTTTGCTTCATATGTACTTTCTCCTGAATCAGCGGACGAACTCGGATGAGTTTGTTCTTCGCTGAGGACGCCATACTTCGACACCACATTCTTTGGTTGGAGACAGTGCCGTGAATATATGGGGTATCACAACTTTCATTCCTCTACTACTATACTGCTCACATGGTACTTCAGATCCATATTGCGTTTTTTATAAGCGCATCAGAACCTTTAGTGCTGCTGACGAAATACCAGGGATGGGAAAGGCTCCTCCCATGCAGAAGCTTTTCGACCAGGAAGAAAAAGGGATTTCGATATAGCGGTGAAAACATGATTTCAATAAGACAGACCAGAGGAAGTACATAACAGTTGCATTCTTCACTATCTTGTAATGCGCCGACTGATACGGGAGTAGCAACTTAGCCCTTCTCGGGTCATAAGACCAGCATGAGTGCCCTACCTAAAACCAGGAGTAATGTGGCTCATTCGGGCTGGCCCCCGCTTCGATAGGGGAACCTATCTTTCTCAACCTTGGCATGTTAGGTTTAACGGATTGGTAGAGTGACATCACGTGGTGCCGTTCTGCATTGCGGCTACTCGTGAAAGAAGAAATGACAGTACTAATTTTCTTTGCTGCTACTTTTTTTAAATATAGCCACCACCTACGGCGACGCCATGTGACGTCACTTACTAACCCGTGACAACCTACATGCCAAGGACGACAAGGTCGCCTCTCACAAATAAAAGTCCACCTATCAAAACATCAGCAAGCCTGTCTGAGGCGCTTCATCTTTTGAAAGCTGTGAACCAACTAGCCCCACAACGTGTTCTGGAGCACTTTACCTCGGTTAATTCATACCATTTTTACGTCACAGTGTGTTTCCATCTGTCAGCCCCAGCCTTGACTTTGTATTTATAAAAAATAAGTTGCGCATATGCGCTCCTCAGACCGAATTCAGAAGTAGTTTCTTTCGTAAGTGTTCTTTGCCATTGCACTCCTGCATACGGCATAATGATACGCCCAGCATCAGGATTGGCAGGAATTTTCTCTTACGAACAGTTATAACGTAAGAACGTTTTGTGAATATGGTCCCTGGTTTTAATTCTGGTCACGGTTTCCTAATAAAAATTCTATTGTAAGCATAGCGATTGTGTGTGTCTGTTTCTTTCATTTAAGCTCCGTCTTCTTGCGGTACAGCTAAATATGGTCAAAATAAATAAAGTTGTCGAATGCGGATACTGTAACCTTGTTTTCCTCACCTTGTACGTTCAGTGTGGGAAAGTCGACAGTTTGTCGATAGAAAAATCTGATTATAAGCTACAAAATGATCGTATTAAACAATTACTCTTAGTGCTAAGCACACTAACGCATCTAAAATGTTAATATGCTGCCTCCCCCAACAAAGAGGAAAGAAAGAAAGAAAAGAAGAAAGAAAGAAAGAAAGAAAGAAAGAAAGAAAGAAAGAAAGAAAGAAAGAAAGAAAGAAAGAAAGAAAGAAAGAAGGCAAAATTCACAATGCACGCAAAATTGCCGTGCGACTGGCCGCTAGAGGCACTTCGCGCGCGTTCGCGGGCTTCTTTCACGCTCGGAAAAATACTTTTATGTAACACGTATCGAGCAACACAAAGCTGTATCGGCAGTTTTTGATGTCCCTCTGCAATTTTCTAATTGACACTTTTCATTTAACTATAATATTTGAGAAGTCGAACATATAATTAGCACTAATTATATAACTAGGCGGAGCGAAAACAATAATTTCACTATCTCCAAGCGACGGCAAACAACAGTACATTGGTTCTGTGTAGCTACGTAGTATTCGTATATTTTTAAACTGTGGCTAAAGTTAGCTGGGACAACCTGTATATTAATTACACAGTTCTACTGACAATCATGCATGTGCGAAAAGCTACTTAGGTATATGCACGAACACTGCTTTGCCTTGAGCCATGGAATACTCTGTTATTCCTAGTCTTTGTCGCTTCAGTGAAATGTATTATATGACGTGATAAGGGTAAGAGATTGGCTACTGATACCAAACAACCACTGGACGTGTCTCCATGCACCGCATTGCGTACTTCTCATTGCAGTAATATGGTATACACAAGTGATTCAATAAGTAAAATGGCACGAGATAAACTGCATGCCCCATTCAGAAAGAAAGATAGGCACAAGTGAAGAAAGAAAGAAGTAAAGAAAAGAAACCCATAACTTGTCTCAAGTAACGCATGCCTATCAATTTACTGTGTGCGAATCCTCCTCTGTCTGCATCTGTTATATACTATAGCGTATTTGTGAGTTGACAGCAGAACTGAGTCCTTTTATTTGTGTGTCTGTGTGGTAGTTTTGCGCTAGTACCAATCTGTAAAAAGAATTTTATTTTCCATAAAATCTAAACGGGGTGATCCTGAAGTGTCCTGCTTCGAACCTGTCCGTCTGTCAAACATACCTTTGTCAGACGATCGATCTCTGTCTCTCCCTGCTATATACTTTTGCCACAACCCCCTCAGTACCCAGAACCGGCCGCTATTCGCCAGCTGTCGATGAGTGCAACGACTTTGTTATCTCCAGTTACTGCAGCAGTGGAGTGGGAACTGGCATTAAAACGTTGCTCCTACGAACATTCCAGCGCACGCTAAGCCTGCCGCTAGGTCACAGTGAAGCGCTTCTATGCGTAGCCGCTCACCTGTACCATATCCTCGGTCATTAACCATGGGAAAACCGAGCCGCGCGTGGCTGCTACATTTTTTTTACACGGACAAAAAAAAAAAGAAGCGAGAGAAAGATTACAGAGAGAGAGAGAGAGAGAGAAGACAGCAGGCTGTCAGAACCTGACAATTTCAGGTAAGTGACCGGAGGCTGCTGCCAGCGTCGCTTCTTCCGACAGCAGCCGTGTTCGGGTGAAGATTAGGAACACCATCTTCAAAGCTAAGTGCTTGCTAGGATTCAATGTATAGAAAAGCGTGAAAAGAAAGGCAGAGTTAGGCGTCTTGAATATCGCTACTGAACCGTTTCTATCCCATCCAATCAGCTTTCCGCCGTTTACCCACGACCGCAGTGCTTTAGTTTTACTCAAATTTCTGGGTTGGCGTACCTAAGACTCAATGAGTTGCGTCAGAAAGTGATGCAATGGACATGAACCATGTCGCAAGCTGCGGTCGTGCTTCTTTGGCTACTCGAGGACACGTCGACCAGAGCTGCACACCTGCATTATTGGTGACAACATAAAAATCCATTTGCTAATGCATCGCTGTCCTACTCAAAGAGAATTACATGAATGCGCTTGTCTATTATGTCGACTCTATTTCCTGACACCACAGTGGAGGCAAACTTCCAGCATCGCCATCCCTCGGGAACTCCCTTTTGGAGCGCGCCGGCACAGAGGGTAAAGGTAGGGCGGTTTTGTGGGTGGAGCTTGTAAGTCAATTCTCATGTTCTCACCGAATATATATCTGTCTGCGTTACATAATTTAACTAGAGCAACGTACAATCCTATTTTTGTGTTGCAACAACGATTATATGGACACTGCAGGCGTATTCTTGCCGTCGCCGCGCTTCGTATGCTGCATGTGCGAGTGAAAGCGCGCGAGGGAAGCCGACGATCGCGGCTCAATCTGGCGCGTGCGAAGTAGGAAAGCGGAGAGAAAACGTGCAGTCTTCCGTCGCGCGAAAGGCCGTGGGGGCAGGGAAGGTAAGGAGGGCGGGCGGCGGCGTTGTGCTCCGGCAGCAACTGCGTATTTCTCAACGGCATTGAGAGGAAAGCGGGGAGGAAGTGCGGGAGGGAGCGGGGGTGGCTTGAACTCCGCCAACAAGTGCTGTTAAGAATGGAGAGCTGCAATGCAGGATTGCCACCCAATTACGACTGGGGAACAAGACGCGCATCCCCCACTCTCCGTCGCTTCAGCTAGGATGCGTTCGATGAAGCGGGCTTTGTGCTGAAACCGCCGCCATCCTCTAGCCCCATCGCCGTTGTGACGGAATGAGTTCGGCGGACGAGCTATTGTGCCCGAACTCCCCAGCGCGGACCTGATCTACTACGCGTGCGCGAGCTGCCGCGGGAAAGCCGTTTTTTGTTGCTTCCCACGCGCCGACCGGGACGCAGGACAACGGGCTACCCAGAATGGCTCCGAGCTACCCGGAACGGCTCCCCTCTGACGTCGGTTCCGGACATTTGCCCGTGGGTGCCTTTGTGTGTGTAAACTGTCCTGCGGGGCGGCGGCGAGTTTACAATGAGTAAACGAACGTTCACGTCACCTTGTATCGCGGGAGGACCGAGTGTTTAAAAATTGCTGTGGTGCGAATGCTCGGGACACTTTTCTTAAGCAGTCATGTTGGACTGACACTCTTTTCCTTAAGCAGTCATGTTAGACTGATGCACTTTTCTCAAGCAGTCATGTTAGACTGATTTAAATGCTGTAAATAAACTCATATTCCTCGTTCTCGATGAGAAGCAGTTCTTCCCTTCATCAACGTCCTCAGCGTGGACAGACGAAGGCATCGGCCAGCTACCTTCGAATTCATGCCAGACTCCAATCTTGACAACGGATCACGAGCGATGGGATTGAGCCCCCAATCCTGCCAGTGCGCACTTATCGCGGCCGCACGCGGTCGCGCGCGCCATATCCTGAAAGGGTTCTGTAGACGGCTCATAGCTTTGTGCGCGTTGTGTTCTCGCCGCTATCGCGTTAAAGCGATAGACCGCACGGAGGTGACTTCGCTCGCTATTGCTGCCGCGCTTGCTCACACCAGCGTTTGGCAGCGAGTGTCGGCGCTCATCGAGTGTGATGTGTTCAGACTTGCTTGTGCGCGCTGGCACCATGCTTGTTAATTCAGATACTAAGCGAATGTTTCCTAGTTTATATGGCCGATAAAACTACTATCCTTACTTCGTGTACCTGTCTGCTAATTGCTGTCGCAATCGATGCTTCGCCTTTCGGGCAAAACATCTTTTTTTTTCTTGAAGTTCGGGGCAATGCTCCGAAGCATAGTCTCAAACGGACATGAATAGTACGAATGAAAGTTTATTGTTCTAGGACGTCTGAAACCGAACGATGAAACAGCCCAAGAAGTGAGCAGTACACATCAGCAGGATGAACGGTGCGACCACTTTGTAACAAAAAATAATTGAGGCATTGACGCCTGAAGACGCGACCAGGCATTGTTCTCCCCTCGTACATTCATTCCTTCAGACTAACACAGATGATGCCACGACAAGGGGGCCCCATCAAGCCGCGGTGGTCCCATATTGCAGGTGCTGCGGGATCGTTCGGTGCCGCGGTTTGTGTATACGCGCATTTTTTAACTACGGAAAGTGACAGAATCATTTCCAGCTGCAGTCGACACCCGAAGGTTTTACTTCGTGCTCTGTTTAATGGGACTACATCAATGGACGAAACAGCAGCGACGATGTGGCCTTATCGTTCATGAGAGCCAGTTATCGAAAAGCGGCTTATTGTAAAATGTCCTGGTACAGCCGAAAGGATGCCAGCCATTTTGTAAAGACAGACATAAGGAAAACCCGTGCGAATACAGTTTTTATAATTGCAGTTAGAAGCAACACTTCTTGCCCATAGTCGCGAAGAGTCAAGAGCGAGCTTTTGGGAATGCCTGGCGTTTTCAGGTTTGCCGAAACAAAAATCAGTACATCGCGACCACCAGGCCAATAGGCGGCAACAACTGCCACAGGCTCGGCCTGTGCCATCACTGACAAAAGTGAACACCGCAGTATCAAACGGCGACGCAGAGGCCCAGTAAGAAAAAAAAAACTTATGCGCACGGTGCCACTGTTCAACGTCGAAGGCAAGAAGATCACGCTCACGCACTGCCATACACGGTAGCAGCGCAAAACGTAGATAAAAAGTTGCAGTTTCACCCGAAAGGGGAAGCCTTTATTTCGATAGCAAATTATTAGACAATTGTACGAAGTAAGGTTATAATTTTGTGAGCCGTGAAACTGCTTTAAACATTCGCTTACTAACACACAACACTAACAAGCACGTTGTCGCGCGCGTACAAGCAAATATAAACCATCTCACTAGACGATTCTGGACACTCGCTGTTACAATGCTGGCGTGATGAAGAGCGGCAGCTGCGGCGAGTGAATTCCCCTTCGCGCAACCTTTCGCCTCTGGTTTCAGTGCGAACTAGGCGCGCGAGAACACAGCACACGCGAAACCGTCAGCTGTATCACGTCGGTTAACCTACGAACCCAACGCAGGTGAACTGCTAGATAAGGGGAGCGCGGCCGCGCTCAGCCGCGCCGTGCGCAGCCACGGCCGCAGCAGAAGCGGAGAACGCGCGCTGTATACCGTGCCTCGTCTCCCCGCCCCCTCCTATCTCGCGCACATCTCTTCGCTGCCCCCCTTGCGCACACAAAAAGTCGGCGTGCACCCTCACCGCCTACATCCCTTGCGCGTGCGAGAAGGCGATAGCATACGGCGCGGGCGCGATGTTGTCCTACTCGTACTTGGGACTTTATACGAAACTCCACGGCGACGCGGCGACGATGACGGCGGAAAATCACCTGGAGCGCCCCACATAATCGAAAACTTCAAACATCACCGAAAGCCGAACCCGCCACTTCGATGCGTTCACCGGCGCGCGGTACAGGCGCCGACTGCTGCGAGCTGGGGTACTGCAGCATGGACCACAGAGTCGCCGCTCCGTTTCGAAGTGAATGCCAGTAGACATTATCGCCGTCATCAAGAGCGCAGCTGTGCAGGACGCAGCTGCGAGCATCTATCTGATCGCGTGCTACAGCGTCCACCTAAGCTGTCAATCCATGGTTTCCAGTTACGCAATAGTACCGGACACGTCAAAAACCGGCATACAGCCCCCGCACGATTGACTGGAGCAGCGGGGCGATAACAACGTGCATCTCCGCTGCCTGATGGCCATCGCGCGGGTCGAGACTTCTCAGAAACGGATGCCTTACTCGCAGGCCAGTAAGAAAACGACGCCTTCGCTTTGTGTCTTGGCTACTACTGAGGCTCCCCTGGTGCATGGCGATATCGTTGTAGCTATAGGGCGCCTCGATGCCACCAAAGGCGGGAGGCGGCGCTGACATCGAGGTTCCCTAGTTGTTACAGCGAAAGCCACTTGCACAGAGAAAAGCGCGAGTAGTGGCTATCGACTCATCTGGCCACGCATGCTGGAAACACGTTGTTCCTAACTAGAGCGGCCTATGGAAGACGGTGCAAAACGCACTTCCAAGGGCACAGTTTACACGCTCTAGAAACTGACGGTTGGGGCGGCCATAATCCCAGCAAAAATGATGGCGTCCCACTCAATGGGCATGAAAGTCCGCGTAAGAAGACTCCCCTCGTTCGTTTCCTCATTTGGCCAGTTTTGCAAGGTCGAAGAAAAAGTTTCATAGGCTTGCTTATCTTTTGCGATAGATGTGTGTGTTAAAGCGCTGCGAACTCTTCCGCAAATGCGCACTGCGCCAAAATGAGTTTCCTCTTTTGCAATATTGCCTTTCTCGGTAAACGATTTCGGGGTACCTTTGTACAATGACCTATGGTAGGCGGAAACGAATTTAGTTCTGAAATAAAATTCCCTGTCTCTGAAAACACAAATAAGCAACCAAACAAATGAAGCTGTAGAAATTTTCGGAAATTGTTCGATATAGCTACTGGATGTAGATGAATATTTATCGAAAAATAATTTCGACAGTATATAGCGACTTCATACAGCGAGCTTATGCTAGTACTAACAACCGATTACGCGCTTGATACGTCTTGGAAAGAGTTGCAAGCCATCTCTGAAATAAAGAAAAACAAACAAAACAGAACGAAATAACTCTTTCGGTAAATCGCGTCTTTGGAGCGCATACCGAGCGTATCGTGCTCTGTTCTTCGATAAATTGTATACATACAGCTTCTCAGAACTGTGCTATACAGCCCGCTTCACAAAAGCACGTGATCCCTCTTGTAGTCCTACAAATGTTGCCTTAGGCGACCGCCAAGCTAGAGAGACGGGTTCGGGCTTGTGTCATTACAAAACGATGGCATCAAAAAAAAAAAGTTGATTAAGCAAAATTGCGCTAGAAACAAAGAAAGCAACACAACTCCCATATGTTTTACAAGCAGCGTTCAAAGTGCCTTTGGCAGATCGCTAGCAGCTTTTGTGCTCGCTCTTCTGGCGCGCGTATCCGCGTGAAAGCACCGGAAGGGCATTGCCACAGCTATACCCACGCTTGCATAGCGAGCAGAAATAACAGCACGCTTGTAAGGAAGGCACTGCACTCGTTCGAAGCAGGCTGTTTCATGTTGAAAGTACGCGGCCCGCTGCTGCAGGCCAGCATCTGCCATGTTAATATACATTGCCTAGGCTAGCATCGGAAGAGCTCGCTTTCAATGCATTAGCGAAGACGTGCATCTGATACACGTTGTGTATCTGATACTTTCGACCGCAGAACTTCATGCTTTACAACTAACGGCGAAGAGTGGAATTTCGTTTACTTTCATTCTATACATCGTGCAATCTCGTGGAATATTTATGCTTATCTACCACAAAGGTCCCAACTTCATTACCATGCAATTTTTCGTTCTTTGTGTACAGCACCGTTCACAAGCTGTGAGGCGGATGCACGATGTGGGGGGTGCATACGTAACGATGCCACTTGGACGACGAAGGCGATGTATGATGCTTGCTGAGGGTGGAATAATGACGACACCGTCTATGCTCAGAAAAGTGCGACACGTATCAAGCAACATTCTGCGTTTCCATACCTCTGGTATCACAGTGGGACATGTCCATTCTGGAGGATCGGTCAAGAACGGGCCCATTTCCAGGGGAACATACCAAATGGCTAAATAAACAGAAGTAAAGCAAAACATCTACGGAATATAAATAACCATTATACTAACAAACCGATGTGCTTTAGACATATATCTGTGGACTGACATCAGTGTTACGAGTGGTATGTAAAGATCGTAGTGGGGACATCTCCATTCTGGCGGATTTGACAAGAGCGGGAATACGCACATACTTAGTGAATAAGTCGAAGCAAATGAAGTGAATACAAGAATCCATTAAATATAATTAAACATTCCATTATTATAGTGGTGAGCGTTACAGATACTTGCGAGCCGACCTTATATGTTCATGCTTTGGGTAAGAAGTTTATGTAATGAGCAGTATAGTAATTATCTACATGCGTGTTCAGTAGACAAAGTTGTGTAAGCCACTTCGCTGGTAGTTACGTATAACACTCGCATATATATATATATATATATATATATATATATATATGAACACACAAATATATTCGCCGAGATAGTGACTGACCCAACAGCACCCAGCAGCCAGGAGGCCACGCGATGACCAGGAAAAGTATTTAAAAGGAAGCCTTTCTGTCGGTGATGCGGTTGTTCCTAACGGAACGTGTCAGGATAACATAAATGTGGGAGGCCCAATAGGAAAAACCATAAGCGATTTTAAAGTAAAGCAAAAAAAAGAAAGAAAACTAAAACAGCTCCAACACACTGGCGTACCAATTTGATCGAGAGCCTCTTTCGGCGGTTGCTGCATAAATAGAAGATAACATTGTGCGAGATAATTGGCAGCCCGCAAGTTCCACAGGGGAAAGAAATCGCCGATGCTCCGCTTTTCTGTAGGAAAAGCATCTGCCTACGAAACGGCTTCAAGCTCTTGTGCTGTTATATTATTTCTTCTCTCGTTTCCCCAGCAAGTGATGCGACGACGACATGCTTCGGCACGAACAATGGACCGTTGCCGTTGTCCACTCAGCAAAGCTGAAAGGGTAGTTGGGAAAGGCGAGCAGGCCGCGCGCCGGAGCCTTGTCTCGTGCTTCCGTGCGACTTGCACTCGAGGCGCCATCTTTGCGAAATTCGAGGACATGTGTAGTCTTTTGTTTCAACAGAAAATACAAGGTGACGTTGACGGTCTCAGACAGCGAGTTGTTACACGTCCGCGCCGGACACCATGCACACCATCAGGGCGAGTCAAGGCTCCAGTGCCAACAGGAAAGGCTCAAGGTTGGGCTTCACGCGTCCAGCGCGGCACAAGACGAGGCACATGCGTACAGAGGTTCCTTGACTACGTTTTCTGAAACGCTCACAAGTGACGTTTTCTGTGTGCGAGGGCTTTTCTCTCTCTCTCTCTCTCTCTCTCTCTCTCTCTGCGTGCGCGTGTGCGTGCGCGTTTGCGTCTGCGTTTGCGTTATGTGCGTGTGTGCGCATGTTTGTGTGCGTGTCTCAGAAGGGTTTGGGTGCGAGCTAGTTGGTACGGATCATTCATATTTAAAACAGCGCCAAAAAACACGGACAAGGGAGGACACAGGACGAGCGCTGTCGGTGCGTGTGTGTGTGAACTTGTACTCATAGTTCGTTAAGGCGTTTCGTTCTCTATTTTTTCAAGACTGTTCCATAACAGTGTTCCACGATATTGTTTAACATTTTATACACACCGCGACGACAAAGTCGGGTGAATTTTTTTCTTTTCTTTTTTTACATGACCGTACATAGGCGGCAACGCTGTCGCTTTGTTAGCCTACCACCTTTTGAAATCTCCCTTGCCGTTTCTGTTTCTTCTTCAAAGGCATGTTAATAAACGGGTGTGCAGACGTGAGAAACTGTTGTGAAAGCAACACGTTCTCACCCGAGACAAGCGAATCAGCCTGACCCATACTGCCACGATAGAGAGTGCACGTTAGCAAACTCGGTTAATATGCTAATGTAGACGGGGTCGCGCGCAGGTGCGAACGTGCGTGTTCTTTCTTCGTCTTTCTTCTGCGAAACACATGGTGCTTTCCTCATTGTTCTCATGCTCCGAAGTTAGTTAGCCCCACGTAGAAAACACAATGGCAGTGTCGGGCAGTCTGCGCCGCAAACCGTCTGGAAAGTTTGTGACAGAAGTTGCTTTTCCATTCATTGAAGGTATACGTATAGAATATTCGTATCCCTTTACTGCAGTGATTATTTATGCAGGCGCCATTACTCGCTAGCTATAGTGAACCACCGCTTATTTACTTCGTATGCAACGTAACCGTAAGCACAGCCAATATTGGAACATGTTAAATGTTTTCGGCTATACCCGGGTGAACGTACGCAGATTAGAGCCATTTGCCCTAACAGGTAACCTCTTGTTTGTTTGTTTAATTGGGGAGTTTAACGTACCACAAGCTAGTGGGCTATGAGAGCCGCCGTATTTGGGGGCTCAGGGTGTTAGATATGGCGCCATTTCCTGAGGCTACTTCGAGTTCCCCAAACCGCTTCGAGTGGCTGCACAGCTAATTGAGGAATGCGAAAGCAGGAAAGCGCATTCCAGAGAAGCGGCCGAGGCAACAAGTTTACGTGCCAACAAGTTCCTGCGCCGCCGGGATTAGCAGGTGGGCATCCGACAATGAAGCAGGTGCACGAGCGCCCCCCCCCCGCTCCTTCTCCAGCCTACAAGTGGATTGCCAGTCTGCGTGGCAAGACCGCAGAGAGCCCCGACAGGTGTGCCACGCGACACGGGCGCCTACCATTGGCTGCAAGTGGCGTCATCGGAGTGGACTCTCCCATTGGTCAAACATGACGTGACTTGCAGTGCTCGAAGGGCTTATAAGAAGCCTTCCAGAGAGACCTGAGGATTCTGGGATATGCCCTGATTCCCTGTTTCACCTCTCTCGAACCTCTTGCCGCGGGCCGCAGCGTCCGAGTTGCTGCCGGCCCGTAATGACTGTACGCCTGGTACTTGTCGGTCACCTCTCTGTACATAATGTAGAATAAATCCTTCCCAAGTTGTGGTTTTCATCCCGAAGTCCCGTCCTTCAACCCCTACAAGGGATAACTTTGACTAACCGCGGTTCTCTAACGCGCCCTCAAATTAAGTACACGGGCGCTTTTGCTATTCGCAACCTTCGAAACGCGGCCGCGACTTGGCGTCTCTATGTGCGAACACGTGTACATGCGCGTGCGTGTGCGCGGTGAGCGTGTTTGCCTGAGGGGGTGGTACGTAACAGGGAAAGGGAGGAACACGCGCCGGCCAGACAACAAGTTCTTGAGACGCTTACGAATCCCTCACCTCGGTGCAGTGCAAGAAACCGGTGTCGACGTTTGAGCTGACTGTAGCAGCTGAGTACCGGAGCGCTGGCGTCATTGATCAGTTTTTAAGGTACGCTAAACCAACACTATAATAGAGAGGCCATGTATAGAACACATACATTTCGCATATAGTACGCACATAGTACGCGTACGTTTCCGAATTAATTGTGATCCTGCGTATAATTTTGAACGTGTACCTAAAGCACGACACGCGAACGTCCATACGTTGTGACCCCGTCAGAACGCGATCCCTTCCACCGGGAGTCGAAACCGCGACCTCGTGCTCAGCAGCGGAACGCCACATATATACGGCCACTGAGCCACGCACCACGGCTGGCGACTCTGGAGCGGTCAACTTTTCCTCATCCGCGGGCACGGATGGATATGACTTTTGTCTCAACGAGCGTGGACGCGCAGTGTGAATGATCAACAATTACTTCAATTACTGGAGATAACGTCATCCAGCGCAATTACCGCCAGCAGCCCAGTCTGGGGTCACACAGAACGCCAAGTCGGCTCACTCCGGCTACGCCGGTATATTCCTGCAGTTGCGGCGTTGCGGGTCTCGATGACTAAATTTCCGGCCAGGGCGCACGGCAGCGGGGTCACTGTGACGTAAAATCGTTCGAAAAGCGCACTGTTACACACGAGGCTGTAGAGGCGCGAAGCTTGTCACCATCGTTATGCTGGCGCGGTGCAGCCTTCTAGCGGCAGCTGCGGCGCGTACCCGGTACAAGCGGGCTGCGGTGCTCGCATGCTGGTGCGCACGCCGCACTCGTCCTCGAACCGCGAACACGCGGCGCGCGGTCTCCAAGCGTCGGAGCCGCCGCGCGATGCACTGCGGGCGAAACCACCGCGCAACAAGAGCGTAACAAAATTCATCCTCCAAAGGCTCCTCATTTCCGGATTCTCGAGCGGCAAAATACGGTGTTTTTTTTTTCGTTCTTTTTTTTTGTAACAACGACTGGCAATGAAAATGCTCGCTTGTTGTTTACGGTGAGCGCGATGGAAAGGACACGGTGTCGAGACCCACTGTGCGCACGCGCGGAGAGATGCGAAGCGTTATTTGCGGAACGTAATGAGCATACTAGCGTCCCCAAGTGAAGGGCGTCGAGAACAATGTGTCATGTGCGCTTCCGCTGTCACTTACGGGTCTTTGCATGCCTTTATGAGGATGGCGAGTACGCACGTGTCCCGGTCACGTCAGATTGCAGTGAACTTAAAACGCAGTAGCGTCAAGCACATAGCCGGATGGATAGCTTGGTCGCAACAGGCTTCACACGAGTGCGTGACTTCATTTTTCTAAGGTTACTTCTGCTTGATCAAGAAATAATTACATAACCACTAGAACATTTGCATGCAAGCAGAATACCCTTTGTAACGCTTAAAACGTACCCCTCCACACTATACCCGAGAAAACAAAATAAGGTGAAAGAGAAGGTGAAGGTGAAGGAGAAGAAAAAGGAATAAATATCGACATATATTAAGACGTGAAACGCAATGGTTCACGCTTGAATGTCCGGTTCGATATGTTTGGTCGCGTGCTTTAATAATAATAATAATAATAATAATAATAATAATAATAATAATAATAATAATAATAATAATAATAATAATAATAATAATAATAATGACACTAACAAGCTTATCTTATCTCTACTGCAGGACGAAGGCCTCTCCCTGCTATCTCCAATGACCCCTGTCCTGCGCCAACCGATTCCAGCTATAGCGCCTGCGAATTTCTTAATTTCATCAACCCACCTAGCCTTCTGCCGTCCTGGACTGCGCTTCGCTTCTCTTGGGTTTAATAGTAATGATAATAAGTTTCGATCATTTGCAAAGAGGGCACTCCAAAAAGGCTACTATATATTCACCAACGTCGAAGATACCAGGTACACCGCTATTCATAGAAGGACGTTGTACCACGTTTACTGAGACATTAATGTGACACTCATTGACGTAACCTTGCGCCACCTTTGGTGTCGGCCCAAGTTGGCGGCAGAAGGAGCGTGCCCGCCGTCGCGTGTTAACCCTTACACGACACGACAAAAGCGAGACACATTCGCGTGTGACGAAGTTCGCGCATGACGGCGAGTCTGACTTTTGACTCAGCGCAGGCATTGACTCATGCCTGCGCTGAGTGCGAGGTGCGGCCGTGTAAACAGCCGAAAACAGCAACAACAAAGAAAGGATAACTATTAGGCAAGAAATTATTACAGCAGAGAGACACGTTCCAAAGAACATGCCCTTGACGTGATCAAGTCGCGGCTAAGCGCGTTCCTGCTTGCGCCGAGTAACTGGGGAAACAGTGCTATTCAAACAATGTAAAGTTTGTCCGTTCTGTTGTGGCGACATTCACCGCTTAATCCGACACGTGTGACGGGTATATGCACGTTGCAGGCCTCATGCTGCGTCTGTATCACGAGAATCAAGGACCACATCGCCAAATCACCGGCGGCACGCACGCAAAGAGTGTGTATCGGCTAAACAGAGATTTGCTTGAAATTTCTCGGGAGTGTTCTTGCTGCAACTGTTGAAGTTGAAGTGAGGACCACTTGCGTGATGCGGGCACTCAACATAACAGCTACTGTCGGGTTCGTAGCGTACGCCTTAGCTACAGGCTGTTTGTTATACTTTAACGTTACCCCAACTGGCACATGTGGAAAAAGTCGGTTGCTGGAAAATACTGACAGCGGAAGTGGTTTCAGTTATGCCTTTCCGGTAGCATCGCAACGGCCTTCACGATGCTCAGGGCCGTTGTTGAGCGCAGCGATCCATCGAGCTCTGAGCTCTATGCCCTTATATGCGTCGAGGCACGAGAAATAAAAAAGTAATAAAATATAGTGTAGAATGAAATTCGAAGCAAAGGCATGTATCATCAGACAAAATGCGAAACTTGTGCAACATCAGCAGCAACAAAAGGCCCCTGCGAGGGCAACGAGTCTTCGCTTCAGCGCTACGACGATATGTACAGTTTCGGGTACAAGTTCTCCTGAAGCTCTACGCACTCGACTACGCACTCGGCAATGCTGTTTCTCCCACGATTTATAGTCGCGTTCCAATCACTTATACGTCTCATGCTCATGTTGCTGGAAATCGATTCCGGACCATGTTTGAGATGTATGGTTCCTCGACCGACTTGCACACACCTTCGATTCCATGCTTCAGCAACCAACAGCAATGCGGCGAGGAAATATAGTACGACTGCCTCGGCGATGCGGCCGCCACCTGGGGGACTGATCGCATTGAATATTTCGAAGGTAAAGGAGACATGGTGTCGCAGTAAGTAAAACAAACGAATGGGGTTAGCGTTGGGAGGCCGCAAGAGAGAGAGAGAAACGAAGAGGGAAATGTAGGGAGGTTAACGAAGGACGTGCCCGGTTGGCTATGCTACTTGGGGAAGGGGAAAAGGGAAGAACAGATAAGGAGAGAAAAGAAAAATAATAGCCATTCACGGTCAGTCGCAGAGGAATCTCCACTGCCACAAGCGTTAATACAATCCAGTGTCCTTCAAAAAACGCAGAAGGGCTTTTGTGGCTTTTTGCATGCAAGAACGCACAGGCAAGCTTTAGCGGGCCCACTGAACGCGCAGCTAAAGGAATTGCAGCGGATGATGGCTGGCAACATACACAAATTCCATGAAGTAGATGAGGATAGCAACAGGGGCTTGTTGGTACGGCATATCTTATTTTGTTATAGCGCAAGCTTGACAAGGACAACAGAAGGCACATCTGACACACACAGCGCTGTGTGTGTCAGATGTGCCTTCTGTTGTCCGTGTCAAGCTTGCGCTGTAACAAAATAACAAATTCCATATTTCGTTATCTATGGCAAAGTACCGATAACGTACTAACCGCAGCTTCCAAGAACTGGGGAAGTCATGCGAAAGCCCAGTAGGGGGCACATATCGGGAAGACGCGTAACTGTCATTCGTTAGCGGGAACGCAGAGCCGCGGTCTCCGAACCAGATGCCGTACTTGTGTGCCCTGAAGAAGTGTGCGATCTCCGGCATAAGTGACTGTAAGTACGGTAATTACGGTAGCATATAACAAGTTTTGAAGAAGCTCGATTAAGTCTCGAAACTGGTGTCGTCCTGAGGATTGGTTCCAAGTGGACCCGCCTTGCCAAGTACAGTGCTAGAATTTGTAAACTGCAATATGGGTCATAAGATAATTAGCAAAAAAGTCAATCAGTGAATTCTTGTTAATTAGTCGACTTTGCATTTCAGTTTCTTGTGCAAGTAGTGCCCGCCGCATCGAGTAGACCTGCTCATAAACTTGAATTGAGATACCGGCCACAGGCAACGTTTAAAAAATTTTGAAAGTGTTTTCTGAAACACCCTGTACATCTATATCAGTAAGATCATTATACGGCTGCCACAAAAAATTGCGCTGGTGCGGCAGAAAACGTATCCTTATCCTACTTTCTTTGTTTAGTTTTGTTGCTCTGTTTATTATTATTTTTTCTAGTTTGAGGGGAGAGCCGTATTCCATACAGTATTTTAAAACAATATATATTTTTTTCGAGGTATTCTTTCCCAAATATTTCTGCCAAAAATAAGAAAATTGTCGTAACGACTGGCAGGCTCAGAGCATCCTGTTTACGCTTCCTGGCGAGCATTACAGGAATTGTCAATGTCAGTGACATGCGACGGCTGAAACAGAATGTGCAGCTTCTCTCGAAACCGCAGCGAATGTGGTCTGGATGTGACATTGTGCGGATGTCGCATGAACTGTTTTTATCTTCTTGCACATTTGCCGTTTCTCTGCTTCAAGCCTGATATATACTGTACGCTTTGCCGTTTACTTTTAGTTTTGCCACATATTAGGTGGAAAGCTAACTAACACGTAAACACTGAATTTTTACCTATATTAACAAAATGGCACGTAGAAATTTTTGAATAGTCAAGCGAATACAGACAGAAACAATTGAGGCATTCGATAGTAGTATACTTGCTGTGGGGCTAGTGGGTACATGTCAAATAATAATGACTATAACGCCAAAAAACACGATCGCCGAGAGCAGACGACACAAAAACAGGAGAGAGGGCAGGACATAAAGACGGACATAAAGAAGTGAAATCTTGACATGACAGTTCTGTGGCTACCAGGGTTGTGCTGCGATGAAAATTGTATCGGGCAAGTTTGGTACATATCAGCTTCAGGTAAAAACTGCGTAATGAAACCTGGACAAAAGGAAGACTCAGAAACGACAGACGTGTCTGCCGCTTCTGCGCCTTCCTTTTGTGCACTTTTCATAGAGAAATCTTAACCCGAAGGCTACCGTGGCACTGCGATGTCATCGGCAATGAAAATGCCGACAAAACTACCCACGGTGCGCACGGAAGTAAGTGAGAGTGCTTTGATTCCGTTGTCGAAAACGGATCTGTGCGGTATCGTACCTTAGCATTCGTGGTTGTGTCACCAGGTTAAGGAAGCGGAATACATCGGATTTCAATGACCGGCAATTATACGCCATAGCCCCATAATGAAATTACAGCGTTTACTTGTACTTGGCTTGAAAAAAAAATACTCTGAGGCACACTTACTGTGTAGCCGACGAATAGGTGCTGCTTTTAGGAATGCCTGTTCATGAGAAAGGAAAGCAGACAGGACCAGCTGTAACACATGTGACACAGAAGAAAGAGAGAAGTCATAAGAGAAAGGCAGGGTAGTTAATAAGGCTTGGCTTGATCGGCTACCTTGCAGTGGGAAAGGAGGAAAGAGGACTTAGAGATGCGAAGGAGGAGAGAAGTAGGCACATAATAAACATTAACGCGTCTATTGTGTGACCGCGTACCATATGAATATCAGGGGGTTTGCACTTCGAACCGCTTTAGGAAAATTAAATGATGGATCTTTTGCAGAATAGAAGGTCCTATAGGACTGCGGCCTTAGGCATGCGTCTGCGATATGGAAAGCCACAAAAGCTCTCCTGAACTTCTTGAGATGCACTAGCCTGTGTAACTGCTTGCGATGCACCGAACGATGAACGCTTCACTGCGTGTGTGTCTCCGCGCATATACTCTGGACTACTCTCCTCCTTCTCATGTTTCAATCACCTTTATCCCTTCCCAGTGGTGAGTGCAGCCCAACGGGCTCAGCCTGGTTAACATCCCTGCCTTCCTCTATCACTTCTCTCTCTCTCTGACAAGGAATCAAGTTAACGAAAGCAAATATTAGTAGCTAGAGGGGAGTTCGAAGGGAGATAAGCCAATTTCAGACAACTTCATGTATACTATTCAACGATCACGAATCAAGCGGACACCAGCGCCAGATTTGCCTCTAGTATAACAAAACGATGAAGGGGGCTCGTCGGTTGCTCTTCAGCTTTATTATCTGCAGTATGTACTGGAAAGAGATAAAGAATGAAAAATGACGCACGAAATGGATCGCAACTTATTTTAACAGCAATAGTTGGCGCTAGTTGAACGTCCATTTGTTTGTTGTCCTAATCCGGTACTTAACATTGGCAATAAAACAGGAAAAGAAGACGTGGTAGAAAAACAACTCTAGTGGACTTTGTGGGAAAGTGTGAGACTCGCCTTTACGAGAGTTACCTTTGTCCCCACATCACGCACATGCGGGAACGTAAGGAGGCTGATTGGGAAACTGCGCGACCAAATCGTGGATGAGTCCGCGAGAGACACAAAGTCTGACAGAGAGTGTGCATGTGTGTGACACACACACACACACACACACCCACACACACACACGCACGCACGCACACACACGCACACACGCACGCACGCGCACGCACACACGCTCGCACCCACGCACACACACACACACACACACAGACACACACACACACACACACACACGCACACACACACACACGCACGCACGCACACGCACACGCACACGCACGCGCGGACATGTGCACGTGTCACTAACACGAACAACTGCCTCATAAATAGCCAGAAAGTAAAACAAGCTGCCAGACAAACAGCCACCGCGACGAGGTTTCGTCGCTCTCTCTCAACTCCGCTGCTCGGCGAAGTGAACTGCGTTTTGGTCTTTTCCGTCGTGGTTTTTTACCTGGTCCGAGAGGTAGGTCGTTAAAGAAAGGGAGGAGAATGTGTTGGCCGGAGGAACGAAGCTACCGTCCCGACCTCTCGAGAAGGGCGATGCGGCAACGTGAGTGGCATCGCAATGCCCGTGGCGTTGCGCGTGCCACAGCCGGCGTCGGCAACCCCCGAGTGCCTCGTGCCGCATATATAGAGTATGCGCAGGAAAGCCGCTGGGTTTGTACAACGCCGCTTGCCTTTTTCATGCTTGCGGATCACACACGAGGAATAACCAGGGGCGCTTATCCAGGCTCGGCTGTTCGAGAGTCCGCGCGTGTCATTCAGCGCATCCCGCCTTGCGCTAACAATCTGCACTGCTTGCGACTGCATGCAGCTACGCGGTGGATCGTTGCACTGCATATCACGTCAGTGCAGCGCCCGTAATTATATTGAGTAACAGAATATGCCCGTCCTGCCAGGCCCCCATTTAAGTTTGAAGTTTATTTGTCCCGCCTGCTAACAAAAACAGCAGCAGAGGCTAAAGGCTACTTAGCCTGACAAAATGCCTCTGCTCCTACTACAATTCGGCACGCTGGACTATGAGCATGACACAATAATGCACCTGTAATTATTTCGAGAAAAATAATCATCTTTCACAGTATAAGAATAAGAAAAAAGATAGAACAAAAAAAAACAACTGCGGCATAGGTCATGGAACATTGTCAGCAGTCACTCAACTAATTTAACACAGACTTGCAGATAAGGCGAAATAAAGTAAAAACATTTGCATCACACAATGCAAAATGACATAGAGTGTGACAACAGAAATACAAAACACTTCATTATTTAGGCAAACTCAATTTCATGGCGTATCAGGATAGATTTGGCCATGGTATTAGAATGTATATTCAGAATCAATGAGATACTGTAAGCGATTTACCTATGCAGGTAATTTGTATTGTATATGTGGTTTACCATAATTTGTGCTCAGTGTTGGTGTCTACCTAGGCGTTGCTGAAAATGCTGAGAATTACCGTTTGGAGGCGAGCAATACGCCGCGTGTGCGCAAACGTAAGCCACGCTCAAAGAGGGTGCCGGGAATAACTCTAAGTCAAGCGATAGTGCTGTCAGTACCGCGGCGTTTGTGCGGATGTAGTAATTCTGTATACCGGACGAGTTACTATTCTTGGTTTCGATATTAAAGCGAAGCTTCCTTTGAGAACCCTCCCGGACTTTACTAATCGTGGCTGCTGGGTGGTGCTGCTGTCTTGCTGAATAGATCACTCTCATAAAAAATTGAAATGCTTGCCCGATGGTTGAACCTAACCTCGGTCCCCCAGCATAGCAACCCAATGTTCTAACCATTAGGCCTCATCAATCGCACGTAAGCTGCTATCGTTGCCAACGCTAACTAGCTCTGTGAGATGATCGTCCCCTTTGTTACACATTGCGTAGCGTTTTGATTGTGCATTGGTTCCGCGGCGCCATGTCACCAACCCACGTCACGGGGCACGAGAAATAATACAGCCGCTAATAATAAGCCGCCAGCAGCCTAAGCCCAGTAGAGGAGGGCTAGCTAATTCCTAAGCGCGTAACGGGTCAAAGTGTGTCAAATGAGAGGGGTGGGAGCTCTCTCGTCGATGACATGTGTGTCTTAGTCTTTTCCTTCTCATCTCCGGGACGGCCAAGAAAACAGCGAGCTGGACGCAGGCGGTCATATGGAATACAAACAAGTGAAAACTGTCTCTGAGACGTTTCATTATGTGTCATCGGTGTGTTTCCCTTTTTCCCTGCTCATGCGAGCGTTTCCTGCTTCCCAGCCCGCCGCCACAGCCAAGTCTTCAGGGCAGTTCTTCGCTTTCTTGAGGATACGATGCTGGACGACCGGCTGTAGAGGACTCTTGGCACACGTCCAAAACCAGGGACACTGCTCTCCTCCCTCCCCACGCCTCTCTACCATTTCCCCATCTTCTCCTCCTACTATGCTTCTCCCCATAGACGCTGAGTCATGCTCCCTACAAGTGCTGCAGAAATAACATCTCTTCCTCACTGCAATCACTCCACCCCTAACACGCACGTAGCATTCATACGTGTATGTGTTTTGGGCTAAGATCTCCTCAGAGGAAAAGGGCTGCAAACCTCTGGGTCCGCCGAAGATGATGTCACCTGTCTCCTAGCATCGGATTGGAGAAATATGGCCTCACGGGGATGACGGAAGGGATAAAAGAGGAGACGGTCGCTTTGTTCGGAGATCGGCATTTTGAACTCGAACTGAACTTGTTCTCATCGTCATTCCTATGTTCTTGTAAATCTGGCAAATATATAAACGTTGTGTTTCAAAATGCCCTACATGTCGAGCCAAGCCTTACGATCCTTCTTCCATCATGGCGTGTGAACTGACTGTCTACGGGCCCACGGTCTCAAAAGTAGCATCGGCGTGCGAGAGAGCATGAGCACGCGTCAGTTTTCTTTTCCCCAAAGACGCAGGAATGAAACAGGCAAATTTATAGCGTTTGATTAACCGCTTCGCGAAAGCTTCTCTTCACATAAATTCCAAGATGTGCATCGGATCTGCGCATTCATTTTCCCTTTCTTTCTGTGTTTAGTAATCGCCTGGATACAGCTACCGGTAGCGCTTTTAGTTCTAGTGCTGTTTATTTGGGCGTTGTGCAGGCTATGTTTTGGGGCGATGCAAAGTGATTTCATTTCATCGGCCCACGGGAACAACTGCCGCATAAAATATGCCCGACATTTTTCCGAATGCAGAAGGCGTTCGCCGTCAGTGGCTGGTTATTGAACGAAATTCGGCTGCAGGGTGTTCTTCATCTCGCGTGAGATGTGAGGAGCATTGAGATACCGCACCAGCATTCAGCACCAGTCACCACCCAAGAAGAAAACAATCCCTCAAGAGAAGCTAAATTCTTTTTTTTTTATATTTCACTACAGCTGCTGTTATTTGTTTCTACAGTTACATTTCGAAGCACATTTTTCGCGCGTTGCACACGGTGCACCGAGACCGCTTTTCGAAAAACGTCAGCTCACCCTCTTATTCGCGTAATTCGTCTCTTCGCGTTTAGCATCTTGCAGTCCTCGCCCGTCTCTCTTTCTTTTCTGTTGTTTCATAGCGACGTTACGCTAGTGCATAACTGTTCGTTTCGTATTGTACTTTACTAGTGAACTGCTCTTCAGCCCGCAGTTATGCTTCTCTGCAACAACTCGCGGATTCAATTATCGGCTGTTCTGCAACAGCTATACTAAGCGCAAGCTCGTGGGTTCCGTCCCCAGTCGCGTTTGGTCCCCCAGTTGCGGAATGAAAAACAATTTAAAGCAGAACTCATCTCACAAAGATAACTGTCGATCGTAATGCAATTAGTATTCTAATAATTTACTGAAAGGTCGTATTTCTGGTCAAAATTATTTAACATCTGTAGCCGTCATTTTGAGACTTGCGTTGTTTTGACTGTATGCGACATACTCTGATATTGTGCCAACTTACCATGACACTCGCTTGCCAAGGTCGTCCATGAGCACGGAAGCTTGACGACGACTGCATGACGCCGACGCAGTGACGACGATGGAATGGCGAAGAGGAAATGACGTCACAAAGGCGGTATTGACGACACTGAGGTGACGATTCTCCAGTGATGACTGTGGTATAACGACGACAGCGTGATGACGTCGACATGCGGACAATGGAATGAAGACGAGCGTATATGACATCGATGGCTTAACGACGACGCTATTACGACAACCGGGTGACAAAGGTGGCTTTGACGACGATGGCACGGCTGGGACGGCATGAAGACGACGGCATGACACCATGTGCGCATGATAGAGGTTGCCTGACGGCGACGCAATATTGGCAATGGTATGAGAATGGCAGCGTAATCACAATGTAATGACGACAGCAAATTACGGCAGACTGACGAAGAAGGAATGACGACGATGGCATGATGACAATGGGATGACATTTCTGAAGTGATGGCAAAAGCAAAACGGCAGCGCGACGACGACGGCATGACGAACGTCGGATGACGTAGTTAGAATGAAGACGATGGAACGACCGCGTCGTCATCACGTATACAGTATGACAACGAATGCAAGATGATGCGTGTATGACGACAACACGACGACGATGTCATGACAACGGTGTAATACTTGTTGGGGGGCTAGTTGGTGCATGTTTCCAGAAGAAGGTTATAGCGCCGAAAAAACACAACACACAGCAAGCGAGATGGGACAGGCGCGTCTCGCTGGCTGTGTGTTGTGTTTTTTCGGTGCTATAACCCTCTTCTGAAGTCATGACAACGGTATGAGGGCAACTGAATGACGACGAGTGTACGACGGCAAAGGAATGACAATGACTATTGCGAAGCCTGCAGAGCGGCGATGGCATGACGAAGGTAAGTTAGGGGGCGAAGCTGGAGTGACGACGGTGAAACGACCATGAATGACAGCATCACGACGATGGTGGGACAATGAATGTATGATGACTGTATGAAAACGATGGCGTCACGACGATGGCATGAAGAAAGTGAGGTGACAAAGCTGGAATGACGACGATGCGACAACCCCGACGGCATCTCGACCACGCGCACATAGCTAGCGACCCACGTTATTAGACAGCGGGTCACTGGGTCAGCGTATAGAAGCGTGAAGAAGACGGCATGACGAGAGTCACATCACGAAGCTGGAATGACAACGATGGAACGACCCCGACTGCATCACGATAAGGCGGTTGACAACTTGGGCCACTGGGTAGGCGTAACATTAGATGTCCTCAAATGAGCCATATATTACAGCGTAACTGTCTATGGCTAGGATGCCGGGATCTTTTTCGCGTCCGTCACGTCGGCAGAAAACGCCGTGGGCCGATCCCGGCAGCAGTGCAGGGCCTAGGAGCAATAGCTCATACCCCCGTAAGGCTAGAGGCGTGAGCCGCACATAAAACAAAGCTTTCGTTTCAATACGAAGCGCGCGAACAGCCGTCAAACCACATGATTGATGACGAGGGGCGCGCACTTCCGCGTTGATCAACGTACGTTGCGCCAATCCCTCGCCGCTGGTCGTTGTCCGAGCCTTTAATGCTGACGTCTCAAAACCGGAAACACAGCAGTGGTTCACCCACTTCGTGGAACGCTTTGGCATCGGTTACTTCAACGACATGATTCAGCCAACTACCGTACACGGGTCATAGGGATCAATTTAACTTCGGACAAAAACATTTCTCAAACATGAACGGAAAACATCTGTGTGTATCGTAGTGACCACAAAGCAATTATCGCAGCATGTTCAAAGTAATAAATAAAATAAAGTTCATTTTTTAAAAAGTGCATTGAAAAGTGTGTTTTTGTCATATATCACTTTGAATAGCAATGCACCTAAAGAGCGCACACAGTGTGATCGGTGTCTAACAAGTTGCGCTACATTAATTAGGTGCAATGTATCTACAGCTTCGCTGACCAGCCACCTTCACAGGAGTAGATTGGCGGAGATTTTTGCACCTAGAGATCCTCAAACGCTCATGCATCATTTCAGCTTGGTTCTCGGTTTCCATTTCTTGACACTGTAAACTCCTTGCAGCGGATATACACCGGGGTTGTGGACAACTTTTCGATTTCATTGAGCCAGACCTTCTCGTTTTTAGGCAAAGCTTAAACTCCGGAATGAAATTCGGGCACTGAATTCCGAGAAACCAATGAATCCTGTGCGACACAAATTTGAGATGTTGATGGAACGAAATTATTTGCTCGCTATGGGCAATTCGAAAAACGCATCATTACGAAAATTGCATCACTTGGAGCATTGCACCCTACTCCATCCATTTTCGCGTGTTCAACCGAAACAACCTAAAAGAAAGCCACAACACGGAATTTCGCGGCATTCCGGGCTTCAACGGCCACATCAATAACAAGCCAGCGTCAATGCACTCGACTGCGAAAACACGATCCAAACACACGGCCCCAAACGCGCAACGAACGAAATCGCTATATTTGTCAAAGCGTGCAGCTTCAGCCTCCAGTACACTGCCGTGGATAAATAAGGTTTTGTGAAGGTGCCTTTTTTTTTTAAACCTTTCCCCTTGGAAAATAAACAGTTTCCAACGACGTGGATAATAACATATACAGAACAGTGCGGCATAGCTCTTGCATGGCTCGGGAGAGCGGATGGATATTACGTACCTGCAGTGCTCACTACAAAAAAATGACCACCACAAAGCCTCCGTCTATTATACTGTACATGCTTCGTTGCTATTGAGCGATCGTATCTCGTCGATTTAAAATAAAGTGCTTCAAGGAAGACACGCGTCAGTGTCCACGATGCGCTGAACTCCACAGGTTGTCTATAGCGAAGCCGATTGACAAACGTGCCTATTTCGCGGGACGTGCACTTTTGCACGTTTACATGGAACGCTCCTTCTCCCGCCTGTCCGCACTTCTCGTTGTCTGTTTGATTTCGACGAGTGCTCGGCGTCTTCCCGGTTCTATACTAACGCCTTCGACAACTCGTTTTTGCCGATCACCATATAGCGGGATGGAATAAGCCACCCGAATTGCTCGTCCTTAAATGCCATGCAGTAAAATCTCGAGTTTTATTATTCACACAATTTATGTATTAACCAGAGCTCGCCTTCCGTGATTTTTGTTTGGTTGACTGATGTTTCTTTTTTTCCAATTCTACTTTCCTGTAAGAAGTCTTTCTGACTTGCGCTTTTCGCTCCGTCGTGTATATGCTGCGCAATATTCCTGTTTGTTCGTGTGTATCCAGTCTTTCAACTGCCTTTATTCAGTGCCTAACTAATGACATTATTTTTCATTACTTTTAGTATCACTGACAAATTTTAGCGTATTTTGTATATGTACTCCATCACCCCCCCCCCCCCGACATACACAAACACACCCCTCCTTATCTATTACCTCAAGCACGGGCCGTTAAGGAATTACTAAATGAGAACGAAATGGTGAAGAAACGAAAACAATATACCCCATGCGCGCACAGTTCCTGTGCACTTTGCACACTAAACTTACGGCGGTAGAATATAGTGTCACTCTCGGCTCGCCCATTACGTTACAATATACGCCCTGAATGTATTAGTCTATTCTCCCCCAACTTGCGTCGGTTGGAAGATCGGCAGAAGCTGCTCCTTTTAAACAGCAACGCTAAATTAGTTTAGAATGATGAAACAGTCTTGAAAGACTCTAATTGTATTTATTTAGAAAAAGAATGTCTGGTTAAGGGAAAGAATAAAAACAAGTGTTTTTATCTTGCTTTTTTTTATTTCGCGCTGAAGCCCTAGCGGCAATACGACAGTGTGACGGCATGGATTTCAAGATAGCTTCGCCTGTGTTTACAGTATGTTTTCAAAGCAGGCTTCGCTGGTTTGTATGTAGAAAAAAAGAAATAGTTGTTCAACGATTAAACTGTTCACTGATGTCTCGAGTAGATGCCGTCAAGCGTCACAGGGTGCTACTATATATATACGAGCGTGGCAAGGTAGCACCATCACCCATCTTTTGTTTTTGCACACTTATGAGCAAAATTATGTCCACTTGCAAGTGATACCCGATCTGAAGTTAGAAAGAGAGAGAGAGAAACAAACGGTGAAAGGCAGTGAGGTTAACAAGATTAAGTGTCCGGTTGGTTATTCTACACAGGGGGATGTGGTAAGGGCAGAAAAGATGAGAAAACAAAAGAAGATTTTAAAAAATAATGTATCTGTTCACATATACTATAGTTTTTCGATAAGTCCCGCTGCTGTTTAAAAGAACAGACTAGTGCTTTTAAAGCAGTTCGGGCAGACGCCGGCTGGGACCAAGAATTCTCGCTTACGTAAGGGGACGCTTGTCAATCTTTACTAAGCATGGCGCCAATCGAGGCCTTTTCTTTGTGCATTGAAGCGATGACAATCACACAGAAGGTGTGCTATCGTCTCTTTGCACCCGCAGACTTCGCATTCCGAACTTGTGGCCCTTTCGATGAAGTAGCAGTAGACATTCGTAAAAGCTGCTCCAAGCCATAAGCGATAAACGAAAGTTACCTTTCATTGTGGTACGCCGTGCGGAAGGCGGAGCTTCAGATGAAAATATAGGGAACTAATTGCTTCTTTGTAGTGTATGCACAATTCCATTAGGCCAACTTAAGCTCGCGAGCAAGCGCACGGAGCTTTCCCGCTGCGTC
The DNA here is from genome assembly GCF_038994185.2 of Dermacentor albipictus. Taxonomy (NCBI): domain Eukaryota; kingdom Metazoa; phylum Arthropoda; class Arachnida; order Ixodida; family Ixodidae; genus Dermacentor; species Dermacentor albipictus. The sequence continues at coordinate 43,320,939 of NC_091821.1, forward strand.
TAGCTGTTCTTGACGTCACGACAGCGACGCAAAAATCGTCAATGCCATGTGAAGACCGAGCCGCTGCGTCTGCTGGCTCGTTTCCAATATTACCATAATGGCTTCGCAATCATCGAAACACCGTGTCACAAGTCTTCTCTGAACCGTCGCAGAAATACTACAGCATCTGCTGGTGACAACCAAAACACCTTACGGCAACCCTTGAAAACGTTCCAGGCGTTTCGATGATATAGTCATGGACAACTTTGTTCATAAGTAATCATGTGATGAACGATTTTCGACTGAAAAGGCGTTGGACACAAGCACCAGCTGCGAGAACGCTGCAGCGGTAAGAGACAACACCACCTGGACTAGGAGTTGTGAGATGTCAGGGAGGTTAGGATGGAGGACTGTCTGCGCCAGTCCCTCAGCCCTTCTTTCCTGCTCTTTGATGCCTTGATGCCAAAAGCTCCGCCTCCAGCCAACCAACTCGCCGCAGTCTCTTCCCTGACCCATTTTCCCTAGATCTCCCGGCGCCAACAGCTCCACTTCGGAAGCGCAAGACAAAGACTGAGGTTCGAGTTGTCGAAATCTTGGCGTCCTCTCTCTTCACTCACTTCACCGCGTGCGCCAGAGCCACCGGGAACATCGGACCCAGTCAGACTGTAAGCGTACGTTAGCGACAGCAGTCGGCGAGCGAAAGTTTGAGGGCGTGGGGGCTGGTCGAATCGATCACAATATGCGCCCATTGAAAGTCACTTTATAGTGTTAGGGCACTTAAGCGCATGCCCCACCGCCTCCAAAGCGGCCATTATCGACGGCTGGCATTTCTCTAAACGACTCCTTTCTCGCCCATCGGGAACTGCGGTGAGTTTTACGAGATAAGCAATGCTGCGGCACGGCGCGGCGCAAGCGGAGGCGTCGTCGCTATTTCGCCGTCGTCCTACAACGATCACCTAACTCTGACGTCGCTATCTTCGCCCGCGCCTTCTCCGATCTGCGAACGCTCGCATCATTTGTAGGATAAAACGGCGAGCACGGCGCTGAACCTATTCAGCCTAGCGAGACAGATGTGGATGAGACCACCAACTGGCGACACTTAGGTAGGAAAAAAATATGCTGAAAAAGGAACAGAAACGGAGGTGGTCGGAATAATACCACAACACTGTTAAGAATAATAAGAGTAAGAAGAAAAAAAGACTGAGAACATCTTTCCAGGATACGTCAAAACTCCGTGCAGTCCCTGATCCAACCGCTATTTACTGCGTTTCAGCACTTCGTGATCTTTCGCACGCATATTTGCGCGATGATGCATTTCACGGTTGCGTCTTTGAAGATGGAATCCATCACGCGCTGCTGGTTTTCTTTGTCTGGAGAAAAGAAAGCGCTCTTGTGCAGACGGATCGGCGAACAAGGAGGCCGAAAATGGAAAGCGTGCCATGGCACGAATCGGCGTGATCATCTGTAGCGCTGCCAGTGCGGCGACCGACCCGATCATGACAGGAGGAAATGAACAGCGAGGTAAATTAAAGTAAAACGGCTACATTGGCTACGGGCACTGCCAGGGTGGTTCTTTATCAAAGCTTGGTATGCAACGTGGCCACCAAATGGCGAGACGGATCGATCACAGAAAAACGCAAGTAATAAATGTGGTTGATGAGCGAAATTCTTAGATTGAGAAATGGGCGACGTTCTTTGGGCATGCACTTTGGGCAAAGGCGCGCATATATGCGATGCTCAGGAGAAACCGAGCGGCGCGGGTATACGGCCAGCTAAAACATTAATCGCCTACAAGCGGCGCATGCATCTCACGGGATATGGTTAGTAATTCATACGGCATTATGTCGCAGAGCGAACGATACACGGACGAGAAAGGAACGGCACGAACACTCGATCGTGTCCTACCATGTGGGTTTTTGTTTGTTTGTCTGTTGTTTCCCCTCGCTTGCGTCTAGTTTGCGCTGTGAAAGTGCGTCACACGAAGCTGTGCTATAGGAGCCTGGAGCGAGTGCAGTGGCGTTATATAAATTAATCTACTGGAGAACGCCGATTTCGCTTCAGGGTCGCACGAAGTCGGACCGATACGAAATGCGCATTGATTGATTGATTGATTGATTGATTGATTGATTGATTGATTGATTGATTGATTGAGTGAGTGAGTGAGTGAGTGAGTGAGTGAGTGAGTGAGTGAGTGAGTGAGTGAGTGAGTGAGTGAGTGAGTGAGTGAGTGAGTGAGTGAGTGAGTGAGTGAGTGAGTGAGTGAGTGAGTGAGTGAGTGAGTGAGTGAGTGGATTCATTCATTTGTTCACTGTGCTTTACGTGCTTCACTTAGCTGGAGCTATCGCAGAGGCGGTTGTGGTTGACTCGGGTTAACTTTCAGCACTTGTGGTTCTATTAACAGCCACAGACGTCCCAGTACACGCAGATTTTAGCATCAAGACTCACCAGAAAGCCTGGAATAAAGCCTGTCACTTTGCGCTAAGCACCAGCACAGTTCCGTGGCCCCTGAACGGCTGGTTGAGCGGGGGGGACACCGATCAGAAATCCGTGGCTGCAACAACGTTAGGGCGAGAACTCTAGCTTTGTTCGCGCTGCCTCACCGTGGCTGTCGTGAAAACGGGACGACTCTGTGGCGCCGCGCATTCACTTGCAGCGCACGGCCTGTGTTGTGCGGCATTTCACTTCCTTCGCTCGTGACCGCTTCTTGGCAGCCGGCGGCGCTCTTCGCACCGAGTCATACCTTTTCGTCTGTCTCATGTAAAAGCGTCTGCTTGCATTCGGTTAGCAAGATCAGTGGTTACCATTTAGTCCATTTAAGGCCGTCTCGCTTTTTTTTATTTTCTGTTGTTGTTGTTGTTGAGCAGTTACATCGCTGCGCATTCTTCTACGAAAGTGAGTAAGAAAAAATCAAACGAATATTTACTCTGGCCGAGTGTTGAAAGCACTCACCTCTCAGGCGGCATTAGTGTCCCGTGCAAAATAAAAAAATAATAGGTATAACTTCTGCTGCTATATGTTCCCCTCTGCATCGGAATAACGCACTTACTAAATAAAGAAAGGATAAAAAAGAGCGAGATATCGAAAGTGCACCTTACTATATATATTTATAAGGTTCCGGCGTCCTAAACACACGGAAAAACGTTAGGTTGGTTAGTTCCGAAATAAGGTCCACGAAAACAAACCGCACTAAAGTACAAGAAATAAAACTGGCTTCAGCTACAGCATTGTCTGCCTTTAAACTTACCTAATGAATCTAGGAATCTGGGCTGGAATTTTAAAAGAAAAAAAAACGAGGAATTTCTTTACTTTTTCTTTTCATCTTTATTTAGCGCTGGTTAGTCATTCTGCCTATGTCTAAATTAAGCACTAATTTCAAAAACATCTTAATCAAGTGATGGGATCTAAGGCAGGTTTATTTTCCAACAGCCATGGCCACCGATTGCTCTCTGGCACTATGCCGGAATAAAGTATTCCCACCTTTCTTCCTTTTTTTCTTCCTCGTTCTTCACATACGCTCCTAACTATGTCTGTTGTGCGTTTCTCAGCTCAGCTGCGTTAATGGAAAGAAGCGAATAGCTCTCACAGGGCTACAGGCAAATTCAGGCTCGGAAACACGTGCATCATTTCGATATGACGAGTAGCGCCGACGACGAGTCCCTTGGTGGCACACAGATACCACGAAAAAGTATCATGCTATAAAGATATAAGACAGTGAGGCAAGAGCTATTTTAGGTAGAGATACGACATATACTAGCGAGCTAATTAAATCCGATACGATACTAACTGTTTGCATCGTAAGAAACTTCAATGCATTCGTACACTTCTAATTATAGCTGCACAGTTTGGAAGTTTGCAGTAGGGTTGGCTTTCAAATTTCTCAGCTCCGGCCAACAGACTTGTTTAATTTTCGCTATTAAAGAGCAAGGGCATTATTTTTCGAGGTTCCGACTTTAAGAGCTTTAACATTGCGCGTCACTCTGAAACAGTGGATCGCAGTGCTTGCACCAGATCAACGATTTCTCCATGCTGCCTTTATAATCGGCAGAAGGCGCTTCTAGGCGCACCACGCCCCAGTGTGTAAGTTTGTAATAGGCACAATTTTCTACCTGTTCAGGTAGGAAACAAGATCGTTTGCATAGTTTTTTTTTTTGCATGGTTTCGATATTTCCCCACATCAAGCTCCAGTTTACGTGCTGAATGTTCTGACCCGTTTTCCGGCGACGTGGCAGTAATGTTTACAAATATGAAGTCGTGGTATAAACCTCTCACTTTTAGACAGCGTCAAAGGTGTCTGAATGGCAACTGCATAGAAGGCTAGTGTGGCCGAAGTTCAAGTGCGCATCCCTATAGGAGATGTGGTGCCTAGCGTTGACGATGATGTTGCAAAACGTTCGTCTTGCATTCACCTTGATCCCGTCAAAGGAACAAACAGCAAAACATGCCGCCTAAGGTAGCACGCCGATCGCCATACTCCATGTTCAGCTATTCGGCGGAAATTTCTAGAAAATAAGTTCACGAGCGGTGTAGGAGATATTACCGATTTGGCAAAGCACTCGCCTTACACTACAGCGCTCCTTTGCGCTCTCGCGAAATGGTGTCTCATCACTGTGAAAACTCGAGAAGCGTAGCCATGCTTTAGTTTCGTACTGAGTGTGGAACATGTTTTCAGTACCCTGACTCGAGGCCAATGAGCCATGCAGGAGTGGTCTTCTGTAAGTGTCCACCTAGTGGACCGGCCCATTTCGTCTGCTGCTAAAGTGCTGATTAGCTGTGGGAGCCTGTCTCCTTCTGACGCACGTACCCCAGCCCAGCCAATCATAATTTCAGCTGTAGGCGAAATGGACATGTCCACCAGGTAGACACTTACAGGATACCCCCGCCCGCGTGCCCCTAGGGCCGCAATGCGATAATCATGCTACCGTTTGTCGCAGCTAACGTTAGCCTAGCTATTCAACGAAAAAAAAATTTAAGAACACGACGCAGTATATAATTATAAGGCCTAAGGTCTGACGGCCTAAGGCCTAAGGTCTTAGAGGTCTGACGACCGAACACCGTACGTCTTGAAATTGTATTTTGCACCGTGTTTCTTCTTGATCTTTTTTTTCCTTTCTTTTTCTTTCTTTTCTTTTTCTCATGCGGAACGGCTTTGCTGAAGTTAGCTCGGACACTCTACATGTATATAAACTGGCGTCAGATGCTTATGTTTTGAAACTTAAGCTGAATGTTCGTATATTCTTCTAACGAGACATTACGATTGATTGTAGCTTTGGTTTACCTCCCGCGTCTTGTGTTCACTACGCGCGCACAGTGCAGCTGCCTGTTGCCACAGGAAAAAGGAGGCGGGGTGGCCCGCTCGCCTATTAAAGTTGAAAAGTGCGCACTTCCAAAAGTGGCCCTGCGTGCATTTCTTTTTTTGAAAATATATTTCCAGTCCTGTTTGGTTCCAGAAATATCAGCCAAATAAATAGAAATTACTGTCTCTTAGGGTATTTCCTTAGCTGTTGTCATTGGCAAGCCTTCAGTGGTTCCGGCCGTGTCCGTGAATATTGCGATAGGATTTTCTTCTACACAAGGATAAACTATACCTTAATTGTCGCATCGAAAATATAGACACCGATACACGTCTTGCGTTATGTGTATTGATTATATCGATAGAAATTCAAGACAGCCGAGCAGCATTTCGAAGTGGCATCTAGGATGGATACACGTACCTTCGATGCAGCCCGGCCATTTCATTCTGTATATGCAATAAGTGGCTAAAAATTTTGTTGTAACGCCAGAAGTTAACGGCCTTATTTTTGATTCTCAAGGCTGCCCATTTCCAGCGCTATGATTAGCGCCCGTATGTCTTTCGCTGGCACCTCTGCGTGTGAGGGGCGCGCCATGCGAGGATATTTGGACTCGTGTGCCGGAGAATGTAGCCCGCCCGGTCGAGTATAGCCGATATATATATATATATATATATATATATATATATATATATTATATCGAACATCATCACACTGTTGCCAAGGAAAAAAAAAACGCCATATTTTCTCTCGAACTTCCAAAATACCATTTCGCAAGGGGACTGAATTAACTTCTTCGAACTGCCAGCGCGTGCTCCGATGAAAGCCGGGCGGCGGAGCAAATGATAAAAGCTCCTTCGTTTTGCACGGCGTTTGTCGCTTATGTACGGGCGCTCGAGTAAACGCGTGCTGCATTTTTGACAACACAAATTTATAGCCTGGAAATCTTTTGGACGCATGGCTTTCTTTCGACGCAGAACGCGTTGTATGCACGGACTAGCGTCGCAGCGACCGGCCAGCACTCAGAAAATACGCACACACAAAAAAATGAAGAAAAAAATAATCCTTAAGCCCGTTCTTTCTTGCACTGCAGCGTTGAAGACTCCTGTTCTCGCGTACTTATCTAGTCTGCCTAAGTGAGCGGATTATGACTGTATTATTATAATTTTCTTCTTTCTTTTTTCGTTTCGCCCCAAGTGCTGTCCCTCTCAACAGCAGCAAAACCGTGACGACGTGAGAAACATGATAGTCGGACAGAGGATATCTGCTCGGTGTGTATATATATATATATATATATATATATATATATATATATATATATATATATATATATATATATATATATATATATATATTCTTAGGGAAGTCAAACTTAACGCGCCTATGACTTTAACTACGCGGTAAAAGTAAAAATAAACATTTGATACGTCTTCGAAAAGCAGCACCGGCAAGCAAAGTGGTCTCGGTGGAATCGCGACTTGTCTTCGCACACACCTAGACAGAGGTGCCATTTTTCGATTAAGCTTTCGACTAGAAAGCTGCGCGATAAACTGCGTATTTTTTCACACGCATCAATTTAAAGCTGATGTAGTGGGAGATAAAACAGAGACGTAGGTTACGTGATGACAGGGGAGATGAGCTTCAACCGACGGGAGCAAATAGGTTCCAGAGGTTTCATTTTTGGCCAGCCTTAACTGTCAACGTTGGTACGTAAGCTAAAAGGAGAAAAAATAAAACGCTACAATAAGCAAATATGGTGGCACTAACTTCCCCTATATAATCATTGTAAGGTTCTCTAGAGCGTGAGAAAAGGAAGTTACTGAACGACGACACGGCGCTGTGTCGTCGCGTTATACCTTCCTTTTGTCCGTGTCTTGTGTTGCACGGTAACGAACCTTACAATGAATCCTAACTAACTGGCCCAACTTGCCGTCTTGATCCCCCATATATGGTAGGACATAACTCAACAGGATCAATGACATCATCTAAATTAAGCATATCTCCCGCTCGTTCTGTTGTTTCCGATTGCCAACTCAAGTGTGCGTACCGCAGGCCAAGTAGCGGCAGTCAGCATGGGTGCTCACTAAAACGTGGCTATCGCTGGTATCCACGGCTTCGTTTTTCAGCGCCCGCTTTACCGTACACGCAGAACGCTCGAGGACTGTGCCTGGGGAGTGGACAGGAATTCTCGTCCACGTCTACAGCACTCTGCCAGCACACACGATGACGTGTAAAGTAGAGCAATCTCTCGCAACATTTATGTCTCTCAATTAAAACCAAGTTGCGCGCGTGTGTGTTCATGTTCTGCAACAACTCCATACGACAACGGCCTCATTTTGCGTACGAGTAATCGGGCTAGCAAAACTCTCGCAGCCTTTCCGACAGCCCACTCGAGTACTAGACGCTGGCGTCCAGCACGAAACTGCACTTATGGCGACACTATATGCTTGTAAGCGTATTTGTATATGCTTACTATATATATGCTTGTAAGCATATACAATATGCTTGTGAGCATAGTTCAACCGGCAGGCTAGCCGAATGAATAGTACCGGCGCTCGTGTTTATCGCATTCCTGCGGTCTCCAGACGAACGAAAGAGCCTCGATATCTCGATCGAAACACGTCGAGCTCAGCGACTCTGGTTAATGCATGTAGCAGGAACCAGAGCGCGAGCTAAGCGTTTCGCGAGAACTTAGCATGCGTCGTCGGTTATTTCTGAGAGTCACAAGTTGTAACCAGCTACGAGGACCACGAAACGAGGAAACTTCAACGAGAGCGCAAGATACATCCCGCGCTGCCAGGCGGCGCAAGATGACTCGAGCAAGTTGATCGCGCATTAAGCGCCCATAGATGCTGCGGCCAGTGCGGCCCGGGAGCGTCGCCTGCAAGCTTTCCATTCTGGAGTGCTCAACCTTCTTGCGCGGCTTTTTGGCGCTGATCAACGCCGGATGAGTGTCGCGGGTGTTAGCGCATGAGTGTATTTTCAGCATTCTCGCTTTCGTCTACGTGCCCGTGTTTTCGTTCTTTTCGCATTTCGTGGGTTGCTTTCCCGCACTGTTCTTTCTTTTCGCCAATATTTCAAAGTCGGCCCATAAAAAGAAAAGATTGCTGGGCACTCTCCATGCTGGCGCCGGTGAAAACAGAAAACCAAGCGCAGCATATATATGCGCGAGCGCGCGCGCGCGCGCACGCACGCACGCACGCACGCACGCACGCACGCACGCACGCACGCACGCACGCACGCACGCACGCACGCACGCACGCACGCACGCACGCACGCACGCACGCACGCACGCACGCACGCACGCACAATCCCACGTCCCACGTAACTTTAGCCAAATTAAAAATATCAGAATGCCATATAGCAGGACAGAACCAAGGTAATGTTGTTTACGGTCGCTTGGAGATATTCAAATTGTTCTTTTTCATTCTACGTAATTACATAATTCATCATCATCATCATCATCATCATCATCATCATCATCATCACCATCAGCCTAGTTACGCCCACTGCAGGGCAAAGGCCTCTCCCATACTTCTCCAACTACCCCGGTCATGTACTAATTGTGGCCATGTTGTCCCTGCAAACGTCTTAATGTCATCCGGCCACCTAACTTTCTGCCGCCCCCTGCTACGCTTCCCTTCCCTTGGAATCCAGTCCGTAACCCTTAATGACCATCGGTTATCTTCCCTCCTCATTACATGTCCGGCCCATGCCCATTTCTTTTTCTTGATTTCAACTAAGATGTCATTTACCCGCGTTTGAAGCCTCACCCAATCTGCTCTTTTCTTATCCCTTAACGTTACACCGATCATTCTTCTTTCCATAGCTCGTTGCGTCGTTAGTCTTACTTAAATACTCAATATCTCAAATATTATAAATAGATTGAAAGTGTCAAGGACAAAATTGTAGAGCAACATGACAGACTCCCAACACAGCTTTCTGTTGCTCAGTACGTGCTACATAAAAGCGTTTTTCCGAGCGTGAAAGAAGCCCGCGAATGCACGCAAAGTGCCTCGAACTCCCAGTCGCGCGGCAGTTTTGCGTATATTTGCGGGCTTCTTTAACGTTCGGAAAACATTTTGATGTAGCACGTATAGAGTAACAGAAAGCTGTATCGAGAGATTTTGATGTCGCTCTACAATTTTCTCATTGACACTTTTCATCTATTTATAATATTTAGTATAATATTTGTATATTTAAATACTATATTGTAACGCACAGTGAGTGACGTTGCTTTAATCAATCTACCTTGGGCGAACTTGTGCCCGACAAAGAGCTAAACGAGAGCCTCGCTAGAACGTCCACAGTCTTTTCGCAAGAGACCCGCACCTCTTCTTCTTCCCTCGTGTCCCGCGCTGATGGCACGTTGCTCCGATTGCGCGTGCCTTGCGGGCCCGTGTTGCCCGCTTCACTGCCGCTATCTTTCGCAGGTAGCAGTAAGCAGCTGGACGGACGCAGGAGGCGGCTGGCGCGTAATTTGAAATCATCTTGCGTCATTGTCCCCCTTCCAAGAGTGCATCGTCCCGATGCGCATACAGAAGGCGGTGGTTTCCAGACTTTCAGGAATTCGCAAAGTTTGTAGGCGGAAGCAGTTATTGCCTGTCGTAGTACGGTTTCATTCGGACGACATGGACGATTTCTGTTCGATGCCGCCGTCGTGATGAGGTTACTTGACCTTCTGGAGCAACTTCGTAGTTCAACGGACTGATTCGGCGAATTATCCTATACGGGCCAAAATAACGACGAAGAAGCTTCTCTGATAGGCCGCGCATCCGTACGGGAGTCCACACCCATACTTTGTCTCCAGGTGCATACTGGACGTCTCTTCGTCGCAAGTTGTATCGGTCCGCGTCAGTTTGTTGCTGCTGCTGAATGCGGTGTCGCGCCAGCTGCCGTGCTTCTTCAGCTCTTTGTGTGAACTCGCTGACGTCATTGTCATTTTCGAAGGTCTCATCTACTGGTAGCATTGCATCGAGGGTTGTGGTGACGGTTCGGCCAAAAACGAGTTGGAAAGGTGTCATCTGAGTCGTCTCTTGCACAGCGGTATTGTACGCAAACGTGGCATACGGTAGTATCCTGTCCCATGTTCGGTGCTCCATGTCCACGTACATGGACAACATATCAGTCAGTGTGCGGTTCAGTCGTTCAGTCAGTCCATTTGTCTGCGGATGATATGGGGTGGTTTTTCGGTGATTCGTATGCGTCAATTTCATGATGGACTGCGTCAAATGGGCAGCGAAAATGGTTCCTCGGTCCGTGATGAGAACTTTAGGAGCGCCATGCCGTAGTACTATGTTAGTGACGAAAAAATCAGCGACTTCACTGGCCGTTCCCTTGACAAGAGACCCTGTCTCGGCATATCGAGTTAGGTAGTCAGTTGCAACTACGATCCAACGCTTTCCCGATGACGATGTGGGAAAGGGGCCAAGTAAGTCCATTCCCACTTGTGCGAATGGAGTTTCCGGTGGCTGTATCGGTTGTAGGAGGCCTGCTGGCTTGAATGGTGGTATTTTACGTCTTTGGCAGTCCCGGCAGGTTCTTACGTAGTGTTGCACAGAGTTCAATAACTTCGGCCAGTAATACTTCATGCGGATGCGTGCGAATGTTCTGCTCACTCCTAAATGTCCTGCTGATGGGTCGTCGTGGCATGCTTCCAATATCTCGAGTCGTAACTTTGAAGGTACGACGAGCAGAAAAGTCTCTGCACTATGTTCAAAATTTCTTTTGTACAGGACATTGTTTCGCAGGACGAACGACGACAAGCTGCGGACAAAAGGTCGTGGAATGTCAACAGGGTGTCCTTCTAGGTAATCAATGAGCAGGCGTAAATCCGCGTCGGATCGCTGATGCTGAGCCATTTGCGATGTTGTCACAGCTCCTAGGAACGGGCAATCGTGTTCATTTTCTCCAAGCGTAGATTCCTTGTATTCAATCGGTGCACGTGACAAGCAATCAGCATCACTGTGCTTGTGACCGGACTTGTATACAACCGTTATATCGTATTCCTGCAGCCGTAGACTCCATCGTGCTAGCCGTCCAGATGGGTCTTTGAGATTCGCAAGCCAGCACAATGAATGATGGTCGCTGACAGCTCGGAAGGGTCGGCCATATAAGTATGGTCTAAACTTGCTGATGGCCCATATCACCGCGAGGCATTCTTTTTCTGTGGCTGAGTAGTTCACTTCAGCCTTCGACAGTGTTCGACTAGCATACGCAATGACTCGTTCCTCTCCGTTTTGCCACTGAATGAGAACGGCACCGAGTCCTAAATTGCTTGCGTCTGTGTGAATATCAGTTTCGGCTTCCTCGTCGAAATGAGCAAGAACTGGGTGGTTCTGAAGACGCTTTCGGAGCTCATTGAAAGCATTCTCCTGCTCATTCAACCAGACGAAAGGCGCGTCTTCCTTTGTTAGCCGCGTTAGTGGTTCGGCGATCCTTGAAAAATTTTTGACGAAGCGTCTGTAGTAGGCGCAAAGTCCTAAGAATCGCCTAACAGCCTTTTTGTCGGTTGGTTTTGGAAATTTCTCCACGGCCGCAGTCTTCTCAGGGTCCGGGCGAATGCCTTCTGAACTGACGACATGGCCGAGGAAAAGAAGCTCGCGAAAGCCGAAATGACATTTCTGCGGTTTTATCGTCAGACCTGCTGATCTAATAGCTTTCATCACAGCCCGCAGTCGTTCTACATGCTGCTCGAAGGTGGTCGAAAAAACCACGACATCATCAAGATAAACGAGACAGGTTTGCCATTTCAGACCGGTGAGCACAGTGTCCATCATCCGCTGAAACGTGGCAGGTGCGGAACAAAGGCCGAATGGAAGCACTTTGAACTCATATAGTCCATCTGGCGTCACAAATGCCGTCTTTTCACGATCTCGTTCGTCCACTTCTATCTGCCAGTAGCCGCTTTTGAGGTCCAGGGAGGAAAAGAATTTGGCATCTCGTAGTCTATCTAGAGTGTCATCGATTCTTGGAAGTGGGTACACATCCCGCTTTGTGACGGCGTTCAGCTTACGATAATCAATACAGAAGCGCAAGGTCTGGTCCTTTTTCTTTACGAGTACCACAGGCGACGCCCACGGACTTGCCGACGGCTGAATTACATCATCTTCCAGCATTTCCTTAACTTGACTTCCTATAGCTTCTCTCTCTTTTGGTGACACTCGGTAGGGATGCTGGCAAATAGGCCTCACTGCTTCGTCGACAATTATCCGATGTTTGGCAATAGATGTCCGCCGGACTTTGGATGACATTGAAAAACATTCGGCGAACTCTCTTACGAGGGCTTCTATTTGCTCCTTCTGTCTGGGCGATAGACCTGGTTCGATGTCGATGGCTGCAAGGACAGAATCCGCATCTTGGAATTTCGATGTTGAAATCTCTGGGATGCTCAGGTCTGTAACTTGGACGAAGTTATTAAGGCTGGCAATAACGGTTCCCTTCGCGACATGTTGCACCTCATTTCCAAAATTAGTGAGGAAAACGTTGGCACATCCACCACGCAGCTGAACAAGCCCTCTTGCCACGCAGATCCCTTTTTCGAGTAGGAGACTGGTGTTGCTGTCGGCAATTCCTTCGCAGTCACTGAACGCGTCGCTTCTTACTGCGACGGCTACGCTGGATCTAGGAGGAAGCATCACGTCGTCATCGGCAATGTAAAGGGCGTCGAATTTTTCTTCAGTGTTGAATGCTGCGATAGCGTGCTTTGTTGAAAAGGAAACACATGATTCCCGCAAGTTGATTACAGCGCCATTATCCTGCAAGAAGTCCATGCCAATAATCAAGTCCCTTGAGCACTCGGGAAGGACGATAAAGCTAGCGACGTACGTGAAGCCTCGTATTCCTATTCTAGCCGTGCACTTTCCAGCGGGGTCGATGAGGTGTCCTCCTGCGGTGCGAACTTGTGGCCCTTTCCATGGTGTCAGCACTTTCTTCAGTTTCCTGGCAAGCTCACTAACTACCGAGTAATCCGCACCTGTATCCACTAACGCGTTCACTTCGTAACCGTCAACAAACACACGTAAATCGGAACCAACATCGCTCTTGTGACACTGGTTTCTGAGTCCCTCGTCGTCGCTCGGAGTCATCGATGGAGGTTCTTGTCTTTTCGCGTCGGCAGCGACCTTACCTCCTGAGGTCGCTGACTCTAGTTTTCCCGAAGCGGGCTCTGTGAACGGCGTCTTGGGGAGCTTGAAGACGGGCGGGGGCTCGGTGACCGATGCCTAAACGGCGCTGCTGATCGAGGTTGGTGTTGCTGGTAGGCGTATGGGGAGCTCTGACGAGTGGACAGGTATTCTTCGATTTCCGATGGACGCTCACCATTTCGAGGGCAAGGTGCGTTCACCGGAAAGCCACGAAGCCCTGCCTGGCGATAGTGGCACATTCTGTACAGGTGGCCAGCCTCCCCACAATGGTAGCAGAGGGGTATTCGCTCAGGAGTGCGCCATACATCAGCCTTCCTGAATCTTCTCTCGGGTGGCGGCAGCGTAGTTCGAGGCATCGAGCTATTCATAGAGGAAGTGGCGGCGACGTCAGCACGTGCGGGAGTTTGCCGCAGCACATCGGCATATGAGACGCTCGGTTGGCGCAGTCGTAGCGCTTGGGGCTGCGCACTGAGCTGTGGTTCCCGGACGACCTGCCTGACCTCTTCACGAACCAGGTCTGCCAGGGAAGAGGGCGTTGGAGCGTTCTGGTCAAGCCGTAGCCGCTGGAGCTCTTCTCGCACTACAGATCGCACGAGCTCTCGTATGATCTCCACGCTATTTCCAAAGACGGCTGGAACTGTGTCTACGGAGGTGATGTTCATCTCCCGGTTGTACATCCTTGATCGCTGTTGCAACGTGCTTTCCATTGTTGTCGCCTCTGCACGAAACTCAGCGACGGTGCGCGGCGGGCTCCGAACCAACCCTGCAAACAGTTCCTGTTTTACGCCGCGCATTAGATGACGTAGTTTCTTGTCCTCGCTCATGTTCGGATCGGCTCGGCGGAATAGGCGGGACATGTCTTCTACATACATGGCCACGCTTTCGTTATTACGCTGGTTTCTTGCTTGCAGGGCAGCTTCGGCCCTCTCCCTGCGGTCGGTACTCGGGTAAGTTGCCAGCAACTCCCGTCGGAAAGCATCCCACGACAGAAACGTCGCTTCGTGGTTTTCAAACCACGTTCGAGCGCTGTCCTCTAATGCGAAGTAAACATTTCGTATCTTGCGCTCACCGTTCCATCCATTGAACTCAGCGACGCGCTCAAAGCGTTCCAGTCAGTCCTCCGCGTCTTCAAATGTGTCGCCGTGGAAAGGCTCTGGCGTCATTGGCGAGTTGACCACGATGTGAGTTGGCGTGGTTTGAGTCGTCATCTCGGTAGCGTTTCCGCTAGCAGATGCTGACGCTCCGATAGAAACCGGCAAAGGGGAAAACTCGGGGGGCTCACCACGTAGGCGACGACTGCTGCGTTGGTGAACAGGAGTCAACTCGATGGGTCCAAGTCGCCGCGAGTCCGGGCTCCTTTCTCTGGCTTGAGAAGGGCTTGAAATCATACCCAGCACCTCCACCAGATTTGTAACGCACAGTGAGTGACGTTGCTTTAATCAATCTACCTTGGGCGAACTTGTGCCCGACAAAGAGCTAAACGAGAGCCTCGCTAGAACGTCCACAGTCTTTTCGCAAGAGACCCGCACCTCTTCTTCTTCCCTCGTGTCCCGCGCTGATGGCACGTTGCTCCGATTGCGCGTGCCTTGCGGGCCCGTGTTGCCCGCTTCACTGCCGCTATCTTTCGCAGGTAGCAGTAAGCAGCTGGACGGACGCAGGAGGCGGCTGGCGCGTAATTTGAAATCATCTTGCGTCAATATATATATATATATATATATAAACGAGAAGAAAGGGGGTTAACCGAGGGACCCGATAATTATTAGTCATATAATGAGAAGCCAACAAACACAGACACCAAGTACAAAATAGGGGAAATTGCATGTGCTTAATAAATGAAATAAAGTAATGATAAATTAATGGAAATTAAAGTGGATGAAAAAACAACTTGCCGCAGGTGGGAACCGAACCCACAACCTTCGCATGTCGCGTGCGATGCTCTACCAATTGAGCTACCGCGGCGGCGTTTCCCCATCCACTCTCTTGGGTATTTATGTGTACTAGTAGAACCCTGGGAGTGTTAGCCAGCGCCCCCACCCACAGACCTTGGCGGCGGACGTGGAACGTCTTTTTTGCCGCAGGCGTCACGAGAACGTGATCTTTTTCGGGTGAAGGCAACTGGTCAATAAACCCACATATGCTACCTGAAGGCATCAATGTTGCCGGATTCGAGACCCTCGTTATGTAATAAACGAGAAGAAAGGGGGTTAACCGAGGGACCCGATAATTATTAGTCATATAATGAGAAGCCAACAAACACAAACACGTGTTTGTTGGTTATGTGTTTGTTGGCTTCTCATTATATGACTATATATATATATATATATATATATATATATATATATATATATATATATATATATATATATATATATATTCATTGTATTTATTTATTTCAACATACTGTCAACCCTTTGACAGGGTTATTACAGGAGTGGGGTACAGATAAAAGACAAGTTTACACATCAGCAGTTACAGTAATAGTAATTGTCAGGAGAAAATTTGTTAAAGAAGTGCAAAATAAGAAGGAAGAAATATACGTACAACAGTAAGTATGAATACGAATACTGACAAGCGTGCCAATAGGAAAAGGAAATAATCATATGGAGAATACAACAAATACTATGACATCAGGCTGATGAGTACGTATTAAGTGAGCTATGCAACAGTTCAAGAAAATCCCAGAAGATCACGTTATCGTGATGCCTGCGGCAGAAAAGACGTTCCACATCGGCCGTGAAGGTTCGTGTGTGGTGGCGCTGGCTAACACTCCCAGGGTTCTGCTAGGGAACATACATACCCAAGGAAAGTGGACGGGGAAACGGCGCCGCCACAGCTCAATATACTAGAGCATCGCACGCGAAATGCGAAGGTTGTGGGGATCGTTCCCCACCTGCGGCAGGTTTTTTTTACCCACTTTCATTTGCACAAATTCATCGTCCCTTTTGGTTCATTTATGAAGCACAAGTAATTTCCCTTATGTTGTCCTTGGTGTCAGTGTTTGTTGGCTTCTTATGATATGACTAATAAAAATCGGGCCCCCCGGGTAATCCCATTTCTTCTCGGTTATATATATATATATATATATATATATATATATATATATATATATATATATATATATATATATATATATATATATATATATATATATATATATATATATATTACGGGTGTGCGAATATTCGAAATTTCGAATACGATTCGTATATGTTCCTTATTCGAAGCGTATTCGATTCGAGGAATGCATATTCGAAAATTCTCGAATATTCGAGGACGGCCGAATAACGGTACAAACGGCGAATAGTAGGACAGACTGCGGTAAATTGAGCAATTAACGAATTATATGCTTGCTCCGCTTTCTCCTAAGATCATGTTTGTTCACTAAGAACTTCGCATGATCAGCTCATTATCTGTAGGCTCTGTTTCAGTCTATCTACATCACGCCTGTGATACATGATCAGTTTCAGTTTCTTTTATACCAAGCTTTATTCCAGGACTATTTCATAACGATATATGATGTACTTTCGGTTTCTGTAAGTATACGCAGTAAAATATGTAGTGTATGTATATGTATGTATCTAAAATACGAGTGTATGGAAGGCTTCTGACGATCTAGTGATGAACACGGAGAAGACACATTGGGCATCAGCCCCTCAGAGGGAAGTTACAAACTATACGAAAAAGCCTATTCTGGAAAGGGGGAAGGATCCTTGTGAGTGGTGGCAGTCCATTGGCCGCTTCAAGTAGCCGCTTTTTAAGTGCATTCGCACAGAAGTACTTGGCCATCCCTTCCACCTCAGTTCCTAGTGAAAGTCTTTTCTACCGGTGGAAATGTTGTCACAATGAATAGCAAGCGCTTACTTTCTGAACATGTTGAGCAGCTAATTTTTCTTCACAATAACCTGTAACAAGCGCATTACCTGACTGAGAGCATTACTTGACATTACCTGAGTGCATTACCTATAATGGATGCCTCTTTAACCTGAAGCAGCCTTGTAAAATTCAATATTATATTCAAAAGGGTAATAAAACTATTGTTACCTCGTTTTGAACTTGTTAATAATACACACATATTCGATATTCGATTCGATATTCGAAGACAGTTTTTTGCCTTATTCGTGTTCGATTCGTATTCGAAAATTCAATATTCGCACACCCCTAATATATATATATATATATATATATATATATATATATATATATATATATATATATATATATATATATTTAAGCCCTACAAGCACAGGCAGAGTTCATTGTCAGCGAATATTTCAAACCGAAGGAGCGCAGTTTTCTCTAACAACTGCATGCTATACTCGGGCCTGCGAAAATTTTCTGGCTTCTTGGTTTCAAGATTTACGGCGTGTTTCGTAGTGCGATGACGCTGGTTGCACGAATTTTTATGCATCCGCGAGCAACAGGTTTTGTGGCCGCCGGCAGAGAACGACAAGCATGTTGCTACAAACTTTGTTTTACTTGCTTCAAGTTCAGGTATGTCGCCGCTTCGAATTCTCGCAGTCCGGTGCTGGTTTTTTTTATATAAAGTGGCGCGGTTCCTAGGCGGCGTTGAAAGTTCAAATGGAAGTGAACGTAGCATAATGAACGCGACCGCATCGTTGCGACGAAAATTCAAAGGCCCACGCGAAGCATAACGCTTGCCAACTGCGAATAAACTCGAGTATCGCGCGTACGCATTAAACAACGGGGCGAATATGATGACTATTAATCCCAGAGAAATGGTAAGAATCCCACGGTGGAGGAGGTTGGGTGAGCGGGAGACATCCTCACTTTCTCTTCGTCCCAGGCGCGCTGTCAGTCAAAATACATTCGAATAAAGAGAAGAAAATCTAGCTCATTGCCACACTCTCAGTGCGTCTTCTTTACTTGCTCGGCCGCTGTTTCATTTTCTGCGTGTGTACACACGGACGCCGGCATTGACGTAACGACTTCCTTGAAGTTTCGTCCGTTTAGGAAAAACCTCAAAGTAGCACGTGGAGGATACCGTTTCTTATGAAAAAAGAAATGTGGGACTTTTGCGCTGTCCAGTGCCAGGTACCGCAAGGAAACGCCTGGCATCTAATAGCTGTACTGAAAAACTACGTACTTTGAATCGTTGTCTCGACGCGCACTTGTAACGTCACTGGTCGTTCAGTCGTGAAATATGATCAAGCAAGAAACAATGTGAGTACGAACGGAATGGCCCGCAAGCAAAACACTTAGCGCGGAGCTCTTATATGAGTGGAACCATCATGCCTCTGTCCACGATGCCGTGGACATACGCATTGCGCCGTAAATTTCAGAGTGTGAAATTATTGTATATATGTTTCGTTCCGAATATACATAGTTCTCGAATGGCACGCCTCTGTTTCGCCTGTCGTTATAGGGCTCTGTAATGAACTAATTGAGTCCACGTCGAAGACAGGTGTGGGCTGCTGTTCATAAGACCAGGGAATGGATCATGACCTGTTCCGTACGCTACGCTGTTTGGGTAAAGTAATGTAACACTACAGGACTTTCTTGACGTTGCAACGCAACGTGTTAATTTTAAGTGCGAACTGAGCGTGTATACTGCAACATGAACACACATTGAAATTAGAAATATAACTGTATTTAATTCCCTGATAGGAGGTCGAAATAAAATGGTGTCGATTTGTTGTGACTGACAGCCGGACAAGCAAGATTGTTGGGGAACTAACTGCTTCCGACAAAGAGGCTCACTTAGGATGACAAGGGCGCAAATATCTGTAAAGGTGGTAAAACTCTTGCACATGCGGACTTAGGCTCTGTCTGCCAACATCTGCGAAAATGTAGACAACACAATCGCAAGCATGACACCGGTACTGAGCAGCGTTTATGTACCTAAAACAGGTGCAAGGTTCGGACAGATAATTGAATACACACACAGACGAATGGGTTTTAACAAAATCATTCCACACATGAGCTGCAACAATATATAAAACAAATTTCAAACTTCGTAAAGTAACTTAAGAGTCATTGAAAGCATTTGAGAAGATTGTTGCTTTTCGGATGCTTTCAATGGTTACTAAGAACACACGTTGGGAGCATCGAAAAGTAGTTATGGCGAGGAAATATTTCCGAGTGAAGCCACTATATGCAAGCTTCACTATTGGCTGGCGCCAATTCTACAGATAATCGTCACCGAAGGGGCCGCGTAACACGAAAGGTCTGTCTTGCGTAATTAAGTTCATCTGACTCTGATCACAGAGCAATACGCTAAAGCAAAAATGAATTTTTTTTTTCACCGACGTCTCGCCAGTCGCCTACGAAAACATCACAACGTGCTTGCATTGGGTAACGATGTAATCTTTACACGAAAACCGAGCGTTCCGAGGACCATGCACGGAATACTGATGACGGTATACAGAAACGGCGAGCCGGTAGTAAGATAAAAAATAAATAAAGAAACCGCGTGCTTCTCCCCTCGGCAGGTGTTCTTGAAGCTTATTCTCGCAGCCACAACTTTGCTGTTTCCTGAAGCGATAAAGTATGCGCACGTCGCCTGCCGTTGCGCGCTTTGTCATTGTGCTTGCAAACTCGAAGGAATGTTGTGCTTATATGCCCCACGCCCACGCAGAAAAGTTTAACGTTGTATTGGTCACTGTCGGGACCACGCGCGCCAAACTTCCAGACAAGCACTGCGTGAACCTGCAAGGCGTTGACTTCGAGACCGAGTTGATATTATTAATGCCATACGGCCAAGAAGTATGATCTAGAAAGAAACGCAGGCGACGGAGGGTCCATAGCACTTCGTCTTTCTTTTTTTTCGTCCCGTGACTCTAGCTTTTATCGGGCTCCATTAAGTCATGAGCGGCCATGTATGGCTGACGTCAGTCGTAAAAAAAACTACCAAAGCAAGACCATCATGATTGTGTTGGTAGTGCTAGGGAGAATGTTGCGCGCTTCGCTGTGGGCATCGGAGTGTGCATGACGAAAAGAAGGACGAGCCCAAAAGGACCTCATCATCTGGCGACAGCCAGACGACGTCACCCGAAGATGGGGCCGCGTACGCACCTTCTTCTTGTTCTTGAGGATGCCGGCGTCGCGGGCTCCCTGGGCGTTGCCGGGAGACTTGCTTTCCTTGAGCTTGAGGCCCATGCGCGCGTACACGAAGCAGATGGTGAGCAGCGGGAAAAAGTACTGCAGGCACACGAGCACGTGGTTGTAGATGCGCCAGGCCTTGCGCGAGATGCCCACCTCGTGGCAGAACGGCTTGGTCAGGTTGAGCGCGTGCGACTCGACCTGCGTCTCGACGCGCAGCGCGAGCGCGCACGGCAGCGCGGCCGCCACCGCGAGCGTCCAGATGCCGCAGATGATGAACTTGGCGCGCAGCTTGGTGGTGCGCGCCTTGAGCGGCGACATGACCGCGCGGTATCGGTCCAGCGCGATGGCGGTCAGCGTGAATATGGACACGTTGACCGAGAGCACCTGGACGAACGGGCAGAAGGCGCACATGAACTCCGGCAGCACCCAGCGCTGCAGCAGAGCGGCCTGGAACTGGAACGGGATGGAGAACAGTCCGATGATGATGTCGGCCACGGCCAGGTTGGCGATGAAGAAGTTGGTGACGGTCTGCATGCGCCGCGACGTGGCCACGATCCACATGACCATGAAATTGCCGGCGACGGCCACCAGCGAGATGAGTCCGTAGAAGATGGAGAGGAGCACGATGAAGCCGACGGGCACCTGGTACAGCTTGCCCGAGCTGACATTGCCGGCCTGCAGCGACGACAGCAGCGACAGGTTGCCATAGTCGGGCGACACGTACGGGCTGTCCAGAAACAGGGGCGGTGGTGCCGACGGGTCGTGGGTCATGCCGGGCAGCGAGGTCATTGTGGCACCATAGCGGAGTGGTGCGCGCGGAGTGCCGGGCGGCGCGCAACTGCTGCCGGCCGCGTCCCGACTGGCGCGTGCGGCTTCGGAGCGCCGGCGGCCGCCGCGCTTCCGGCCCTCCTCCCGCGCGCCCTCCTCCTCGCTGGCCGCCGCTCGGCGCAGCTGCGTGGCGCCGAAACGCGCTGCCACCCCGGGCTCGCTCGTGGCGCGTTGCGTGCTGCCACGGGGACCGACATCGTAACTAGCGAACCGCTTTCGCAGGATATTTAAAAACAACGAGGCTGGGCGAGGGCGAAAAAGTGCGCGGTACGTATGGAGACGCTGTCTGCCGCCTTTGTGATTGTGTCTGGTGTAGTATTTTTGTTTCTTCTCTTTTTATTTTAGCGCAATTGAACGAATGTTTATTTTTCCACAAAACAAATACAATACGGTGTTGTGGTAGGAAAGTGGGGAAAAAGCTGCTCATAAGGCATGCTTGACTGGCCCCCAAAACCCAGAAACGTTCGAGCAGCAGGGCAAGGCAACAGATTTCATAATCACTATAAATACAAATGCATTGATCATCTAGCCAATAAAGAAAAACATTTTTGAATCATAATCGAATGACACACGGTTTAGACATGAAGAAAGACGTAATGTTGACACAACGTTTGACGTTGTTTCTCATTACCTTCTTATTCATAAACTCTTGAGTTATGGTGTTAGTATTGGCCTGTGCACGTTGATTAATTGCTACCTACCAATTCGGTTAAGTTATGTTCGTGTTAGTGCTAAGTGCTATCTGCCTTATGAATCAACTTCCGGTGTTTGGCAAGGGTCTAGCTTAGGCCCATTATTGATCAATATCTTTGTTAATAACCTCGAAGAATGTGTGTGTTATTCGCGTCTCCTCTTATACGCTGATGATATTAAACTTTACCGTGAAATAGAATTGAAGCAGGATTGGAAACTATTACAGGAAGATGTGAATTTTGTTGCAGAGTAGTGTGCTTCCAACTTTTTGCGCATTAATCCAACTGAGACACTTTTTGTTTCATTTAAACGCAAAATGTACCTTTTACTATACGAGTACTCACTTGATAACCTTCCTTTGAAAAGAGCGAGTTGTACACGCGACTTAGAAATATTAGTTGACTACCGGCTAACTTTCTGAGAACATGTTTCGAGCATGGTTCATACATCGTACAGGAAGTTAGCTGTCATATCAAGAATGACTAAAAAGTTTGCGAATGTCAACTGCGGTATTCTCTTGTATTCTGCTTTGTCCCCTCGAAGTTAGTGTTTAGTTTTGTTGTATGAAGCTGTATTAATTTGACCAATGTTGCGAAAATTGAATGTGTTCAGTGACGTTTCATTCATATCCTGCACGATTGATTTCTTGGACGCCGTGTATTTGATGCCTATGAGCGTGCACTGCGCATCTTTAATATTATACCCCTAGAAATAAGTCTGAAATACTGTGATTACTTTCATAAACTCATTCACAACCACTACTTCTGCCCGCAGTTACTGTCAGCTGTAACTTTCTGCGTGCCTCCGCCTAACTTGCGTAATCCTAACATTTTCTACACGAATTCCTCTTGCACCTCTAACGCCACAACACCTCTTTAACACAACCAAATACCTTCCTTTACGATCTTGATATATTCAGCTCTACTGCTTGTTCGGTATTTTAGTTTTGTCTTTGGCTAATTCAATTTTTTCCTGCATTTTGTACCAGTGTTGTTTGACATATTCTGTTTAGTTTTTCGGTTTTATGTTCTTTATTTAACTGAAATGCACCAAGGCGTAAAGCTGTTTTTGGGCCCTTTAAGAAAATAAATAAATGATATGAAATGAAATGAAATGATTGGATCATTTAGATACGTGAAAAAAAGAGATAAAGATCAGCTGGAGAACACGGCAGTACATGAATTTCATTACTCATCAGTTCATTGAATAGCCTAGGCAGTCTATAGCATAGCACTTTCATGCCGTGATTGGTACGTGAGTGAGGTGTGTACCAGTATTCCAGAAATCGGGTTGTGTAGGGAGCTTTGCGCTTGTTGAGTTGGGCTATTGAGTGTATAACGCTTATATTTCTTTTGTGCTCGTTCTTATAGGCGGTAGTCCACAAGATTTGTAATTTTCATAGTTTTAAGCTCTTGAAATAAGAAGGCTGATGGCAAGTCGTACGGCTTGTTACCTATAGCATAAGCAGCTTTCTTTTGGAATGCGTACAACTTCTTAGTATTTGTTGCAGAAGTCGTACCCTATACAAGAAAAGAGTAGGTTAGGTGCCTCATGAACAAGGAGTGACATATTAACTGTTCAAGCGAACGGTGCAGAAAGTTCAGTGAATAGATCAGACCAGTGATTTGAGATGATTTGCTTGCGAGGAAATCTGTGTAATTATTCCAGGTCTTTGTTCGTCAAAGTGCACACCTAAGCATTTTATAGATTCAGCCACTTCAATCTTGAACCAAAAGATCCTAAGGTTTTCTTTTAAAGTGACTTGCATATTTTTAGCCCGAGACAGCACGCATTTAGTTTCAGAGGAGTTAGTAATTAGACCATTTTCGACTGCCACTTGGAAAATTTTTCCAAAACGATATTAGCATTTGAGACTAAATCAATTGTATATTTAGACGAAACAGAGATAACGCGGTGTCATCAACATATGTTATATAATGTAAGTCTCCATCAAAGTTAACTAAACCATTACCGTAAATAATAAAAACAATGGGCCCTACAACGCTTCACTGTGGAACACCAATAGCAATTGAATGAGCTTTAATAGCTTATTGTTTTTTTTGTACATACTATTTTCTGCAATTTAGGTAGGATTGAATCAGGTCAAGGGCAATGCCACGAATCCCGTAATATTTAATTTTAGAAAACAAGAGCTCGTGGTTAATGGAATCAAAAGCTTTCGAGAAACGGACAAAAATCCCCACTGTAAAGGCGTTTTTCAATATTGTTAAGGTAAACTTCTTTTTGTTCCAGCTCCACTCAGCTCGCAAGCGAGCTGAGTGGAGCTGTATCTGCGAAAGGCGTACTGCTGGTTCGTAAACAGATTATATTTATCCAAAGTAATTGTCCCGGAAGATATTATCTTTACTAGGCCTTTAGAAAGAACAGGGGGAACCAACACAGGCCTGTAATTTGACAACCTTTTAAATATTGCGGTTACTGTCGCTATTTGCATTTCGCGCGGGAATACTGCTGACAAGAGGCAGACATTGTAAATATGGACTAATGCTGGAGCAATTACGTCCTTAACAGGTTTAATTACTTAACGTAACTTAACAGGTTTAATTTGAATATTGTTAGCGCCACAGGCAAGGCTGTTATTAAGCTCAGAAATAAGTGAAATGACTGCTGATTCAGTTGTAGGGTTAATGAAGATCGAGTCTGAGCAAGTGGCAGCAATAAAGCGGCAGACGTTTACACTTACGGGCTGGCGGGGTAAACAGACACAAAAATTATTGAACCAATCAGGTAACAAGTTGCCTCTACATTCAGTCCCGTCATAGACGATTCGTAGCCCAGTGAAGTAGCGTTCGCTCTAACATGGCAGATAATCATTTCGGCAGGTTTTAAGAATGGTAACAGCATCAAAACCCACGCTATAGGAGCCTTAGTATTTCGCGTGACGTTAACTTTTATTCAAGAGTGCCTCGACAGCCTCCTTTCAAAAGTTTCAGAAGTGCTGCTACAATTTTTTTCTGCCTAGAACCATATAATTTCATCGCACTCCGTGTAACGTTAAAGTGTGAAGAGAGCTTTCCGACGTTAGTTCCCGCGTGAATGGCTATAGAGTAAATGCATACAAAGGAAGCCTTCTCAGCATGCACAGTCAGCTTCCTCGTAGTGCGGCGCCCAAATAAGCGATTCACATTTCTTGTAATTTAAGCCGAAGAAGTGCTTGACACTCTACAATATAAGCAGCACGTTGCAATAGCCTTCCTTGAAGCAGATGGTGGGAATGTTAACACTGCAACGACAGAGTAGCATTTATTGTTACTAATCATGCGAGCATACATACAAACATCACAAAGCGAAAGAAGAGCAGGCTAGCAAGGGACCGTTTGCAGAGGAGACCAAATGAAGAGAAAGAGAATAAAGATATAAAGGACGAAAAAAATAAGAGAAAGGAATAAAAACACATCAGACACTGCAGAGTATCAAACACTCACACTGCATCAAACACTGCAGAGTGTCAGCGTTACAGACGGGAGTCTATTGCCGTGGTTGACAAAAAATCTAGTACAGGTTTGTGAGCCTCATATCGAGTTGACGCAGGACCCTTTGGAAACAATATATCATTAACCGCAGTTCGCGTAAGATGAAGTTATTGAAACTTCAGCAGTCCACAGTTCTGCAGTCCACATCGACAACTGCGGAAAGGTGAACATTCTAACATCGTGTGACTCGAGCGTTTCGCTAAAGCGTCCACAAGCGTGTCACGCAGGGCTTGGTGCACGTCCTTATCGGTGAAGGCAATGCGCAACATTTCCGATTCGTAGTTTGAGCAATAGACACCTACTGCGGCGAGTGAGGGTACGGCCAGTGATTGGTGTAGGGTACGCCAAGGAATTCACGTGCGAATCCCTTGGCTACACCTTCATCCACGTGTAAGCGCTGTATGCGGTGGCGTATTAGCAGTCCCATATTTCCTACATGAAAAACAAACTCACCATGGGCACCCACGTGCTAAGATATTTTGTGGGAAAATTGTGGGGCGATTCAACTTTATACCGTACATTTCCTCGTGTTCATGCGCTACAGCTTACCTGTGCTGGGTAGGACCCGAAGAACAAATGTACACGTCCTCCAGTCGGTTCAAGCTCATGCACTGAGAACATGCCTCGGCCTTCCGAGATGCGCATCTTCAGCAGCGACTGTCGTCATTGCGCGTGATCACCCAATCACAACATATATTCGCGTCGACGCCTTCAGAATGCACATCAGGCATTTCGCCTGGATTCCATCCCACCACCTCACCACACTTCCTGCTTCTAGGCCTCACTCTGCGTTTAGCGATATTATTCCTTCGCATATTTCAGTGCTTCCCTCGTACTATACGCCTGCAGCAAGACCACCATTACCACTGTGGCGTTTACATCCCCTCGGAGCCCTCCTGACCATTCCTGGATTCCAAAAGAAACCAGAATCGTCATTTTTAGCCCTAGAACAAGGCACACTACTGCTCCTGTATGGGAAACACAGCGGTCGCCTTCATATTTACACGGATGGCTCAGTTTCTTCTGCAAGCTCAGCAGGAGCAGTGGTTTTCCCGCGAATTCCGTCACCATAAAAGTAAAGACATTTTACATCATCGAGGAGTACATAGATCACCTATTGTGCCACTGTCCTCGATTTGATATTCAAAAACAATCAATGTCGAATGCATTGAGACAACTAGATCATCGTCCACTGAGTATACAGACACTACTGAAACACCGTCGATCGAGGGTACTGTGATCGAGTCGCGCAAGAACGCAATTAAGTGGGTCTTTATTCGCGACCTTGCTCTAAAAAAATCGCATAATAGGTAGGAACTTAAGTATTGTTGAATTGGACGCTTTCCAGAACACTTTAACATTTCCTTAATGAAACCCTTTTCTAAATGCAAGACTTTAACCAGTGTATTAATTAAGAAATAATAAACCCGAAGTCTTATATGTGCCAAAAGCATAACCTAGTTATGACGCGTACCTTGCGGGAGACTGCGGATTATCTTTGAACACCTGGGGTCTTTAACCTGCACCCGATGCACGGTAACACCCGCGTTCTTACTTTTTTCTTTTTTTTTGCATTCCGTTCTCATCAAAATGCGGCCCCGGGGCCCGAATCGAACCCGCTACCTCATGCTCAGTCGCGTAACTGATTAATTCATCTTGACGACTTAGGCAACTAAAAAAAAGGCAAAAATAATGTTCGATTTACTCCATATGTAGTGTGGCCGGCACCACTATTTTAGCTGTGTCCTCCTGTATAGCGCGCCCAAAAATTTGCTAAGTCAACTGATACACCTTGTATAAAGCGCTAGAACCGTACGCTTCCGTACACGCGACGGGCGGACACTCGACGTGGCAGGGTTTAAGCTGGACGGAAAACTGCTGAGATCAATTAGCATCGCAAATAAGCCAGAAAGAGAGAGAGAGAGAGAGAAAACAGCTCACGCCCTCTGGGCAAGCATAACTGATTCGTAACTCGTTTCTGAGCATGCACCCATATAATGAAAGCCCGCACGACCAGGCACATCCAAGGCAACGAAAACGGTAAGCGCCCTGCAGTGGCTGAACGCGAACTTCAGCGGTGCGGGTCCACAGGGACCCGCCGTCGTTAATCTGCCTCTTAGCAACCATTGACCAATCGCAAGGCCGCGGGGCATAGTTTGGAGACCCCTGTCATAGAGGCAAAGAGCGAGAGCGAAAGATAGAGAGAGAGAGAGAGAGAGAGAGAGAGCCTAATGAATGCCGAAGATGCACAGCCCTGCTCTATGCAGTACTTGACACTTCAGATGGGGCGTTTGAGTTGACGTGAAGAGGGCGATAAAAACAACCAATAACGAGAAAATAAACATAGAAAAATCACAAAGCCAAGAAATATAAACAAACAAATCAGACCCAGGAGGCAAAAGGTCAAGGAACGTCTAAACTTTCCGACTGACAGCAGTGAGTTCGTGGCACGGATTGCGCCACCGCTTCTGTCGCAGGGCCATAGGGAAACGCCGCAAGTTAGAATTTGCTCTCGTATACCGAGTTAGTTCTTCCCTGCTAATACGCTCGGTGGTATAGCTGCGGCAGCGACGCAACTAGTGCTCAATATCCTCATGTATGGCCAATAAACGTGACTCATTGCATGAGAAGATTGTAACGTCACGAGACAAAAATCGTCGTTAAAAGGATGAAATGGTGAGAAAATAGGATACTCGTTGTGCACAGCTAGGGATTGTTATTTGAACGTGTTTATTTATTTATTTTTCTTTTTGCTAATTGCGGTGGTCAGCTACCATCTAGACTCAACTAAATCATTTAGATTTGAGCCATTAATCAGCAGTGATTAGCTAAAGCGGCATTTATTTGCCATTAGGGTATGTTGGCGCTTTCGAGTGGAAATGGCTAGTCCATTTTTGTACGTAACGTTAACATGCATAGTACAAATGTACGGCCAAGGAGGAAGTTCTAGGCACTTTTTTTTCTTTTCTTCTATAAGAAGAAATATTTCTGTTTGTATCGCGATGTTCTCTAACACCCTGCCCCCCCCCCCTTTTTTTTTTCTGGCTTGAGAAATGCTAACACCAGGCAATGAGCGCATCATCAAAAGAAATTTTTTATTGTCAAGCAAGCAGTAGAGCGCATTATTGCAGTGTAAGGTAGTTGAAATTCGGAGCCGCTAATTAGCGGTCTTGCCATTTTAGCTATTTCGTGGCCAAATTTATGGAATTTTTCGTCTATCTAGCGACATTTTTTTCTATTTAGCTACCGGCGATAACTTTATCGGCTTCGAAGTTAAAGCGACACTAAGGAGAAATAGCAAAAATCAGTTTACACTATTTCTGAGAGCTGTTAATTTGTTTGTTAATTCTGCAATATTAAGTTGATTATTCGAAGAAAAAAAAATGAAGGTTACAGTTCACTGTCTTGAGTTTCGCGACGAAATCCTAGCACCGGTATACGGCAGTACGTGTGACGTCACGAATTTCAAAGTGTCTTTTTTCGCATATTCGCGTCTCATTGGCTCAGTAAATGTTCGAGAAACTTGCCAAATTCAATGTTTATGTCCTTGGGGATACAATGTAGTCCATCTTTTTACTGACACCCGCCGCGGTTGCTCAGTGGCTATGGTGTTAGGCTGCTGAGCACGAGGTCGCGGGATCGAGTCCCGGCCACGGCGGCCGCATTTCGATGGGGGCGAAATGCGAAAACACCCGTGTACTTAGATTTAGGTGCACGTTAAAGAACCCCAGGTGGTCGAAATTTCCGGAGTCCTCTACTACGGCGTGCCTCATAATCAGAAAGTGGTTTTGGCACGTAAAACCCCATAATTTTTTTTTTACTGATAAGCCACAAACTACAGCCCTAGCCCACAAAATCTACGACGTCATCACGGCGAGCTGGCGCGGGAGCTCCAAGGCGGCGTCGCCAACAGTATTTCATTCTTGCGTCTTTTCTGACTGGCCAAACGTTTTCTAGGAGTAAGAATGTTGTCTGTTTCTTGTTGTTGTTGTTGCTGCAGAAGGGTAATTTACAAATACAAGCGAAATCATTTTTTTCTTTGGCGTCCCTTTAATAATAATTCCCCCCCAAAATAATTTTTTAAAACGCGCTGCGTCATTCAAAAGCTACGAAAAGGCGACCATTACATAGCTGTGCAGTGCGTGCATATGCGTAGTGGGAAGAGGGCGCTCACTAACGCCTGTGGAGCGTGTTTGAGGGCGCTGCTTTTTATGTGCGTCAATGGTTAGCCACGTGATATTTTTCATTTTTTTTCGCGGACTTTCTTTATCAACCGGAAATCATAAATGGGCAAAGGGTACCTGGCTGAAAACGCGCCAGTTTAAAGTTTCTTTCAACTTTCTACAAATTCTTCATCAACAGCACGCCATTCAAAACGGCAATTAAAATGTTGTTAATCGATATTCATTAATAAATAGAACGGCACCAAAAAAAAAAGTTACTGGCGGCTGTTTTACTCAACTGCGAACAATATGCACTTGGTTATCTTGGCATAGAATGGCCCCTCCTCTTATGGTGAAGTTTGTGTCAGCAGACCTGACCCCCGGAGCGCCCGCCAAAGCGTCATCACACCATATGATGACAGATGTAAGAGAGATTAAAGAATGAAAAATGATCGCTAGTGACAGTTAGTGAAAGATAACGTTATAATAGAGATTGGTAGATGTTAATAATTACTAGTAATGACTAATAACGACTGCTAATTACTTATAATGACTATTGATGATTAAGATATGACAAACATGTCTAACGACGGCTTGTAATGACCGCAACTAATTACAAATGACTAAAATGCTTAGTAGTGAGCAGTAATGACTAATAATGACTGAAATGACTCGAAATGACTAGTAATGACTACGAAATGACCAATATGTCTAACGACAACTTGTAACGACTACACTTCATTAGAAAGGATTAAAAATGCTTAGTAATGACCAGTATATATTAATAATGACTGAAATGACTATGACATGACCAAAATGCCTAACGACGGCTTGTAATGACCACAATTGATTACAAATGACTAACAATGCTTAGTAGTGAGCAGTATTGACTAAAAAAAAGAAGAGAAGGAGAAGAGACAAAAAGAAAGAGGCGAATGATAAGAGGAGGATGAGTAGGCTTTCGCCGTTCACCTCTTACGAGAGATCTTCAGAGGAAGCTTTAGCTCGCGTGCTCCTATCTAAATACATGTAAAAGGAGAATTAGTTTTTCTCGACAACCACTATACCAAATTTGACAAGGTTTGTTGTATTTAAAAGAAAAACGTAAAATCTAGTGAATGTTGGTTTCAAGTTTTTGATTTAAGCAGTCATTTTTTAATGAAAAAACTGGCAAAAATCGCAAATTTTCAGGAAATGAAACTATCAAGTTTACAACTCTGTCACTCAGCAATGAAAAATGACATCACAATTATGTGAATTGCATCTAATAGTACTAGTACATCTAAAACAGACAAGATTGATATGTTACACATGAATCTAAAAACATTGAGTAATATGGAAATACAGCTTTTGGAGAACCCTTGTACACAGCGTAACAAATTGATATAAGATATGAATTGACATATCAAATCTGTTCGCTTTTAATGATCTAATGGATGCCGTTTACAGAACCCTGATGTCTATTAATTTGTTAACTTCGTGCTTCTATATTTTTAATCTTTAGAGTGTTTGAACTTTTCTTAAACGAAATCGAGGCTCTAAATAAAAATTCTGCTTCCAAGAGTCACTAGAATTTACCTTTATCTCTCAAATTCAACAAATTTCATTAAAATCGGTCCGGGGGTTATCTCAAAAAAGCGTTTCTGCGTTTTACATGCATTTGAATAGGCCGCGTTGGAGTTGGGCCCGAGCTAAAGCTTCCTCTTAAGAGACCCTGTAATTTTTAAAGTGTGTTTAGAAAAAGTTTATTTCAACAAGAGATGCTACGAACACTGAGTCACAATCACGGCACAATTCCACCAAGGCGATAGCATATACAAGAAAAAAAAAACGAAGCATTGTACACATGGCACGTTTTCAAAGTTGTGTCCGAGTCCTCACTCACTGACGTATAACAACATATACCCACGGAAAGGCACAGTTACACATAAACTAATTGATGTTCAATATATACAGTGTACACAATGGTTATGTGCAATCATGATGTCACAGAGACACTTTACATAATTTTTTAGTGATGCTATGAGATGTGTATATACATGAGATGAGATGAGATGAGATGTGTATATACGAGAGCACGCGCACACAGAAATTACGGGCACCTACATTCTATGCAGATTCACTGAATACTTTTCATAGCCTAGCTACAATAACCAGGCTGGTCGAAAATGAAGCCATACGCATCCATCAGCCACCGACAGGAAACGGCATGACCATTGTCGAATCTTCCCCAAGGAAGAACAACTCCTCTGACAGAAACGACAGTAGCTGAAACTAGAGCCTCTCCAGAAGCGGACACAGAGTGCGGTGACGATGTCCCTCGGCAACTGCCTCGCGCCAGTTACGCCCCAGACAAAAGGCCCCCGCAGCGATTAAAGTCGCGTGAAGCGGCCACGTGAGCAACGACCACATGTGATAAAGCGGTTAACTCCAACGCCATGGAAACCAGTATGCACGGCCCTCCAAAATGCCCTGGCAACGACGCAGTGCAGCCGCACATGTTTATTGGATTCTTGAAGGGGGCAATTGGGACACAGCGAAGATGGGACTACGCCTCCCCCCCCTCCCCACTCTTACCTGTCACGAGTTGGAAGCCCTTGCCACCCTAGACGCCACATGAAGCCGCGTAGGTGGCCAAGCAGAAATGACGTCGTTATTGCATCCCACGACACATCATTGGAACGTGCGCGGCGCGTTGGGGAAAGTAGAGGAAGCAGTAAGGCTGACATAGTATCTACAACACGGTTTTCGAGAACGTCTACATCAGGACATACCTGTTGCATGTGGCGATTAAATGCAACGGCCGTAGAGTAAAGTACAGGTGTGTTTAACACACCTGTACTTTACTCAGGTGTGTTTAACACACCTGTACCGGGCGTGTTTAACACGCCCGGTAACATGTAACGCATTTTTGTGCCAAGGAAACAGCAGACGAGTTCACGCGCAGGACACTGATCACGCTGTAACAGGCGGAACAGAAATTCCAGAGCAAGCAACCGGCAGTGGACAGACCCGAATGCAAACACGAACCCACCGCGAGAGCGCGGGTGCCCAAGCGCCGCGCGACAGCCCAGTTCTATACTGCCGGACCAGAAGAATGAACCAAGAAGGAACTGCAAGGACCTAGTAACCTATAATGGTGGCTGTACAACGTGAGAAACGTAGCACACTCGGCCGCAAAATACAGACTGTGCTAAGTACCTTCTTTCTATTAGGGGTAAATCATACCTTCGAACATTCTGAGTATTTCGCCTTACATCTTCAAGAATGAAGAACCACACAGAGTCTGATATGCCATAATAGGTGTAATGAAGGCCTAAAATACGAAGAAAATCGCTTTTTTGAATACCGAAAAGGGGACTTAGGCGTGTCTGTGGGGAACCAATCAAAAAATAACGACCTTTTGAAAATTTTAGCACAGCACCTGAAATATTTTCGTACTCAGTGAAAATTCGAAGGCTGCGGGATAAGCTATCTTCATTTCAGAGATACAATGTGATGTCAACTGCGAAGGCTGTCAACTTCACAACACCGCTACCAGGCAGGGGGAGAACGCGCACGTAAGGTTCTCTCAGTACTTAACACAGAAATGGCTCAAGGCTGAGCACAAAGAGTACTCGGGATAGATGGCACCCTCGACGAACACCACGAGTAACAGGAAATGATGCAAGAAACAATGTACTTCGGATATTTGAAAACGCAGTCCTAATAAGTTCAACAAAATTTGACGAAAAGCCGAACGAGGTTCAGTACATAAAATATGTAGCTATGTTCAAGGTGATCGAATGCCTTTTCTTCCCCGCAGGGGCGTCTGCGCAAGCAGGCGTTTGGTGTGTTGCGACACCACGTACCCGAGCACATGGGGGTTGAACCTTCCCGCGTGTAGCCGTGCGCGGCCTAGCCGTGTCAGGGGAAAAGGGGATCCTGGGGGTTGAGCCAATGCCGGGTGTTTGGACCTTTACGGCCCCTCGGCGGCGGCAACACACCCCTTTGGCCTCGGCTTCATGTAGACGGCACCCCCGGACTGACCCACCCGGGGGAAATCGGCAGTCGCCTTTTACTGTCCTCCTCTCCAATCTTTATCTTTCTCTCTCGTCTTTTTCAGCTTCCCTGTCTTCTCATCACTTCTCCTCACTTCCTAGTTTCCCGGCGGCAAGGGTTAATCTTGTGTAGCTAGCCAGCCTTGGTTATGCTGTATTTGGTTATAGCAGCGATGTACGGCTGGCGTTGGCAGGGTTTCTATAGCAGGAGCTCCTGTCATGTCCCCCTGTTGGGCTCCATGGTGGGTGGTCGGCATCGCGGCCGAAAACCCAACTGTACTTATGGAAAACGCTTTTCCTAAACTCCCTGATCGCCCTCAGAAACGAGGGCGCACCGAAGAAGTCTGTTTTTTCGGACAGCAAGTCCACAATTTTCCTCGTTTTCACGTAATCCACTCAGAAAAACCAGCTAAACAAGTGCGAAGAATCTCACCGTTCCTTGTATCGAAGACTCTTACCGAAGTGTTTGGTCCAGGATATAAGGCTTCGAGGATGGCTAGCGGTGACCTCCTCTTGGAGCTCCGCGACCAGAAGCAATTTGAGAAGCTGCGACAGCTAGTATCATTTGGGGAGACCCAAGTAGTAGTAACCTCGCACCGCACGATGAATCCCTCCCGCAGCGTTGTCTCGGACGATGATTTGCTGGAGCTCACTGAGGCTGAGCTCTTGGAGGGTTTCAGTGTCAAAATGTTATAAATGTCAAAAGAATTAAGATGAGGCGAGATGGAAAAGAACTTGCGACCAAACACCTAATACTGACCTTCAATTCAAGTGTCCTGCCCGAGTCAATCGAGGCCGGGTACATCAAGCTCCGTGTAAGACCGTACGTGCCAAATCCCCTCCGATGTTTCAAGCACCAGCGTTTTGGCCACAGTTCGCAGAGCTGCCGAGGCCGCCAAACTTGTGCGAAATGCAGCGCGCATGAACACTCCTCTGAAGCTTGTGAGAATTCTTTCCACTGTGTAAATTGTAATGGCGAGCATGCCGCATACTCGCGGTCATGCCCGTCTTCGAAGAAAGAAAAATAAATAGTAACAATCAAAGTAAAAGAAAACATATCATTCAAAGAGACATGCAGGCGGGTTGCATACCTTCCTAAGGCCAGCTTTGCCGAAGTGGCGCGTCAGGGGGCAGCGTCACAACGGCCTCCGGCGGCTGTCCGACCCACAAGCCGTGAGTCGGCAATTACGCCATTTGCCCCCGCGGCGGTTGCAGCTAGCGCTGCTCCGTCTACCCAGCAGACGGGGCCACCGACCCCGAAGGTGGGTGCCGCTGAGGCTGCCCCACCCTCCCCCGCCCCTTCCAGCGCTGGCAACAGCCGGCGCAGCCAAATTCCTCAGGGAGCCCCATCGACCTCCGGGCTGGTGGGCGCAGGGGTCTTGCCCTCCAAGGCGGGACTCTCTCTGAAAACTTCTCGCTCGCAAGAGCACGTGTCCGGAGCCTCACTAGAGGCAATGGACACTACACCTGTCCTCAAGGCGCACCAAACGCCTAAGGAGCGGTGAGGCTCCCTTGAACGCTCCAGAAAGGGCAAAACACCGGTTACAGGGCCTCGAAAGAGCTCTGTAATCTAAGGCATCACTGCCGTTTCCGCAAACACAGCACCAATTTACTATAAAAATGGATACACAAATAATTCAGTGGAACGTCAGAGGTCTTCTTAGAAACCTTGATGATGTACAAGAACTCATCCACAAACATAATCCAAAAGTGCTGTGTTTACAGGAAACACACTTAAAATCCAAATACACAAACTTTCTCCGAACTTATGTTACGTTTCGCAAAGATCGCTATGATGCCGTCGCATCATCGGGTGGTGTTGCGATTGTCACTCAAAAGTGTAGCCTGTCAACCTTTACAGCTACAAACGCCCCTTGAAGCAGTGGCGGTGCGAGTTGTTCTGCTAAACAAACTCATCACCATTAGCTCTCTTTACATACCCCCACATTACAAACTAACGAAACATGAATTCCGATCCTTTATAGATCAATTGCCAGAACCTTATGTTGTCCTTGGCGATTTCAATGCGCACAGTTCCCTGCGGGGCGGCTCTCGTATAGACGCGCGAGGTCGTCTTGTTGAACAGTTCCTTTTTTTCTTCTGGTGCGTGCCTCCTGAATAAGAAGAAACCCACTTATTACTGTCTCGCAAACAATACCTTTTCTTCAATTGATCTGAGCATAGTTTCCCCGTCCATACTGCCTGAACTCGAATGGGAAGTTACGAACAATCCTTACGGAAGCGACCACTTCACCATACTATTAGGAACAATTAAAGAAAACGAATATCCACCACAGGCTCCTAGGTGGAAGATTGACACAGCAGACTGGGAGAAATTCCGAAACTTAACTAGTATGTCATGGGATGACATATCTTCTTTAGAAATCGATGCTGCTGTGGAGTACTTCACAGCCTTCATAATAGATGTCGCATCTAAATGCATACGTGAAGTAAGTGGCTCGGCATGCAAACGGCATGTCCCGTGGTGGAACGATGAATGCAGAATCGCACGCAGGAATCAGAACAAAGCGTGGGGGTTGCTACGCGCCTCGCCCACTGCAGATAATCTTGTTAACTTTAAGAAAGTTAAGTCTCAAGGCAGGAGAACCCGCCGACAGGCCAGAAGAGAGAGTTGGCAAAAGTTTTTATCGAGTATTAACTCGTTTAGAGATGAGGCCAAAGCCTGGAACAGGGTGAATAGGATTAGAGGGCGACAAACATATTCACTCCCTCTAGTAAATACACAGGGCGATACACCGCAAGATCAGGCAGACTCACTTGGGGAGCACTTTGAGAGCGTATCAAGTTCAAATTATTATTCGCAATCCTTCCTGAAATATAAACAAATTGAAGAACGTAAGCCATTAACAAGAAAATGTCGAGAGAATGAGCCTTACAACCATCCCTTTAGTATTGCCGAACTGAGAGCTGCCCTGAGCGCATGCAACAGCTCCGCACCAGGATCTGATATTGTCATGTATGAAATTCTCAAAAACTTACACAATGATACACAAGTTACACTACTCATACTTTTCAACACCATCTGGGATGCAGGGTACCTTCCAACCGCAAGGAAAGAAGCCATTGTGGTCCCTGTTTTGAAACAAGGCAAAGACCCTTCCTCAGTGGCAAGTTACCGCCCGATAGCCCTCGCAAGTTGCATTTGCAAGGTGTTTGAAAAAATGATAAAATGGCGACTCATTCATTTCCTTGAACAGAGCAAAATGCTTGATCCTTATCAGTGCGGCTTCCGAGAAGGGCGCTCCACAACCGATCATCTCGTACGTGTTGAAGGAAATATCCGGGACGCATTTATACATAAAGAGTTCTTGCTATCGATATTTCTCGATATGGAGAAGGCATATGATACAACGTGGCGTTACGGAATCTTAAGAGACCTGTCAGAAATGGGCATCCATGGGAATATGCTAAACCTAATACAAAGCTATCTGTCCAGCCGTACCTTGCGGGTAAAAGTCGGCAATGTACTCTCACGTCCTTTTACGCAAGAAACGGGTGTACCCCAAGGAGGCGTGCTCAGCTGCACACTCTTCATCGTGAAGATGAACACGCTTCACGCTTCATTACCACCGGAATCTTTTATTCTGTCTACGTGGACGACATACAAATAGCTTTCAAATCTTGTAACCTCGAAGTCTGCGAGAGACAGATACAGCATGGCCTGAACAAAGTCTCAATGTGGGCAGACAAGAATGGATTTAAGATCAATCCTAACAAAAGCCCTTGCGTTCTTTTTACCAGAAAGAGAGGAATGATCCCAGATCCTTGCATAGAACTGCGTGGACAACAGATACCTGTAAACAAAGAACACAAATTTTTAGGTGTCATACTTGACTACAGACTCACTTTCGTTCCCTACATTAAACATATATTAAAGAAAAATGTCTTAAAACAATGAACATAATGAAACTTCTATCCCAGACTACGTGGTGTAGTGACAGGAAGTGCCTAATGAATCTCTATAAGAGCCTCATCCGGTCACGATTAGATTATGGTGCCATGGTGTATAACTCTGCCGCCCCAAGCGCGCTAAAGATGCTAGACCCTGTTCAACATCTAGGTATCCGCTTAGCCACGGGCGCTTTCAGAACAAGCCCAATTGAAAGCTTATATGCCGAATCGAATGAATGGTCTCTCCACCTACAGAGATCATACATTAGCTTTACATATTTCCTTAAAGTACGCTCCAATCCTGAACATCCATGTTTTCATACCGTTACCGATATGACGTGCGCTACACTTTTCAGCAATCGCCCCTCCATAAGACAGCATTTCTCGCTGCGTGTGAAGGAGCTTAGCGATGAAATCCATGTCCCACTCCTCGAGCATCGCCTAATGCACCTAACCAAGCTCTTACCTCCTTGGGAGTGGCAGGTGATACAATGTGACATATCCTTTATAAAAGTTACAAAGCAAGCTCCTGAGGCCGAAATAAAAATGCATTTCCTAGAACTGCAGTACAAACACTTCTGCGCAGAGTTCTACACAGACGCTTCGAAGTCAAATGCCGGGGTATCCTATGCAGCCGTCGGCCCATCTTTCGCGGAATCCGATGTACTGCATCCGGAAAAAAGCATCTTTACGGCCGAGGCCTACGCATTACTCTCTGCTGTGAAGCATATAAGAAGATCAAAACTTCCAAAAGCAGTGATCTATACAGACTCTCTAAGCGTCGTGAAGGCCCTAATGTCACTCTACAAACATAAAAATCCCGTATTCAATGAACTGTATTCGGTATTGTGCAAAGCGTACTCATCTAACCAGAACATCATAATATGCTGGGACCCTGGCCATAGGGGAATCGAAGGTAACGTTCTCGCGGACGAGATGGCCACGTCAATCACATCGCAAGCTGTTAACCCTACCACTGATCTGCCTGACACAGATCTGAGGCCTTTCTTACGAAATAAACTGCGACATCACTGGCAGTGCACGTGGGACGCGCAAACAAATAACAAACTGCACGTTATAAAGCCCCAGTTAGGTTCTTGGCCCTCCCCAACAAAATCTCGGCGAACAGATGTCCTATTCTGTCGACTCAGAATAGGACACACATTTGGCACCCATAGTTATCTGCTTACTGAAAGTGAACCTCCAACCTGTGGTAGATGCGGTGAGAGGCTTACCGTCCTCCACGTGCTCCTGGAGTGTCGGGAAGCCGAAACGGAGAGAAATAAACATTTTCCGCTTGCTTACCATTATAACATTCCTCTACACCCG
Organism: Dermacentor albipictus; assembly: GCF_038994185.2. Lineage (NCBI taxonomy): Eukaryota > Metazoa > Arthropoda > Arachnida > Ixodida > Ixodidae > Dermacentor > Dermacentor albipictus. The sequence goes on from NC_091821.1 coordinate 43,359,871, forward strand.
GCTATGTTTCTCGGTAAGGAACCGCTTTTTGACACCAAGGCAGTCCTCAACTTTTTAAATCATGTTGTGCTACATGTAATAAAACCATTAAACTCGTAGCGCATCCTCTTTCCAGAGGATGCCGCTATGATAGTTGTTTTATATAGCAAATGCCTCCAGGCCCTTGTGTCACAAGGGTTCTAATGAGGCCATGGTGCTCTAATTAATTTTAGAAACTCATGCAATTTTTAATATCGTATCATTATTTCGAAATGCACCTCAATGCTCATAGTACGCGTCATTTGTCATCGCCATAATTTTATTACACGTACATTTTACGCACTTTACAGCGACTATATTTTAGGCCCCTTTACAGCCACGTCACATCAACTCGATAGAACCCATCACTCCACTGCGAAATCATTAACACTTGCATGGCGCTCTTTGGCCATACCTGGCCCTTGCGCCAATAAAAACCACACATTCATTCATTCAATGCCTTTTCTTGTTCTAGTGAAACTAAGAGACCACGTGCTCACCTGGTCAGCCTGTACATCAATATGTCACGCGTTACGAACGACAGACTATGTATCTCTCTGCCAGGGGCTGAGCATGCCAGATGGTGTCCTATTAAGGAAGGCATAAGGCTTTGCAAGCGTGAAAACAGCTGTGAAGGTTTTGTAGTCAATGCTGAGAAGCGCGATTGGCCTGCATTCCTCTGGACGAACTTATAATGAATCGTGCTTAGGTATCAGTATACAATACGATCGTCGCGAAAACTAGACGTGAATTGAAAGTTCTCAAAGCAGCGGCTGATAATGACAATGATAATGGCGCCTGGACGAGGACTTCGTTCGGAACGAAGGACGGCAAGAAGAAACAGGTTACGTTGGTGACCTGCTGGGCACGACAGGACAACGCTTGCCACCGATGACAAGGCAGTCAGCATCTACGATAAGAGCGATGGAAGTCATGCTCTTGGCGGTGACTTGGAAGCCACGATCGTGATTTGGAATGATTGGACTTGGAAGCCTCCCATCTGCTGAACACAGTAGCCGTCAGAGAGGCCAACTATTGAGGCCGTCGCGTCGACGGTGGTCTCGGGACCATTCCCCGCAGGAACAACATCGAAGACCTGGACCTTCGAAGGAGTCTACGGCACTGTAGGTGTCGTGGAGGGAGAGGTGGACGCCTCTGACGTGAAACACGCAGGGACGTCAGCAGAAACTATTCTCCGTCTTCTTCTTCTTCACGCACTCGGGTACGGCAGAAGTGTCGTAATTTATGTGATTAGTGATAGCTGGGACACCCCGTATGTGTCACCCTCATACATTACCCCATAGGAACTCTGTTGCACCACCTCCACGTAATAGGTTTAAGATAAACCGAAGCTTAGTTTACCGTTTTTCCAGCCGTCTTTATATTCCCTTAACTTAAATCGCGAATGGAGACAGAGTCATATCCTTTCTTTTTTCAGAGCTCGGCGAATTTCTACTAGTTCTGCGCACCTTCACCAAGCTCCACATAAATGCTTCGAATCCCTGGAGATCTTGCTTGACCTTTCCTTTGTGCTTAGTAGTCGTGTGCATGTGGAAGCGTATGCTATGATTTACTTCTTGCTATATTACAGAGATGAACATTTTGGTGTATTAAGTCCTTCGCAGAATTTGACGCCCCTGTTCACCAGAAGCTATTAAGCTCTGACTTCTTTATTTGAGGCCTACCTTGATATTTATCGAGGCATTAAAATAAATGTTTCTGAGTCATTGGCTTTGTCGACGTTGTTAATTTATTTAAATGCTGGGATTTTACGTGCCGAAACCACAATATGGTTATTGGGCACGTCTAAGCGGGAGATTCTGGATTAATTTTGACTGCGTGGGGGTTCTCTATGGTGTTTTGAGAGCTAAGTACAGGAGAGTGTTTTGCATTTGGCCCTCATCAAAATGCGCCAGCCGCGGCCGGAATGAAACGAATGACCCAGAGCTCAGCAGCGCAACGTCATAGACACTATACCCCACTTGGGTCACTTGGCACGCGACTTGGTGAGGTCAAAGATTGGGCCTGTTAATTCGGCATTATTAATACCTGTGTCACACGGGCACATTTGGAAGGCCTTCCAGTCGACGGGCTTTGAAACGCCAAAACTCTATCGGCTCAAAGGAGTTGTCGCGCTGCTACACGGCGCTTTTGAAAGGCCGTTGAGTGGTTCCGGCGTTTCTCGCCAAATTGTGTGGCGCTGCGGATCTTTATTTTCGTTTTTATGTCACGAAAAGTTAAACAACATTAAAACCACTTAAAAGCACAATAATTTCTTTTATGTTTGTTTATACATTAAAAAAATTGTTCATACATTGCCATACATATACGTTTAGTTTTTAAGTTGTTGAGTAGCGAAACTGCGGCAACGTTTTCGTCGCTGCACGTCGTTGTTATCGAGAGTATGTGCAGTTCGCGCATATCACGTGGCAAAAACACATTATTGAATAATTAATAACACTCATATATAGTATTCTTAGCGCATTTTGGTTTGATTTGTTTTTTCTAACCGTGAGTTAGAGCACACTGTGAATGAGAGGGCATGTCCGCGCTGTTTCCGTTTCCGTTGCTCAAAGGCCATCGAGACTTCGATAGAGTTGTAAGGTGCTCCGTTGACTCGATAGACTATTTACTCGGCGGCCGTCGAAACCGCCCGTGTAGGAGCTCGAACTTGACCTTTGAATCAACTGACTATCGGTTGGAAGGCCTTCCAAACACCCGTGTGACACGGGTATAAGTGTTTAACAGCGCAACTTCTTGAACAAGGGACAAAAAGAACAAAAAAAAGAAAATGAACAAAGAACACTGGCAAGAGCAAGTGGCGACTTCCAACTGGGAACCTTTACTGTGCCGACGAAATATATGTACAGGTTGTAAATTGTAAAAAGACAACAACAAATGCATAAGCGAGAAGAGCCGCACAGCTTAAAATGACAGTGAAGTAACATCACTTGCTATCGCCTATTCCGTGTGAACGTGCTCCCCCCCCGAATGACAGTTCTTTCTTAGACTGACGGACGGTTTACTAGCACACGTGGTGTGCCTTCATGCACCATCTGAGGAGCTTCAATAATTTCGCGAGTGCGTTGATCCTGATGTCTGCCAATGACCTTGGTTTGTCCAGAACAGGAAGTGCAACCACAGGTCTGGCCGTGAAAGGCTAAGAAAACTTCTATCCCATTGAGCACATTGTTATTGCGCTCGCTCAAACGGCCGTATAAGCCCCTTACCGTCTGGCCTACGTGGTATATACAGCTGCCTCGCGAAAGCGGAATTCTGTACGTTACTTGGCTTGTGCAATCCACGTAACGAGTCCGATGACTGTCGGTACACTTGCCGTTATGTTTTCTGAAATAACAGGTTTCTCGGGAAGGATGCGACAGTTTATGCGAGCGAGACAAGAAATACTTACACAGCTACATGTTGCCCAATCTGTGGGAAATCCCATGCCTGTTAGGGATCACGGAAACCTTGTCTAGATTGTGAGCTTCCTTTTGCTACCTGTTTTTCATGTTCAGATTTTCCCCCTGCATTTTCCGGCTCTCCACTGGGTTTTCTGCAAACCGTCAGGGACCGGACCCGTCACGTGGATTGCGCCAGCCAAGTAGGGCACAGGATTCCCCTTTCGTGCGGCAGTTGCTACGTAGGCTGGGCGGGAAGGGGCTTAAACGGCCGTCTGCGGGAGCACAATAACAATGTGCGCAATGGGCGAGTAGGTGCTTTAGCTTTTCACTGTAAGGCCTGTGGTTGCACTCCCTAGTCGGAACATACCAAGGTCATTGGCAGACTTCAGGATCGGCGCACTCGCGAAATTATTGAAGCTGCTGAGATGGTGCATGAAGGCACACCATGTGTTAGTAAAGCATCCGGCAGTTTATCAAAGAAAGAGCTGTCATTCTGGGGGGAGCATGTTCACGCGAAATAGGCGATAGCAAATCATGTTTTTTCGGCTGTCATTTTAAGCTGTTAGGTTCTGCTCGCTTATTGATTTGTTGTTTCTTTACACTTCCCAACGACTACATATATTCCGGTTGCAGTAAATATTCTTAATTGGGAGCTACCCAATTACACACAACCCATCGAAACGCGGCCGCCGAGGTCGGGAATCAAACCCGCAACCTCGTGCTTAGCAGCGCAATGCCACAGCCGCTAAACCACCACGGCAGGTTGTGTGGCTGTTGTAGGTGTTGAAGCCGTGTGCCAGAACAAAAAAGCGCTTCCTCAAATGTAACATTGCTAAAACTGATCTGGGAGCATATGGCGCAGTAACGCTGGTGGCACAATGCCAACGCAGGTGACGTTGATCGCGCCGATGGCTTGTTTTAATAATAATATTTGGGGTTTTACGTGCCAAAACCACTTTCTGATTATGACGCACGCCGTAGTGGAGGACTCCGGAAATTTTGACCACCTGGGGTTCTTTAACGTGCACCTAAATCCAAGCACACGGGTGTTTTCGCATTTCGCCCCCATCGAAATGCGGCCGCCGTGGCCGGGATTCGATCCCGCGACCTCGTGCTCAGCAGCCCAACACCATAGCCACTGAGCAACCACGGCGGGTGATGGCTTGTTTTGTATGCACCGCGCATCGCTCTGTAGAACGACCGGGTTTTTTTTTTCGGACGAAACCTCGGTCGCTTCGGGTGATTTGCTCCAAAATCTGAGAAGGATAAAACTTGCTGTTCTGCTGTTGGCACGGATCATTGTGCGCTAAAAAAAAAACTAATAATTTGTTAATTCTCGGCATGTGGAAAGGCATTGGATAGCGCCGTTTGAAAACAAATTACGCTTTCCTCGTTACGCTGCTTGAAATATATTTCTTGCTTCCTCGCGAAAATGAAAGGACGCCGAAGCAAAAGCCTGTCCCCTGAGTTGGCGTCGCAACAGCATCTGGCAATGAAAAAAAAAAGGGGGAGGGGGGGCAGATAACACAACATCATACAATCATGCACAAATTAAGAATATGTAGCAAATGCCACATCATAGAGGGAATGATGAAAAAAAAATCAGAGTATAACATTGCAGAGAGAAAGAGAGACGATCACGAATAAACGGCGTACAATATAGAACGATAGGGGGCGGCGTTCTTGAAGTCTATGGTGAAGAACCCTAGACGGCAGGAATCTTAGTAACGCGAGTAACGCCTTCAGCGGGGATGTTCTTTGGAAGCATTGACCTAAAACGTTTACTTCTGATAGTGGACGATTGTCCAACTGGTCCAGTACTCTGCACGTCGCTTGTCTCTGGGCACTATATCGCGAGAAGACAGATAATGTGTGCGAGCTTCTCATCGCTGTTGCCTGTGTCGCACGTGGGGCTGTTGGCCATTCCAATAAGGAAGACATATGAGTTCGTACATGCAACGCCTAGCCACACATGGTACAGCATGGTCTGTTCACGTCGTGGTCACCCAGGTGGTAGGTGCATCCGTATGTCCGGAGACAACGAACGCTAATGACACATGGTGAGAAAGTTCGAGTCCCACAGGGGCAAAGTACATTCGCGGGACATCAGTCGCACGCCCAGCCGCAGCATCTGTTCGCGAAAGCGGAATCAAGACACGTTGACCACTTTCAGGAGAAAATCGGGCGGCTTCGTCGGCGTGGTCATTCCCGCTGACGCTGCAATGTCCTGGAACCCAGTGAAATATTATTGTGTCCCTTGTCATGGCTGCGATAATATATCTGTCAAATTTCTAAGGTCAGTTGTTCATTGGGGCAGTGGCGCATCGGGCTTTGCATGCACTGAAGGGCTGCCTTGAAATCGCTAAAGACTGTCCATTGTTGCGGTGGTTCCTGATTAATCAAATCGAGTGCAGCACCGAGTGCTGCAAGTTGTGCACCCGTCGATATGGTCACAAATGAAGTTTTTAATTGAATTTCTTCAGATTCTGCAGGGATGATGACTGCAGCAGCAGATCTGTTGAGTTTCGCCAACCCATCTGTGTAGACATGTTGCCAGAATCTGTGCACGTTGTAAATTTGTTCCAAAGTTGTTTCCTTCAAAGCTTGCAACGGCGCTCCAGCTTTCTTTCTGATGCCTGGAATTGTCAATTGCACTTTGCGGCCGATGCAGACACCACAATGAGTCTGATAATCGTGTAGCAGGCGTGAATTCTGATGGCAAGTAGGACTGATGCCTTACAGTAGTTTCGGCAAACGTTCAATGTGGTCTCTTTGATGGCAAGGAAACAAGATGGTGTGAGGGGATCCGAGTCAGGTGTTGGATGTGTGCTCTCAGGACATCTGTAGCAATGTCGACTGTCAAAGGAGCGTCTTGGCAATGGCCACTGTCGCAATCGATGACGTAGTTTTTAGAAGACCGAGACAAGTTCTGAGTGCTTGTGCTTGCACACTCTGGAGTTTGCGGATAGTCGTAGTGCAAGTATTTCCTAGTACAGGTAAGCTGTACCGCAGGAAGTCCAAAAACAGTGCTTTATATAGTTCCAACATTGATGGTACTGTTACGCCTCAGGACTTCACGCCGAAAAACGCGATAAGGTCCACAATGGTGACCAAACGCTTTGCCATATACTAGACGTGAGGGCTGAAAGACAAGTCTCTATCAATGATGACGCCAAGTAATCGGTGCGTTCGTCTGTATCGTACAGTTTGGTCATTAATCCGCAAAGCACACGAGGACATCGCTTTGCGAGTAAAAGCAACGAGTGCACATTTCTCAGGTGAAAGCTGCGGGCCTTGCCTTAGTAATGTTGAGACATCCGTTGAAGCCGTCTGAAGTCGTACGTGGACTTGTACACGTATCACTCCTGAAACCCATATGCAAATGTCGTCTGCATAAACGGAGAGCTGTGCGGTTTGCGGTAACGAATCGACGAGACCAATGAGCACCATAATGAACAGGGTAGGGCGGAGTACACCGCCTTGCGGTACACCACGACTGCTATAGCTAGATGGCGTTGGTCCGTCTTCAGTCAAAATAAAGAAAAATTTTCCGTTCAAATAGCTCCGTATCCAGCGAAAGGCGTGTCCACCAATCCCTACAGCTCATAAGGCGTCCAGAATTGCATGATGATCTACATTGCCCTACGAACCTTTAACACCAAGGAATAAGGCCGCAGTGATTCGTTTCAGATGTTTCTGGTGGTGTACATATGTTACAAGGTCAATAACACTACCTATTTACGAGCGTCCGCGTCGAAAGCCAGCCATTACCTCCGGATAGACGTAAAATTCCAAGTACCATTCTAACCGTGTAAGGATAATTCTCTCCATTACCTTGCCGACACAGCTGACCAGTGCTATTGGACGGTAAGATAACAATTCAAATGGAGATTTGCCAGGTTTGAGGAGTGGAACAAGGCGACTGGATTTCCACGTGGTAGAGACCACGCCGTAATGCCATGATGCGTTTTATAGGCTAAGAAGTGCCTCTTGCCTCTTGAACAAGGTCTGCAAGCACAGAGTATGTCTTGTGACGAAGATCGCCTGGACCAAGCAAGTGCGGCCTTCAATTCTTCGATGGAGAAAGGAGCATCCATACGAGGATCCCGGGCGCATGAGAGGACAATAGGAATAAGTGCGCAAGGCTGGAACGTCAGGCCCGCGATCCTTGCACAGTAACCTTCGGCTACGTCGACTTCTTGGCGTCCTTGATGGAGGGCTAGAGATTCAAATGGACGATGCTTTTGAGGAGTTGTTCGAAGTCCTCAGTCTGTTCTCCAGACAACCGACAGAGGTTTACGAAGATCGAGAGATTCACAAAAAGATTTCAAGCGTTGGTTTTGCACTGCAAGAATGCGACGCTGAACTTTCTTTTGAATGCGTCTGGGCTCTCTAAGGTCGTAAACTGATTTAGTCCGTCTGTACCGTCGCTCCGCTCGCCGGCGGGCAGCACGGAGGCTCTGTATTTCCGCATCAAAATTTGTGCATTTCTCGAATGGCCGAAATGAATGCGTAGCAACCTGCATGGCATTGGCGATCTGTATTTCTAGTGTGGACGAAAAGCCTTCGTGGCATGCGTTTTGCACAAGTGATTTAAATACGGGCCAATCTATTCCTTGTTTAAAATTTGATGGAACAGATTTCATTTGGCCTTTTATCTTGGTGGTGGTGCTTTGCGTCGCTTTGGGTTCCACGGCATATGCCCTGCGTAGCCAAAAGATTGCACCGAGAGGAAGCCTTACTTCTATATCGAATAAGCACAGGATCTGCTAATAGACCACCTTGCTTATTTAAGACGGGGCGAATCAATTTTCCGAACTGTACGGCATGCAACGAGACAGGAGACATTGAGCACTTTTTGGGGTCCTGCCAGAAATTCTAAGATGAAAGGGACGCTCTCCTCAAGAATCTGCAAAAAAAGGACCTTCCGCATGCGTACCTGCAACACCTTATAGTTTCCGAGGGATCATTTATAGCCCGGAAAGAAACTTCACGTCTCCTTATCGAATTCTTAAGAGAGACTGGTTTGATGGACATATGGTGAAACCCTTCAGCGATATTGTAAGAGACGCTCGGGCGGAGCAATTGCCGGCCTTGATTACCAGGCTAAACCCGCCTGTTGCTACAATTCACCACCACCACATTTTTTTTCAGGTAGGTAAAAATGTGGTCGCTTCCGTGGGTTTATATGTCTACGAACCAATGGACACAGCGATAGAGACATCGCGAGACGAAAATTAAGCCTAAAAAATCACTGTACGTCCGGCCGCGTAGAAGCGTGGGACTGTCATCGTTTACACAGCAAAGTTGATGGTCGCAGGCAAAGGAAACGAGGTTTCTTCCTTTGGAATTTACCTTGACGCTCCCCCAAAGTCAATGATGTGCATTAAAGTCCCCAACAACAACCCATGCATCAGGAGTCGCATCTATAATGTTACTTAGTCTCTGTCGAAACGACTTGGTGGAGAAAGGTAAGCGCCTACTAGAGCAAACGCAAGTTTTGCTTTTTCACGGTCACAGACATGCTGATTACTGTCATGCGGCCGCACTGGATGAACAACTTAAGTCAGTTCACACCGTGTATGTATATATATATATATATATATATATATATATATATATATATATATATATAAATGATCACCTTACTAATGTCAGTACAGGTGGATGGCACATACGGTGCATAGCCTGAGATCCGGACGGGTTTCTGTAGGTTCGCTTCACAGACGTCAATAACAGGGAATCTATAGTTGAAAATGTATTGGCGAAAATCAGCAATACGGGATTTCAGTCTATGGGCATTCCATTCAATAATATACGCTTCCTTGACTTGTCTGAAGAAGGGCTGACGCGGTAGAGCCATTGTGCTTGCTATTCGAGGCTCGCAAGAACCGGATCTAGACCGTCCAGCACTTGCAGTGCCCCCCGAGCAGATGGCGTCTGCATCTCATTTATTAACACGCGAATTACTTTCATCATAGACTTGACTATAGCGATTACTTGCTTGTCTTGACCTCGCACGCGATCTGTGCTGTCATTGGTGCGTCGGTAGTCCATCGTCGGTCTTTGTTCTGCTGGAGGATTTAATGTCGGAAGTGCAGGCTAGGCGTTTGCAGTAGACGTATGCACAGTGTCACCAGACACCGTGCTGTCAGTGTACTTGATCGCCTTGGAAGCACCAGCTGCAGGAAGGGGCGTCTTTCTTACGATGCTATCAGTATTTTTAGCGGACGAAGATCATCTGTGGCGGGTACGACGCCCTCTCACTTTGGCGGCAGCACCTCTGTGTGTTGAGTTGTCTCTCACCATTTGTTTTAGGACTTTCAGCTCTGTCTTGTGCCTGGGGCAGTCATTCGAGAATGCTTCCAGGGGGCCAGAGCAATTGAACACTTGAAATCAGTCACACGGCAAGCATCAGCGCTGTGCTTCTTAAAGCATTTCGGGCACACAGTTGAATTTTTGCATATGCCGCTGATATGCCTGACCCTCAAGCAGTTGCGGCACTGAAGTGGTCTTAGAACGAACGGTTGCACTGGATGACGATTAAACGTAACTTTCACGTCTGACGGCAAGCTTCCTTCTTTGAAAGTTATCTTCACACAACGTGATTCTCCTAGGCGACGGATTTCAATAATAGTTGCATCTGCTGTGGTGGGTTTAACCAAAATAAGCAGATCGTTGTCGTTGATTGACTCATTGGCATCATAAATCACACCTGACGAAGTATCGCTGTCTTGTAGTATTATGTTGTGAACGTTTATCTTGCCCAACATTTTCACTGTACTCAAGATATTTAGCGCTGCTCTGTTCTTGACATCGACCGCGAGAATGTTCTTACGGGTGGTAATTCTCACATCCGTAATCTCATTCGGAACAAGAGCCTCTAGTGTGACAGATATGGCTTGCCTGTTTAGCCGATTCGGTTCGTCGGTCGGCGTCTCGGGCAAGAAGAGGATGGCATGAGTCGTGTCATTGTTCTTTGCCATCGCCGTCGTCCTTGCTGAAGACGAGGAAGCACTGACGATTCTCCTCGTTCCTTTTTGCCTTACAACTGTCAAGTAGTCACCGCCATCCGACAGATCTTCTGAAGCAGAGCAGTACATCAGGGTGTCCTCGCTGCCTGTGTCGCTCATGAGGTCATTGCGCTTCCTCGGAGTGCTTGGCGCTGTGACGTCTGTCTTCTTCGGAAGTTCAGCTGACTCCGCTTCTATCGCCGAAGGACTTGGGAGCGGCGCCTCCCGAAAACACGCAAAAATACGCGTAAAATAAGAGCAGTGAAAAACATGATTCCACACAAGAGCCGCTTCTGCGCCTGATATAGGCCTGATAAATGCGCCTGATATAGGGATTAAAAGAAACAGTGCATACTGAGGGAGGATGGATGGATGGATGAAAAATTTTATTAGGGTCCTTTAGGGCGCGCACTAGCGCGCAGCGGGCCGCTCCCACGTCGGGACAGAGAGGCCGAGCCTCCCCGCCACGTCGCGGGCCCGTTGGACCGCCCATAACTGTTCTTCGAGGTTGGGGCTGTGTAGGACCGCATCCCAGAGAAGAGCAAAAAAAAAAAGAAAAGCGAAAGAAAATCACAGAGTACGTGTTAGAATAGCAATAAAGCACCAAACACTTCACGGAACTGTAAGTTAGGAATTGAGAAATCGTGGCCTTTGTCATCTGCTAAATTTCCGAGCGCTTATTACAGAAATTCTGTATCCAGATGGAAATGGATAAGTACTGTAGGCACTGAATCTCTTGCGCATCTTGCAACCATTGCGCATGCGGATGCGGCAGGCCCACGTGCAATCCCATTCAATATTAAAGCGTCTAAAGAGATCAGTCACACTCCACTGAAGTACAATGTCACGCGGGAACCGCGCAAGAGAGGGCACCACATGAAAGAGAGATATAGAAATACGTAGCCGACTCAGCCACAGCGGATGCAATCGGCGGTGTACAAAAGAATGCGAAAGTCTAAAAAAGAAAACCCAATACCGAATTTTTTAAACATTTTTTTTTTACGCGGCTTGGGTAAGCTCTTCTAAAGCTCCCTAATTATGCTTTAGCTATTCCGTGTGAGTCTTGAAGCATTTTTTTTCTTTGCGCCTTCCTTGCGTCGCCCCTCCGGGCCTATTGATCAGCGATGTGAACTATATTTGTTTAGTTATGCAGCTCTTTGTAGAGCAACATAATATATGGGTCTTAAACATGTTCGGGTAATTATAACATACAATGTAACCACTTCAATCAGTGGTCAGTTTTAAAGTCAATGAAGTTAGATAGAAGCATACCCAGGAATTCTGGATATCCATTCAGTTTCGTATTTTTTTTCGCCACCGCGTGGCGTATCGACTTTAAAGAATTGAAATTCGCGCCATGACGTACAACTAAAGGAAACACAATAAATATAAGCACGCCCTGAGACTGTTGCTTCACCTTGGTACTTGGCAACAAGTGCCCTTATGTATCAGCCTTATCTCGTAGACGACCAGCTACTCGCTCGACTGGCAAAAAATTGACGATCTTGCTATGCACCTGGCCAGACAGCTCGTCGGCATTCCGGATGAGACGTCCGGCCGAGATAACTGCTCCCAGAAGTTATCTCGGCCGAGACATTCAACAAGAGCTAACACTCCCATAGAGCCTAGCGCACCAAGGTGGTGCGCACCATAGCGCACCAAGGCACTGGTAGTGCTACCTGAACCACATTTCCGGTTTAGGTTCTAGCGCGCGCGTTTTGATCGCTATCTGGAACACGTTACGCCGTCTGCACTGATCAGTGCGGCATGTGACTTGTTTTTTGCTTCTACTGCTCAACCGCGCGCGGTCTTGATGCGCAGTAGTTTATTATTTAGTAAAAATGATTGCGAACAATCATAACAAGCCTCTAGCAAATCTGTATCAGGTGCAATTTAATAAAGTAGACGCAAGATGCCTTGTGAAATGAAATGTTTAGTTTGCTCTATTTGCTTTATGTAAATGCTCGTTCCGGGCTTTTCGTGCCTTCATCCAACGTTGTGGCAGAAAACGTTGTGACAGTAGCGCAAGCACGAAGCTCCACCGGACGGCATCAGCTAAAAAAAAAAAGTAAATTACAAGCATGTGTCATTTTGTTTATTCCTCATTGTCCACTTCTTGGAGACGTGGAATTGCACTCTGTGCCTCAGATGATTACTGCTCACAATTTATCAGTAAAATGGGACTAAGTTATCTAGTTATGGTTGCAGATAGAGGTAAAGATGCAGACTGCACTTTTCAGCAAGAAAGTAGATGCACCTTCTGAAAGTTTGTGATTCCCATGCTGGGAAACCTTTCGCAGGGAATGCTAGTCGCATTGATGCTTATCAAAACTTGTATCGAATAGCTCACAATACCTGCAGATTCGTTTCTTTATTTCTTTTTAGTTTTAGCGGGAAAGAATAAATGAAATAGAACAATGTCTGTTAACTTCATTTCACATTATTTCTTTTCCGATGCTCGAGGCTGCTAACGGATGGCATTAATAGTAGCGTGACGTATTTCCTGTTGCCAGTTTTCGCCGTGTGCCCTCTTGTTGAGTTTCTTTCTCTTTGCCACTGCGGCCGCGGGCTTGCGCATGGTCAGCGTTATGCTTCGCGGGTTTACTACCGAACCGGCGTGATGCGTTAAGAGGAAGCTTTAGCTCGGGCCTATCTCCGATGTCGGCTGCTAAAATACATGTAAAACGCAAGAATGCTTTTCTGAGAAAACCGCTCAACCAATTTGAATTAGAATTATTGCACTTAAGAGAGATAGTTAATACACGGCGATTGCAGCAAACAGAATATTGATTTAGGTCATGACATTTCTTTTACAGGAATTGCCGGGAATCGGTAAATCTTTAAAAAATAATAATAGAAGTACGAAGCTTAGAAATCCATAACTCAGCATCAAAAACAAATGTACTTCAGGATATCTTCTTCTAGGGCGAGTTGCTGTTTGCTTAGCATTGTCTTTGTAGCGTAAAAACTCACAACACTTGTGAGTGTATCGCTCGTCTGTCCTTCCTCTGTTTTCTTTAATAAATCGAATTTATGTGCTACAAAGATTATGCTAAGCAAAACCAAATATCGTATTTCTATAAACTCTATCCGTTGGAGCATCTAAATCGGACAATTTTGATGTATGAATTTACGACTTATGTGAATTTATTAATGTTTGAAAATGCTTTGCAAATGTCAGAAATAAGTGATATATTTCATGGTGACGTATAATATATCATTTTTGTTCGCTTTAGATGAAATATTTGGTGCAGCTTACAGAATTGCGATACCGTACTTATGTGCTGAAGTACATAGTTGTACACTTCAATTAGGTCTTGTTTCTTGAAATTTCGTCATTTTTAAAAATTTATGTACAGAAAAAGGGGCCAGCCTAAAGAAAAAAATTGCTTTACTGAAATCACTACATTTTAATTGGTTCTTTTAAGTTCTACATAACTAATCGATTTCGGTGCAGTGGTTGCTCAGAAGAAAGGATTGCCGATTTCCCATGTAGGAGCCCCTGAGCTGTAGCTTCCCCTTAAGTTCGATTTATAATAATATATTTGTTGGTAGGATATGCTTGTAAAACAGATTGGGAATGAAGAAGAGCAAATAAAGGGAGAAGGCAGGCATCTTAATCAGAAGGGCGTCTGGTTGGCTAAAAACCACGAAATGCTTACTTCTGGAATTCGATAACAGTCAGAATAAAAAAAATTTAGTAGACCCTACTGTGGTGTGAATCAGAAACTTTCAAGGCACTAATCTACAAGGTGTCTTACAGACGTCCTGTTCTTCTCTAATTATTGTCAATATTCGGCTGAAATATTACCATTATATAACTTCACAGTCTAAAAAAACGCACAGCCTTCGTGCGACCTTGCAGAATCCATTAATATTTCCAGCGAAGCTGATTCCGTCGAGCAATTGCAGTAGGAATCTTAACTGCCTGCAATGTTACCACACAGCTCAAAACAGTGCGCGCATATGATTTTGCAAATTATGCACACTTGAACCCCATTTCCTCCACAATGACAGCAAGTGTCACGTCTTGTTATCCAAAGACACCTTAAAATATGAGCGCTTGCATAAAACCGTAACCGACACTACTTAAACTCTTTGCACGCACATCTGACGTAACCTGCGCCATTTCTAAAAATATAAAGTCGGTGCCTAGCATCTGACCAAGTACAATGGGTATGCCTGCTACGTGCCTCGTATTACGCATGAAGATACGGGAAAATGCGGTATTCACTAATTGTCTACAGAGCTCATAATTAGCTGTGTAAATTTGTTTATTACGCAAACAACTGTTTAACTTACTCCGTATCAAGAGGTTACCAACTTGAACACCCGAATCACAAAATGATGTCACAAGATTTATACCGATTTAATTTTTTCATTTGGTGCAGCTAAAAACAGCCGGTATATTAATGGCGTGGCTTCTTACAAAGCAAGTGTGAAAACTTGGGCAGGCTTTCTTGACGCAATTCAATTCCCTGAACTTAAACGCATGTGCCCAACCATGCACTTCTGCTTTTACAGTGAGTCGTCTTCATTATACAAAAAGCAGCTCAGCGCTACGGTATATCTCACAAGGTGTGCGAGAACATTGTGTGCGCTCCCGATTAGATTTCTGAGAGTCGGTGGCATCGAGCTCGGTTTCCTAGCGTCATCAGGAATAATAAGTCGCAGTTTCGCCCGAAAGGCGAAGCATTGATTGAAATGGCAACTTAGCAGACAGCTATAAGAAGTTAGCATAGTAGTTTTATCGGCCGTATAAACTTCCAAACATTCGTTTACGAATTGAATTAACAAGCATGTTGTCAGCGCGCACAAGCAAACATGAACACATCACACTCAATGACCGCGAAAACTCGCTGTCAAAACGCTGGTGTGAGCATGCGCGGCAGCCGCAGCGAGCGAAGTGACCTTCGTGCTGTCTATCGCTTCCACGCAGGAGCGGCGAGAACACGGCGCGCACAAGGATATGAGCCGTCTGCACATCCCTTTCAAGATACCGCGCGCGACCGTGCAAAGTACGCACTTGTTGGAGGAGTCGAAGCCACCGTCGCTCCCTCTCGCGCTGCCTCCCCGCTTTCCTCCCTATCGCGCGCGAGATTGAGCCGCGATCGTCAGCTCCCCTTGCGCCGGGTCGCGAAATACACAGTTGATGCAGGAGCACAACGCCGCCCCTCCCTCCCTCTCTCGCATCCCCCCCCCCCACAGCATTGCAGGCGACGGCGCGTCTGCTGTCGGCTTCCCTCTTTCGCGTGCGCCAGACTGAGCCGCACTCGTGGGCTTCTCGCGTGCTTTCACTCGCACATACAGCATACGACGCGCGGCGACGGTCTTATCGTCCTTGTACTTTGTACGGAACATCCCGCTGACGTCGACGGCGACGACAAAAATGCGTCTGGTAGCCCTGCGGCACCCATTCGGCAATCACTGAAGGTGATTTTATAACCAGTAGTGCCTTGTGCGGGGTAATTCTAACTCCAATTTTTCGATTCATGAGCAACAATAGAAAGCAGGTTTTGTCATATTGATGTAAGCGTTTCCCCAAGGCACTGTACTAGACGGTCACCATTCCTATTCGAATAAGATTGTTGGCATAGCATGCTGTTTTATGAGCCACCTGCCGATGAAATAGCTACCGGCTCAGGAATGAGTGAAGGTTCACCTTGATTTCTTCACTTTAACAGTTAATTTTCATGCGTTTGATTAATTAGTTAGTTAATTAGTTAATTAATTAACACTTTCAAATACTCTCGAGGCCAGTTGGCGCTACAGAGAGGATTGGGACAGAAAAAAATACATATGCAATTGGTTCATGAAAAAGCCCTATACAATTTGCCAGAGTCTGGGATAAGAGCGATGGTGGCAGCAAGGTGGTTCCAGTCGAAGCTTGTCCTAGGTATGAAAGAATCGCTTAACATATTCGTACGGGAGACGGGAACTTCTACTTTATCTTGGTGATCCAAGCTGGATGATGTGTAGGTGGGTGGAGAAAAGATACCTTCTTTCAAAACAGGGTTATAATGGTAAACTTTATGGAAGAGGCAAATACGGGAACACTTACAGCGTACAGGGAGATCTGGAAGGTTTAAACTAATCTTTATCAACGTGGCGCTGGCATGAGTTGAATAATTGGAAATAATGAAACGAGCGGCTCTATTCTGAATACATCCAAGTGTGTTTATAAGGGTGAGCTGACAGGGGTCCCAAATAGCAGAGGTGTATTCTAGTTTCGGTCTAGCAAGGTTCTATGGAGAGTTTAAGAGAAGGTGGTGCAGAGTGAAGATTCCGACGCAGATAACTAAACATGTGGTTAGCGTTGTTAGAATCGTAATCTACGTGGACGCGCCATAGCAGATTGTTAGCGAATTGAACTCCGAGGTACTTGTATCATGTAACGTATGACAAGGATAACCCTTAAGAATTTCGTTGCTCGCAGGGATGCTGTTAGAACGACGAGTCAAATGCATTACTTTACATGTTTCGATATTTAATGTCACGCACCATTTAGAACAGCACTGGGATACATTATTAAGATTGTGTTGAGGTTCACTAATGTGAGACGAGTCAGTAACTTTATGATAGAGAACGCAGCCATCAGCAAAAATTTTAATAGATCAAAAAGTGAGGTAGTTAAGAAGGTCGTTAATATCGATTAGAAACAGGAGTGGCCTGAGAACTGAACCTTGAAATTACAAAGGTAGGACTTGAAGATAAATTATTTGCACGCACATACTGGGTCCTATTAGAAATTGAACTTTTAATTCAGTAGAATTCTTCTTCATTTATATCAAGTTCAGCTATTTTTAAGAGGAGTAAGCCATGCGAGACAGTATCAAAGGCTTTAGCGAAGTCTAAAAATGTACTGTCAATATCAATTCCAAGAACAGCATTGGTAGAGAGTTCATTCATGAAAGTTAAAAGTTGTGTTTCGCTAGAGAAATGTTTTGAAATCCATGCTGAGCAGTGTTAAAAAAACGATTTAGACCCTAGGAACTCCGCTAAGCTACAATATATGATCTGTGCTAAACTTGCATGGCAGGCTTGTTAATAAGATGGGCCGGTAATTATTAGGAGAGTGCGCGTTACCTGATTTGTGGAGTGGAACCACCTTGCCTACTTTCCAGTCATCTGGAAGAATGGATCACTGAAATGACTGTGTGAAAAGTTAAGTTATGCATCGTGAGTGCTGTGTTACACCAGACACATGGGTTTTCTGCACTTTTGTAGGTAAGTAGGTGAGAAACCATAACATATATTGTTGTAGTATCTGAGGTCAATGAAGCAAGGCCACTCATGTTCTGTGTTGCAGGTAGACTTATTTCCTTTAAGTTCACACATCTTTAAACCTTTACCCGTCGAGTTATTAAAAAAAAAATGCTTCCAAAGTACCAATTCATTCTAACCTCTTAGAATCGGCACATTAAATAAATGACCAAAATACACAGTCACAATAATGCATTTATTTGCAGAACACCCATAACACTTCTTCAATTCTAAATACAGTTGGCTTTACTGCACTGCTTGAAGTTGGCTTTTTCAGCACCAATAAAGTAAACAAAAAGTGAACGTCGCAAGCACGACTTCAGTGACCGACGTAGTAGAATCACACTATGCCTTGTAGGAAGCCCCTAGTAGGGCACACATCAAATCCAATATCACAGAGTGCACTTCAACAGTCTTCACAGCGCGATATCCCTTTTCTTCTTTTTATAATTTTCTTTGTCCGTGACAACATTATCGCTTTCGACTCCAACTTTAGCCTTCTTCAGAGTTTGAAGATTTCTAATTGATTGCCCTTCGTCGGCAGTTTCTTTGAGGAAAGCTCCCGTCACATGTTCCATCCAACGACGACGCCATTTTTCGTGTTACCAGCCTTAAAGGTAAATTGGGCGGTCGATAAAGTCCTCCCAGTCGGATTACAAAGCGCTCCACATCCGAGTCAGAGAAAGCACACGCCATCCGAATGACAGGTCACTTCAACAAAATTCGTGAAAGTCGTGTTTAACAAGATTCGAGCCCCTCGGTGTCGCTTCTACACACACATCCTTATATACATACATACATACATACATATATATATATATATATATACATACTAGTTCAAAGAACAGAATCACGTAGCAACCGATAACGCTGCATCACTGAGGTTTCTAAAGCAGGAAACGTCAGTAAGGTCGCGTTATTGCGA
This sequence comes from Dermacentor albipictus, assembly GCF_038994185.2. Classification (NCBI taxonomy): domain Eukaryota; kingdom Metazoa; phylum Arthropoda; class Arachnida; order Ixodida; family Ixodidae; genus Dermacentor; species Dermacentor albipictus. Next base: position 43,378,494 of record NC_091821.1, read on the forward strand.
ATGATATTCACTTTGGGCAAGCACCTGCAGTCCTATACCTCGTAGCCTTGGCTCTGCCGAGCGTCGTTTATGAGATAGATCATCATCACATCATCATCATCATCATCATCATCATCATCATCTTTTATGTCCACTGCAGGACGAAGACCCCTCCCCACGATCTACAACTACTCCTGTCCTGCGCCAGCTGATTTCAATTAGCAACCGCATATTTCTTGATTTTGTCGCACCACCAAGTCTGTCGTCCTCTACTGTGCTTCCCTTCTCTTGGTGCCCATTCTGTCACTCTAATGGTCCAACGGTTATCTAATCTGCGCATTACATGACCTGCCCAGCCCCATTTTTTTTTCCTTTTATGAGATAGATGGTACACTCTAAAAACAGTTGCACCATTTGGGGTGTATATTTGCCACACAACAATAATAGTCGTCTGTCTTGCCCGCATTTCCTTCCTTTAACGCTGCGAGCCCTGTACTTCCAAGTCAAGAACGGCATGCCCGTTATCAGCATGACAGAGCATTCTCGACAGGAAAGTAATGAGCGCAGCGTTTTCAAGAAAGGAAATGCGCGCAAGACAGATGACGATAATTGTTTTGTGGCAAATATACACCCCAAAGGGTGTAAACTTTTTTAAAGTGTAGTTCACTCTAAGCAACTTTTGAAAGCGAAGCTTTCTTTGCCTTTTCCTTCGACTTTCACATTGCTACTGCTCCTGCTGCTGCGGTGGCTGCTGCTGTCCAGCACACCACGGCGGGGGGTGGTTCAGAGCGTGTATATACATGGAAGGAGCGTCGTAGAGAAGAAAAGAGACGCGAGGAACAAGCTTGGCAAGCACCGCTAGATGGATGGATGTTATGAGCGTTTCTTCTGGCACGGGGTGGGGGGTTGCGCCACCAAGCTCTAGCTATTATACTGCCTAATGTCCTACCTATAGGTTAAACAATAAAAAAGAAAAAGAACACTGTGAACTCCCACAACCAAATTTTCTGATCCCCTATTGGGAACTGTGCTTTTGTAGTACATCTCCGTTTTTTGTCGTTTTCCTACTTTTATTCCACCAATCCTCCAATCGCCTCTTACTAATCCCTACTGCGGACATGTTTACTTTTCCAGTGCTCTCGCGGAACCCAAGGGCTTCAAGGAGGCCAGTGGCGCTTAAATCGACCACTGAGTAGACGTCTCCACATTCTAATAAAACATACTTCATAGTTTCCCTAGCTTTACCGCAGCAAGCACATGCTTCTTCCTTCTGATATCTCGCTTTATATGTGCGTGTTCTAAGGCATCTCGATATCGTTTCGAAAAGTATGAGTGTCCCTTTGAGTCATCATAAATTGTTTCTTTCCCAATTTCGTTTCTTCCTCTTAAGTAGTTACTCATGGCAGGTTTCTTTTCCATTGCCGCCACCCTCTATTATTTCTGCCTCTATGACTTTCCGCTTGACGTTCTTTGTTGCTGTGTTGCTCACCCTACAGGCCGCATACTTGCTGGTAAGCTTACTAGTTCTTTTGCTCCACAGTGAATCAAGGTTTTTTTTTTCTGCACAAATACCTCAACACTCTACCAGCCCATTTACTTTCTTCCATATTCCTCAGTTGTTCTTCATAATCAATTTTAGTGTGAGGTTCCCTCTCTTCAAAACTTGTCCAGCCCATTGTCCCTCACTTCAAACTTGTCCAGTCCCGATTGTACCCCTGACTTTAAGTGAACCGCATTTCCAAAAGTAAGTCCTGGAACTATTACGCCTTACTACATACGCCGGAGCACCTCATACCTACTGCATCCCCATAGCGCTCTGCGTTTCATTACGGCTGCATTTCTCTTCCCCTTTACTGTTATTTTTTCCCTGTGTTTCCATACATCTATTGCCTTCGTTTATCAATATACCAAGGTATTTATATTCTTTTACCAGAGGTATTTCCTGGCCCTGTATTGCCACTGTCTGTTCACTGTTTTCATTGAATACTATAACACCTGATTTTCTAACGCTAAATTTCAAACCTAAATTCTCGCATTCCTGTCGACAGATATTAGCCAGACGTTGCAAATCACTTTGCTTGTTAGCTAGCAACACAATGTCATCCGCATAAAAAAAAACCTGGGTGTTGCTGCTCTGCTACTGTACCCGCCTATTTGTATGAGAGATTAAACCCGATATTACTTTCTTCTAGCACCCTTTCCATCCACACCATGTTCGTCATAAACAGAAGCGGGGATAAAGCGCACCCCTGCCTCAATCCCTTGTTGATATCAACTTTCTCTTCACTCCTCATCCCTTCCCACTAAACGTAAGCGGTATTTTCTAGGTAAACCTCTCTCAAAAGCTGTAGACAATCGTCGCATAAGCCTTGCCCTTCCATTATATCCCCCAAAATGTTGCGGTCTGGGTTTTCACGCTCCCGTAATGTCTAAAAAGGTGACATATATAACGGCCTACTTTCTACTGTTGATATTTCAATACACTGAGTAGGAACAAATAAGTTATTATCCAAACGCCTGCCTATTCTGAAGCCATTCTGAAGTTCTCCCAAAATGCCATTATTCTCTGCCCATGCTTGAAGCTTTAATTTGATTGTCTGCATTGCTAACCTGTATATTACCGACGTAATCGTCTACGGTCTATACGAGTGAATTCTATCTTGCCCCTCCGCCTTACCTTTATAAATTCATTCTAGTTTGTCGCCAACTGTCTGTTATTCGTCTGTATTTTGTGCACAAGGCCCTCTGGAGCTGTAGAGGCAGCTCCAGAGGGTAAACACCACTGCCTCTAACTTTTCAGTACAAACATACCCACCTAAGGCAGTCAACAAAAAGTTAATTATTCAATTTTATTTAATTCGGCTGCTGACAGAGATAATTATAATCTCAGTTTGTGTACCCCTGGCCACATAACTTGTTTGAACAAATGGTCTTCGCTTGCCTCCCAGTGCCTAACTTTAAGAATACCATAAAGTTTAATTTAGAACACCCTGTACGTAATTTAGAACACTCAGTAACCTAAATGAGGCCAAGTCGGATTCACTGGAACTCAGAATCAATGGCAGCCATGCGCAGTAGCGCTTATACTCGGCCTCACAGTACAAAAAAGAAAAAAAAAGAGGCTGCACTTGCACCGGCAAGGCGAAGCAGTATTATAGTGATTGCGAAGTATAAGACAATTACACGACGGAAGATTTTTGCGGCATAAATCCGCGTAAGGGCCGCACCCCCAACTTGACAGCCTATATTAAAAAAAAAATCGAACCAAGAAGCAGTCGCGTTCGGCACGCTGATTCCGATCGCGCGCAACAGCGAATTTTCGCGCGCAGCGTACTTTCGCGCGTCGCAACTAGATGGCGAGAGGAGGCGACCTTGGAGGTTTACGGAGGATTTCATACTCGCAGTTGAAAAAATTAGGTCAAATGGCCCGGTATCTTTGAGGCTCGTCAATATTGCGACAAAAATTTACCCACGATTATGGTGCTCCCTAATGCGAAATTTTGAGTGCATCGTTATAGGTGTTTTCATTTGGCGATATATTAGATGGTGGGGACAATCCGTCTCAGGCGGCGCATTGCAAACGGAGCAAAGATGGCGCCACTGCTTCGCTATTCGGCACATTGCGAGAGGCAGCACGCGGGCCACGCGTGGGCGCGATTCACAGCAGCCACCGCAGAGACCTCCCAGACGACGCGTGCTAGTCTGGCGCCATCGCCGCCACACTACGCTTTCTTTAAGCTTTCTCTATACCCTCCGCTTCTGCTTTATACCTCCTGGTTCCTCTGCACCCTCCTATTCCGGTTTCCTCCTCAGATCTAAGGACCCGTATAGCAGAATTTCACCAATTCATTTTTACAAATCGCTACAGCATACTGGTCATTTGCGAACCAAATACATCAACTCCACTCTGACTGTCTGGTTGCGAATATTTTACACCTGGCATTCCACTGAAAGATCGACGCACTTTTAATTTCAATGCGGAAGGGGACTATTGGCCGAGCCATGATGCTTAAAGGATGCTAGCAAGCACTGGATTTAGTGCATCCAGTATTTACAGAGCGTTTGGAGCTGTTGATGTGATTGCAGCATATTAGCCACCTGCCTGTCTTGTAGTCGCACAAATCACCGACAGTAGACGTCGGGGGTTGTCCAGCAAAATTTTGCCGTGATTCTGTTGGTGAATACTGTCGTTTCGGTAGAGCCGGCCAAGGTTCGGCAGATGTGGTGTTCTCAATGGCCTTGTTCTTCGCAGTCTTTTCCACAGTGTCTGGCCTGGGCGATAGAGGAGGAGGTGGTGTTGTAGGAAGTGGCATGCGCGTCGCAGAGGCAACAGCCTTCCTTGAGGAGCGCCGGCGACGGGAAAGTCGCTTCCTGATTTTATCGGTGGCTTCGCGATGAGATGAATGATCTCTCGCCATCTCTTTCAAGATGGCCATTTCCTTCTTAATATGTGGGCATTTCTTCGATGAAGCTTCATGTGACCCACCGCATTTTGAACACTTCATTACAGTCGCGTCATATTTTTCTGCAGCGTGGGGCTCGGCGCAGAGGGGGCATGCTGCCTGATTTTCGCAGACGCTGCTCACGTGTCCCAGTTTCATACATTTGCGGCACTGTAGAGGTTTCGCAATGAAAAGCCGCACTGCATGTCTGAAGTATCCCACATTATATGCGAAGGTACATATTTACCCTTGAATGCAATCTTCACGCAGCGTGAAGTGCCTAGCCACTTAGCGTCAACAATGATCTCATCGTTGGCTGGCTTTAAAAGAATCGGCAAGTCATTATTAAGGATGACGACGTCAAAATCGTAGATAACACCAGTGACTACGTCAGATCCCAGAGGGATGTAAGAGCGCACCTGAATGCCATCGAGGTCCGTTACGCTGCGTAGAGTGGTCATAGCAGCCGCATGCTGGACGTCAACCACCAGTAGATTTTTTCGGGTGTTCACTCGAATGGCCGATATTTCATTTGGCACCGGGGCTTCCAGTGACATCGACACAGATTGCCTGTCAAGTAGCTTCATGTTGATGGTGGGAAGCAGGGGGCACAAATATGATGGTATTGGCGTCCGGCCTCTGCGTGTGTCTTACTGTTTGCGTGCTTGACGATGAGGACGTCGTGGTGTTCCTTATTTTTCCTCTGCGGCTCTGAACAAGCTGGAAGTCGTCATAGGAAGTGTCCTCACTGCTGAGAGACTAAACATGGGTGTCCTCGCTGTTGCTGTCGCTCTGCTGACCGATCCGCTTCCTGGAGGAGGCCGCCGCTGACGCCGCCGTCGCCGGCAGACGTGCCGGGTGGTCCACTTCTATCACGACCGAGCAGGGAGCGAGGACCAGCGGATGAACTTAGATTTTCACAGAAATAAACAGGATCTAGAAATAAAGTTTTCAGCCTATGCCCGAGAGCATAAAAAAAGGAGCTTATCTTAATAACAACGACATGCGTCACACAACTAGTAGAGTTCACACATGTCTTAGCGGCAGCCCTGGACGACAAATCATCGGTCGACTGTATTTTTCTTGACTTTAAAAAAGCGTTCGACGCCGTTTCACATTACCTGTTACTGCAGAAACTAACCAGTTTTAATATTAATCCCCAAGTTATTGCGTGGATTGCCGAATATTTACGCGAGAGGCAACAATCTGCAATAAGTAATGTAACGTCAGGGGTACCTCAGGGATCAGTTCTGGGCCCCCTTCTTTTCCTACTTTATATCAATGGCATTAATGAAAATGTACAGTCCCATATTAGGTTATTTGCAGATGACTGCATATTATACCGTAAGGTTACATCTGAAAGTGACTGCTTCGTAATTCAAAACGACTTATATGCCATACACGAGTGGTGTGAGCGATGGGAAATGAAACTGAATCTCGAAAAACCGGTGTGTATGAGGTTCTCCAGAAAAAAAAATCCTGGAAAATTTGAATATACGATAAACCACTGTCCAGTAAAAATGGTGTGTGAATATAAATACCTAGGCGTTTACTTCTGCCCCTCTTTATCATGGAATCGGCATGTGGATTGTACCGTAGGCAAAGCTTGTCGGAGCTTGGGATTTTTACGACGAAATACACGTGCGTTTCCACAACAAACCCGGGAGCTACTATATAAATCATATGTAAGATCTGCGCTCGAATACGCATGCCCTGTGTGGGATCCTTCATCAGTAACCAACAAAGAAAAACTAGAAAAATTCCAGTCCATGGCGGCAAGATATGTACTAGATATAGCAATGTATGACAGGCAGTTTAGTGCAACTAAATCTAAGGCAATGCTAAACTGGCACTCTCTCCAGCACCGAAGAGCGTCGCTTCGACTGAAGCTCTTGCACAGCATATATCACTCTCATACTCGAATTCCGCGTGACGTGTACATAAACCAGCCTCACTACACATCAGCACGCAAAGATCATGAACAGAAGATAAGAGAATACAAATGTAATACATCGGCCTTTAGCAGCTCGTTTTTTCCAAGGACCATCAGTCAGTGGAACCGACTTCCTTCCTCAATTGTACGAATTTCTTCTCCTAACAAGTTCTTTTCTGCAATAAAAGCAATAGAATCTTTTGATCCCGAACGCTTGGTCAATATCCCGTGTACGTCTAGCAATCATCATGACCTATAAACAATCCCAGCTGCAAATGACATTTCCTTTTAGTGCCTTTTTTTTTACCTTGTCGCACGGTATCTTAATCACTGCATTGTTTCTTTTTTTTCCAACTTATTATTCGATATGTTTCTTTTTTTGCCTTTTCATTGTGAGTCTCTGTAATCATTGTGCTTTATGTACTCTTTTTTTTTCCAATGTGACATGTGGCATCTGCAACGTGCCTGTTTCCGATATGGCTGTGTGCAACTTATCTGTGTGCTTTTCTTTCTTTTTTTGTCGGCCTATAATAATGTGTTGTTGACTTACACAAATTTATGCAAACCTGCAATTTTGATGCTTGTTTTTCATCTGTACCCCCCCCCCCCCCCCCCACTGTAATGCCTGAATGGGCGCTGTGGGTACTAAATAAATAAATAAATAAATAAATAAAAACGTACCTAATGCTCCAGTAAAACTCTTGCTTGGGCTAGTTGGTTCATGCTTGAATGAGTAAAGGCAAGACGCAAAAGACAAGAACTGAAGAAGGACACAAACACTTTACTCATACCTAATGCCTTGCCCTCAGGAAGAGATGAGAGTAAGTGATGGTGGATTTCGACATTTCGGGTGCTTTCACCGGGGGTTTCCGTGCAGTGATGGGAAGGAGGTTAGAAGAGGAAACAAGCAGGAAAGGACGAATTGCGCTACCTTGAAAACTTGTTTTGTCATAGGGACCTTAGTTGTATGCATGAGGATGGCGATATATGTTGGCTTCAGATTGGCATCATTCTCGGAGAGCTAGGACACCTTGAAGACGCGCCTAGCTAGTACCATTTCGTCTATCACAATGGTTCATTTCCTACGAAAACAGCGTCTAAAAAGCAGTTTTAAGTTTACTTTTACACAAAAACATGTTTTGTTCAATCATGAGTACTTGTGATTTAATTTACATTTATTTGAAGAATAAGATGTATCAGCGGGCTGCTAAAGTTGGAGAACAAACGACAAGGTTCGCGCTCGCTTTGGAACTGCTCGTAGTCTTTTCTTGCTTTTCCTGGCTTGATTATGCACTGCAGGTGCTGAAACTTCATTGAAAGATGTAACATTTGTAAATGAAACCTTTTTTGAAGATTTTATTTTAGGAACGCATTATCTGTGCAGCCATATCCGCGTTTTAGGCGAAGCCTCATACAACACCAGCCAGCTAAAGCCTCGCAAACCCATATACCGTCATTCACATGGTGGTACAGCGCCCGTTAGAAAGTTCCAATAGACAGTGGTGCCACATTTCCTTCTAGGTAATATAGTGAGAAACTCTGTGGGTTATCGACTTTCATACAATAATTGCTGTAATGGAGGGTACCGTTTGAATTCCGCCGTTTTGTCGAATTTCCTATCTTGTCAGGCCTGCTAATGATTGGCCCAAAGTGCTGCTATGGCCTCTCCCATCGGCTCGAAACGCAGCCATTACAAAATTTTATAATATGGCAGAATTTGACAATGTAATACCACCCTGGGTCTTGTTTGGTGATTCAGTTTTTTTCACAGTAGAGAAAACATAGTGGACTGGCGTTAAATGTAACGGTTTCAGTATATGCGACTGTCATATTGTTTGAACGCGTCCTTAACGCGAAAATTTAGGTGAAAAACATGATAAAAGGCGACAGGCAGGAAAGAAGCACTTTTCGAACGTATATCCTGGAAGCAGTGGCGAATTCGGAAAATCGCACCGGGGTGCCCTGGGGCGACGATCGTTGGATGAAACGACGCATCAGGGTGCCCCGGTGCGCACCGGTGCGATTTGCCGAATTCGCCATAAGAGAAATTAGGCAGATCCTATGCACTGTACGAATGGATGTTATATGCGAAGAATTTCGCACGTAGCGGGCTATCCAATATCGGTTGGGTGGTTCTAGAAAGAATTACCAAATGGACCAACGTGTATGTGTACAACACGCAAATGTGTATGTCACGCGAGCCTGTGCGTCTCGTGACGACAGATGCATATTGCGTAGACGGCATGACGACAGTTTTGTTTTTACTCCGGCCAAGGACGGTTACAACCTGTTCCATTAAGATCCGGACCGATCGCGAACGTGGTATACGAATTTGCACAACGTCTTCGCAGCGCTATCTGCTACGAGAAAAGGGCTGGGGAATGTGGGCCCACACTGAAGACGGGCGCAATCTAACACAACGTCTCGAAGCATTAGCTGCCACGAGGAGAGAAACTAGCACACTTCTGCTAGTGACTCAAGGGAAAGACAGTGGCAAGCCTGTCGCTGAATGGAAACTGGAGCGCGCTCAAGCACGTGCTCTTACTCGTGCTGTGTGGCGTGATGCACGCGCAAGTCATCTGGCAGTGGCGTAGCCAGAAATTTTGGTCGGGGGGGGGGGCTACGCCACTGGCCCCATGCATATATATATATATATATATATATATATATATATAGTTGGCCAGTGGCGTAGCCAGAAATTTTGTTGAAGGAAGCTTTAGCTCGGGTGCTCCTATTTAAATACATGTAGAAGGGGAATTCGTTTTCCCCTGCAACCACTTCACCAAATTTGTGGAGGTTTGTTGCATTTAAAAGAAAAAGCTTAATTCTAGTGACTACTGGTTTCGAATTTTTCCATTTAGGTGGTCAATTATTTATTAAAAATTGCCCAAATCGAAAATTTTGAGAAAACGAAACTATCAAGTTTAAAGCTCCGTGACTCAACAATGAAAAATGATATCACAATTCTGTGAATTGCACCTAATAGTACATCGACAGCGGACAAAATAGATATGTTACCCATCAATCTCAAAAAAATTTAGTATTGTGGAAATACGGCTTGTGCAGAACCCTTGTACACAACGTAACCAATTCACGTAAGATACAAATTGACATTGCAAACTTGTCCAATTTGACTGTTATAATAGATGCCGTTTACAGAACCACAATGTCTGTTTTTCATGCATAGCTATTAGTTTGTAAACGTCGTGCTCCTATTTTTTCAAGCTTTCTAATTTTTCAAAATATTTTAAACAAAATTCAGGCCCTAAATCGAAGTTGTGTTTCCAACAGAACTAGGATTTCACTTTCTCTCTCAAGTGCAACCAGTTTCAATAAAAGCGATTAGCAGGATTATCTAAGAAAAGCGTTTCTGCGTTTTACGAGTATTTGAATAGGCCGCGTCGAATTGGGCCCGAGCTAAAGCTTCTTCTTAAACAATTTGTCAAGGGATCAAATCCATGAATAATAACTGCATTGTCATTGCCAAAGATGCTGCAAACGAATTGAACCATACGCACAGTCAAAACAATAAAATATGTATTTTTTCATAAAAGAATATACTCGTATGTGCCAAAAATTTTGCCCAAAATAACTGATATCAATGCTTCCATATTTTTGTCCATTTATTAAGTAAATAAAATATCACATGAACTTTAGAACTATATCAGTTCGAAACCAGGAAAGCAGTGCATGCCGCTGATATGAAAAATTAAAAGGCAATGAACTGAACAAGTTGAGGACAAATATGTTAATGAAACTTTGTCATTCAAGAACCGTGCTTACATTCTTGTATATATGCAATGGCCATTGAAAGATCTCAATGACGCTGTAATTTGTTTTAATGTATTACGCAGGAGCAGCTGTCACCGGTCGTGTATCGTGAGTAATTGCACCGAAATTATAGTCGCAACAGAGGGCACGTATAGAAAGCAGGAATTCTGTAAGATATACGAGGGCAAGTCAAATGAATGTGAGTCAACAACGGGGTACTTTATTTAAAAGTAGTCTTCATGAGAATTTAGACATTTATCCCACTGACTAACGAGTCGCGTGATTCCCGTCTTATAAAACTCCTTGGGTTGCTGCTTCAAAAAGTCTGTATCTGGTTCCCTTGAGCTGTTTTTTCGGTTGCCCCAAAATGTAGAATTCGCAAGGTGACAAGTCTGAGCTGTATGGCGGATGCTGCAGCGTTTCCCACTTGAACTTTGCCAGTTTTGAATTAAACACATAAGCGACGTGGGGACAGGCATTGTCGTGGAACAAGATGACCCCATTCGTCAATTTTCCACGTTGTTCGTTCTTGATTGCGACACGCTGCCGTTCTGGCGTTTCACAATATCGGAAACAATTGATAGCCTCTCAAGATTTAGCAAATTCTATCAGTAATGGACCCTGACGACCGAAAAAAAAGTCAACAACACCTTTCCAGTGGAAATGATGGCCTTTGCGTTCTTTGGGCGTGGTAAAGTCGAATGTTTCCACTGTAAGCTTTGCCGTCATGTTTCAGGCTCGTAGTAGTGGCACCAAGGTTCGTCCCCGATCACAATTGCAAACAAGAAGTCGTCATCCTCGTTGTGATACCCGATCAGATGAGTCAAGGCAGCGCGAAACTTCTCCGTCTTCTCGCGATGGATCAAAATCTTGGGGATCAATTGCGCACCAAAGAGCCGATAACCGAGAAGCTCATGAATTATGGCGTGAACCGAACCGTGACTGATGTTCAGACCGTCTGCCAGTTCATCGATGCTTATCCTCCGTTCTTGTTTCATCAGCTCATGAACCTTTGAAATTGTGTGGGGGTGATTGCACGATGGTTTTGGCCCGGTCTTGGAATGCCTTTACAACGTCCTTTAATCCGTTTGCTCCAACGCTTCACAGTGGTCAATGAGATGCCGTGTTCAACGTAAACGGCAGCCATACGGCGATTAATTTCTGTTTTGGAAACACCTTTAGCTGTCAAAAACTTCGCGACACCGAGCTGTTCAACTTTTGAAGTGTCCATTATGTGACGCAACCATATTCAACCCAGTGTATGAGAGCATTAAAGAACATTTATCTTCACACCTGCGTGTCACTTTTGTAAATGAGACATGCCGTTCTCCTACGCGCATGCCTCGTAGATAATGAACCGAACCATTATTGCGCGGTTAGGGTAGGCCCACTTTCATTTGACTCGCCCTCGTACATTAGAAATGCAAAGATACAGTGGGATATACATATGCGAAAATGCGGCTTCATAAAGGACAAAAAGTGTCACTGGAAACAAAGTTCACAGCATGTGTACACAAAACCTCGCAACAAGATATTTAAGTATACGTATAAGTCTCCAATGAGTCTATGTATGTAAGTAACTGTATATAATGCGTCAAACAAGGCAAATAAACATGTTGCATAATCATAGATTCACAGAATGCTAGATTCCGCCCCCATTCCATCCACTCCCCCCGATGTATTGCGCGCGATGGAAGGCAGCGCGCTTGCTCCCCGCTTTTCTCCTTTGCGCACACAAGACTGAACCACCATCGTAGGCTCACCCATTCCGCCTACGCTTTCACTCGCACATACATCATGCAGCGCGTGGTCACGATGTTATCACCCTTGGACTTTATACGAAACATGAGGGCGACGGCGACGGCAGGAATGCGCCTGGAGTGTCCATATAATTGCTTTCGCAATAATATAATAAACGTATCCGGCAACTGAAGCGTCCCGTCGCCCATTACTTTCCGCAAAAGAAGTATCAAAATCGAACTTTCACCATGCGACAATTCGCTGCGCCGCAACAATGAATTTTTTTTCTGTGGGGCGGAGGCACCGAAATGAAAAAAAAAATGGCTGTGGCTTAGGTAAGGTTAAGCCCAGGATGCGAAGCATACTAGCCTTTATTTTAGTTGTTGAACCACTGTTTAGCCTGGTGGACTGCTGTTGCTTGGCTATATTTGGTTCGGCTAGACGAAGAAACAACTCATGCATTACTTCTTCGCCTTCAAGAGTGGAACGCGACAGCGTTCCCGTCGACCCGCCAAGGGGTGTAAGACAATGGGCTACAGGGCAACGACTACGCGCCCCGCATTGGACGCGGTGAGCGTCGAGCAAAGCAGCGTTCGGCGCGGCAACGAAATGTGCGCCTGAGCAAGAGACGCACGCCTTAGAAACAGCTCGTTTCTAAGGCAACACCGCATTCACTAGAGGCGCTTTTGTACCGCTTTGAAGCATCGTACTCGTGGCTCAGTGGTAGCGTCTCCGTCCCACACTCCGGAGACCCTGGTTCCATTCCCACCCAGCCCGTCTTGCAAGAGTTGAGCCAAAGCCACTTCTCCTCTGTCGTGACGTCACGGTGTCACGTGATTTCATGGCGACACCGCCGCGCCTGAGGAGCTGGGTTGAGCTCTCGTAATATGCTTCGCATAAAAAAACGCATAGGAAAGTATGTTGGCCAGAATCGAATGCCTACATCAGGCACCTAATGGGGCTACGGAATTAATACCGAAGAAAACATGAGACGCTTGGCCCACTGAGAACCATACGCATACTGCTCAGTATCCTACACCGGCAAAACAAGGTTCCGCTCAAGGAATGCGGTGCAATCCTTCGAGTCCCCACAGTGATGGCGGCGAGTGACCATTCTTTTTTTTTTCTTGTCTGCTGGCCAGAAAGCTTCCAAAACTCTGTCAGGTGAAAATCCACTTGGCCAAAGCAAACCGAACGCCCACCGAAGTGCACCGCGCGGTGGTCGGGGCCATACGAGAAAAACATATGCGCTCTGGCTCGCTCTGGCAGCCCGCGGGTAGGGTAGCGAGAACAAAAAAAAAAAAATTGAAGAGGCTCAATGTGTCCTCCGCGAATAAAAGTCAAAGTAGAAAAAATAAATAAGAACGTAGTTACTTTGGCTGGCTTTAGTGTCTTGGCATGGATGTTGTGGCGTAGGTTAAAAAAAATGTTGATATTTTTTTATGTGACATGACGGCACAAATGAACCACCCCAACGCATCGTCTTATTGGACCTCGCTGCGTGCTTTGTCAACTCGTCTGCTGGTGTGTTGATTTGGCTTGTCTCGTTGTATGTTCCGATGTAAGACTTGAGAAAAGTCAGTGGGCCTTTGGCGTCGAATGTTTATAACAACATTAAACCCACAAAGTTCCGCAATAGAAAACTTAAAGCACAACTTTGGAAATGTCAATGCACGTTTCACATCAAGAGCTTATGAGATTTACACCCATAAAGTTTCGCAATTGATATTCATGCGCTCCATAGATTCCGTGGCCTCAGTGAGATGCCGCGGCGAGCCCGCTCACCATCAAAGCGCCCTTGAAACTTTGTGCTCGGATGGCACTGCTTGGCGTTATGTGACTGCCGGTGTATGGGCGTTGCCACGAAATCCAGCCCGAGTTCGCAATCTTCGCGGTTAAATGTCTTTTTGAGCGTAAAAAGGACATCCTAGACAAAATCCAGAGTGGTTTCCGGCGCCGGGGGTCGCTTTGGTCGGCGGTGCATGGACAGCACGAAAAAATTTCGGGGGGGGGGGGGGGCTCAAGCCCCATAAGCCCCCCCCCCCCCCTGGCTACGCCCCTGTCATCTGGTATAACTAATTGGAATTGGCATGAGGGATGCATGCCTGCAAGTGTGGCCCGACGCTTAGACCATTGGCCTACCATACTGGGAGTCAGATGCTTGATCCCACCGTAGGATACTTGAACCTTCTTTTATTGAAGAGGCTCTAGACGAGGCGAAACAGGAACCTGTCTGCCAACCTACCGCGGAGTGCCTCGGACGAGCTGAGACTTAAGCAAGGAATATACTTCGCTATAAAAAAACAGTGGTGGGAGTAGACTCCTGGCGATATAGGCGTATCATCCGGAAAGAGGGGGGGGGGGCAAGGGGGCGCTTGCCCGCTTCACTGTTAGGACGGGGGAGGGAGGGAAGTACGTCATTCGCCCCTTTTGAAACCTGGAATATATTCGCTTAGGGTCCCAACCAAGATCACTCGGGTCTACAGAAAGTGGCTTGAACCCTTGATAATGGGGTGTGGCCTCTCCACCAGCTGCACGTGGAGTCTCTGCAAAATTCGTTCTTCAGCGCACTAATCACTGGTAATTATATAGCATACAGAGTCTACTCGGTAACAGTTGATAAATTTCCCCACCTCTGCAAGTCTGCAGAAGCCTTGATCTAGACATTGATTCGGGCTACTTGGTCTGTCAATAATGCAACTGAACCTCAATAGTGTAATTAAGGTTCCCAGAACTTTCAAAACTGGTTTCGCTTATTTGGACATGAAAAGTTTCCTCGCAGTGAAATTGAAGCAGCACGAAGCGTTAGCTTCTCGCTGCCGGCACTCTTCATCACGTCAGCGCTGCGACAGCGAGTGCTCGAGGTCCTCGAGTGAAATGTGTTTATATTTGCCTGTAGGTGCGTGACACCGTGCTTGTCATAGGTATATCTACCGGTTCGGGGGGTATGCCCCTCCCCCAACAATCAGAATTAAAAAGGAAAAGTAGGCCATTTAAAGCCCAAACATGGTCAATCCACCCGTCCGTTCCGCCATCGGCCACCTGCGTGCGGATGGCTCTCTGGTCGAGACGAACGAGTGGTCGGAACTTTGCAATCCACACGCCTGCTCGTCTCTCATTGGCTGGTCCGAGATGGATGGCGTCGGGCGTCATCACAGCAAACGTGGCGCTTGCTCGAAGCGAAGCTGGGACGCGAGCCCTAAGCTACAGCCGCGTCAGAAACAGTCTATTTTTCTCCACGTTATTTTTACTAGTTACCTGGCATCCACGGATATAGTCATCGGAGGCAGCGAGCCGGTGTACCCTTCCAGGCCTCATCAGTGCTTGCGGTCGCCGACAGAAACAGACGGAGCGCAAGAAGAGTGGTGTGTTTACGAGAGCGTCGGAATAAATAATTCATGTCGTCGGCTTCGTGATTTTTTGTGCCATGCTTCGCGTGTTCGTCCCAAACGAGAAGTCCATCACACACACGTGCATTCTGAGCAGGACACGTGTTGAGGGCGTGGCGAAGTAGTGTCCGATCGGCACACCCAGCGTACACGATTGGTGTCTGTTCTGTGTATGCGGTTCGTTGCCGCGAAGTGGTGAACGCCAGTCCTTCGCAACTCTCAGAAGTAATGATACAATCAACTTTCAGAAGTAATGATACAATCAGCAGCGATAAGTTTTTATTGCCTCAATATCGCCGCCATTCCGCGTTTGTTGTACTGCGTGCGAGCCATTTTGCCGGCTGCATTGCGCCAAGGAGACCGCTACGCTCGAGCTGTGTTCTTGCTGTTATGAAATGTGTTCGCAAGCTACAAATCGTGATACATATGTGCGATTGTCGCAGCGTTACTGGGTGTAGAAGTGCTTGTTCTACGCGATGTGCGTGTGTTCAGAAGTGAACTGTGCAGAAGTGTTGCCGATCGCGTTTTCATATGTTGTACCCTTATAGATAAGCCCTTTAACCCCGGCCTTTTCTGCTTCGTGCATGTACCGTTTGTTTCAGAAGTTGTTACTGCAGTTTTGAAGGTGGTTCTATTGCGGGGGAGTTTAGGTAACATCATAATAGTTACCTGCGTCAAGACGTACCGCACTGTCCTGAAATGTGGGCGCGCCTGACAGCACTAATGTCGTGAATGAAAATTTCTGGCAGCCTTGCTTTTTATCCTGTGGCAATTGGTGTGAATAGCAAGAATTTCTAGATTGCACGAAGTAAATTGCTTTGTATTTTGTGATGCAAGTGACTTACATACCCAAGAATCCTAACTGCTTGCTTTTGGCTGGTGATTAAGCGCAGAGTCTGTTTGTGAAGACACCAGTGACATAGTAGATGAATACATTATAGGTAGGAACTGGATACTGCCTTCTCAAGTACAAATTTTGCGTTTCCTGACAGAAAAGCAATATGAATGTAAGAATGAACACGAAAAACAAGTAATAACAAGTAACAAGTAGCAAAATGCAAAAAGAAGTTTGCGTCCCCACAGAATTCTTGGCTGTCAGATAAGCTTCTAGCCTTGATGCGGAAAAAAAGTCAATCTGTACAAGAAAACAAAATTACGGCCATTTAACACCAATTTGACTAAGAGGTACAAAAATTTTCCAACTTTCTTGCTATCGAGCTAAAAAAAAGCTAAGAAACTTTATTACGAGCAAAAATTATTAGAATGCGGACGAGACAGTAGTAGGAATTGGAAGATAGTGAATGAGTTTTAAATAGGCGAAATGATCGCGATAATTTCAAGGAAATTATTCATAACGACAGAGCTTACACCTCCTCACAAGACATTGCTGATGCTTTTGCAGAATTTTTCTTTAACGGTGATTCGCATACACCAACGCAATATAACAATTTATTGCGACGCCTACCTCACTCATTCTATCTTTTTCCAACCACACCACAGGAAATACAAAACACTACAAGAAATGTAAAAGCAAGTGCAGGCCTTGATCATATGCATTCAAATCACATCAAGCTAATTGCCTACCTAATCTCAGATGTTCTCGTAAGTATTATTAACCTATCATTTCAGACTGGAACTTTCCCGCAAGAACTAAAACAAGGTAGAATTACTCCTGTATTTATACAAGGTGACCGTGCCTTGATTACTAATTATAGGCCCATTTGCATTATACCTTAATTTAGCAAAGTTATTGAATGGCTGATAGAAAAGCACCTAACTAATTACCTATCTAAATTTATTATTCTTTCACCACTCCAATTCGGCTTCCGCAAGGGCTATTCAACCAAACTTGCCCTTATCACCCTAACTGAACAATTAAAGATAGCAATCGATAAGGGCATGTATGCTGGATCAGTGTTCGTGGATCTAACAAAAGCCTTTGATAAAATTAACCAGCACATTTTATCCTTTAAACTTGAATCTATCGGAATAACAGGTCCTGCATTAACTTTGATTCAAAATTACTTAAAAGATAGAACACAAAGAGTTAGAAATAATGGTGTTCTTTCTAAATCAATGACGACAGACATGGGTGTACCTCAGGGATCCATACTTGTTTCCTCCATACTTGATCCACTCTTGTTTTTAATATATGTTAGCGACCTGCCTAAATGCCTGCTTTCTTCTAACTGCATTCTTTATGCAGACGACACAACTATTTTTAACTCTGACATTTGTGCAGGGAACTTAGTTTCTAAACTTAATACCGACTTAAACATCGTATTAAATAGGTGCAATATTAACCAGCAGAATATAAACTCGTCTAAAACTAAATTTGTTTTATTCACGTCCCACCAACGCTCATCCGCATTCATTCCTTCGCTCTATCTTGGTAATAATCTTATCCCGCGTAGTACTTCCTTTAACTACTTGGGTGTAGAACTTGATTCTAACCTTAACTTTCATCAGCACATAGCCAACGTTAGGCGGAGGGCAACATATGGAATAAGGACACCTTTAAAAGGTCGGTATGTGTTTAACCAGCAAACACTACTCTCTTTATACTACTCATCTATCCATTCACATATATAATATTGCATTGCATGCTGGGGCAATACGTATCGTACCCACTTACAATCATTACAAGTACTACAAAACCAGGCTGTTAGATTACATTTAGTCCTAACCATTTCAATTCCAAATACTTATGACATAACTACAATATTCTTACTGTGGACGAGCTTATTAACTTTAGTCTTGGTACGTTTTTATATCGACAACTAGATAACGCTTACCGCAACAGTATGATACCTCAGTCTTATCTCATGAATACTAATCCTACACGATTTGCACTAAACAATAACTTTATTCTTCCCATGGTACGCACAAATTATGGTAAACAGAGTGTCCACTTTTCATCCGTTTCCTTCTGGAACACACTACCTCCTACTATCAAGTCATGTAAATCATCTTAATTTAAACGACAAAAGACCACATTTTATCATCTGCAACCACTTAGATAAGTAATTTCCCCCCTCCGAATGTACATTTGGTTACGCAACACAAATGAAAGCTTATTTGGTTAGGTCTCATTATCTACTTATTTTAATAATTGTGTTATAGTTCTGTAATTAGTCGAATGTAATAATAATTATTATACTTTTTTACTAGCATGTTTGCAGCTGATTTGTTTAGTGCTGCCAAACCTAAAACAATACTAAGTTTTTTATCTTTTGAATATTTTACACTATTTGTTGCAACGGTTGTTTATATTTTTACTTATACACTGTACAGGAGGTCCCATTACAGTCTCTGATCTCGGGACCTCCTCCTGTATATTATTGCCTCGTATTATATCGTGTCTATAAATAATAAAACCTCATTCATTCAAACATATAAGTAAGTGTCATAGGTACGGTGATATATGATATTCTGCTAGCAGCCAGCAGAACTACGTGAAAGAAATTTTGCCTAGAGTGCTTCCTCACTGGCTAGCTATGGTCAGGTTACTAATGCAGGCAGACGTAAGCGAAAGTTTGCCGTTACTTTGTATAGCCACCCTATTTGATTCTCTGGTTCGAGTATGCTATTTTGGCACGAGTCTTCAGTTTAAAGCGAACAATAGCACAAGTACCAGCATTATGTGCCTGAGAAGTACTTTATTTTCTGTCCTCGTGTTCATTCTGCCAGCAGTCATTAGCAAATAATGTGCATTAAGCTGACTTGGGCCTCCAAAGTATGTCCATTAAATGTATTTCTGGATAATTTTCTCTGTCTGTAAGCGTAGCGCTACCTATCATTCGTGGGTGTAGGATGTTGGACGCTATAAGTGGCTATCCCGCTGATCTTTATGTTGCACAGGTCACTGCTCCACTCATTTACTGAACCGTTTTCAGCTGCGTTGCCAGATTATGGAAAGAGGTGCCTCGCCTCTTGTCATTCTTTAGCATGTTCATGGCCACAGTGCATTGCACCTGAGAAGTCAGCTGCTATCACAACATAAAACGTGCCTATTAGCTTTCCTGAGTATATCCTGAACCTACATTTTCCCAATTATGTCAGCATCAGTTATGCAATTGAAGCCAGCCAATGAGGACGAACTGCTGGCAAAATTTTCAAGTGACTCTGCCGGCAGAGTGTCTGCTCCCTATATTATGTTAGTCACACTGTTTTGGTCAGTGTGCTGCATTTTTATGTTTTTGACACAAATTTACTACCCAGCCAGATCAGCTATTGCCAAGCCATCAGTTTTAGGCCCATACACATGGTCACTCGTTTATTTTGTCATATTTTGGAAATGACACCTATGCCTAGCTTAGATTAGCAACATCAGCTTAACTTATGCACGGAGTTGAGTTGCTGCATGTGAGAAAAAAATGATCGCGTAACTAATAGGAATTAGACTGGTACGAAAAAAAATTATTTGTCTTTATGTCTTGTTGTATAAGTTGTGCTGTTCATTTGATGCATATAATAACACATAAACACAAATGTATTTGTACCTGGCATTTACGTGCATGTGTGTGTGTGAATAAAACAGCAGAACTTCTAATATCAAGGCATGTTGCACCAACTGTACCCCATCAAAGATGGTGTATGTGGTCTTCAGCTGATCTTATTTTAATTTTATCACATGGTGCACTTACAACATTTAATACCTGTATGTAAACCAATTTATGGACTGTATCTGCTGCATGTGAGAATGCATATTTTAGAGCAATGACAGTACCTCAGGCAGCAGCTTTTTATTTAGCTTTTGCCATCGCCTAAGGTTTGTGTTTAGTAAACGATCAGTGAAATACTGAATGTAAATGCACTTCTTTGTATACTAGTGAGAGGAATTCCACTGCTCATCTTTCTGTCACGTGTTGTTTTCAGTCACACATGCTGACTGTATTTGGCGTCATGAATTCTAGGCTCAGTTTCACTTGGGTCGTTCGATGAAGTGAAACCTGCATCCTCAACAGTCAGTTTAGTGAAAAGCCATTACAGAACAAATAGCTGAAATACCAATTCTTGCGTGCCTTTCGCCATTCAAATAGTGTTGAAGTTGAAGTTTATTTTCACCACCAACAGTACAGTGTGTTTTACACAGAACAGTTGTGGCGTCGAAAGTGGGGAAAAAAGCTGCAGTGATGCAGCTTCACTAGCTCCACCTCCCATCCGTACAGGGCAGCAGAACGACAATAGCACAAACTTCATGCAGTCCTAACGTATGATAGAAAAATAAACAAATTAAATAATAAAGCTTGTACAATAATTGTCAAGTAGTCATAATTATATGCGCCCTTGGCGACTACAAACACACCAATTGTTCACGAACAAAAAAAAAAACAAAACCAAAGACAAAGACAAGAAAATTACTGCAGGGTAACATAACAATAAGACACTGTAACCAAAAAGGAGTGCTTTGTTTGGATAGAATTTTCTGGGCTTGTAGAGGATTATGCGAACATGTTGAATAGCTCCCTTCCTGAAAGGTCAGGAAAGGGATCTTCCGTAAGGTTGAACATATGGAGTACGTGTGGAATGATCAATTTTAACATTTGGAGTCCGTAATTCGTTCGTATTCAGGGGATGTGCCAGTGTTTAGACCAATGACAGTACCTGAGGTAGCAGCTTATTTAGTTTTTGCCATCGCTTAAGGTTTGTGTTCAGTATACCAGCCTTGTATGTGGCCTTGTGCGGAAACTATGTGTGATACATCACTTCAGCTACACCAATAATCACACAGCTTAACCTGCTACATGTAGTTAAGTCACTGATACAGGCAGATGAAGATGCTGTACGTATGCAACCGTTACCCATGCCTTGAAATATGAATGACCTAAACCTTCGTGAGCATATCGGTCGCAACCATCTGGCAACACAAGTGGGAACACTTGTGCTATAACAAGTGAAAACAAATAGAATAGTGCCACCATCTGAGCTGGTTTGTCATGATTACCTTGCCTGCAAATTTCTTGTTTATATTGGACAGGCTTTCTATTTTATGAATTCACAGCTTTCACGACGTTTACCGCGCTAATGAAGGAACAACGCAGATACCAGTACTGAAGGAAGTAGACACAAATAGAGCAGAGAACCTATGGGTAAGTTCCAAAAAATGTACAGGTACAACTACGTCGAACAAACTATTTTCACATTAGAAGATATACCGCCAGTAATGAATGCACATTCAGAACATGCAATAAGTGCCATTTGTGGAAGATTGAGAGGTGTGATGCCGAAAACCTGTTTGCCTTTTGAATATTGACAGAAAGAAAAATTCAAGTCTGTACTTCTGTGTCGGAGGGTAGAATATCTTGTGATGTGCAGATTTGAATAGTAGATATGAATGCATACCCAATTCACCAGGATGCGTGTTTTCTTCTGGAACAATTTTACATTTGGCACAGAGGCTGAGCCACTACGGCCTCTTGACTGCAAATTTCTCTGCTGTTGCAGTGCTAATGGGGGTATCATTCATTTGACTACCCGATTAGTGAATAGATAACGGAGCACAACAATCTTTCAGTTTTACGCAGAACCCCTTGTGCATTATTCAGAAAACTAAACTTAAGGAACCATTCGCTGGTTTGCTATGCAAATAAAATGGCAATGATTGTTTCCTCACTTTTTGTGCGGCCCTGTCTTCCGCCATATGAGGCTTCATTTCACTGCATGTTAAAGGAGCGACTAGTTAAGAAAGACAAACATAATACCACTGACTACATCAACCTTTTCACACCACGAGAGGTCACTTAACTCGCTGCTAAGCTAAGTAACTTGATAATCTCAGTTTGCTTTCAAATAAAATACAGGTACTGGCCAGCTGTTTGTCGTGTTATGCATTTTTTAGTCACCTAAAATGTGGCTGCGCATCACCTAGTTAGGTTGTTACTGCATAAGTACGTAAAGAACGTGCAGCTCATGCCCAATTAACTCAAATAACCCGAGTAGAGCTTACAATAGTTCATGTATCATGGGCGTCCTGTGTGAGCTTATTTTCTATATGTAAAAAAATTAAATTACGGGGTTTTACGTGCCAAAAACCACTTTATGATTAGGAGGCACACCGTAGTGGAGGACTCCGAAAATTTTCGGCCACCTGGGGTTCTTTAACGTGCGCGTATATCTAAATACACGGGTGTTTTTGCATTTTCGCCATGGTCGGGATTTGATCCCGCGATCTCGTGCTTAGCAGCCCAACACCATAGCCACTGAGCAACCACGGCGGGTATTTTCTATATGTAGAGCAATCAAAATACAACATGAATGTATGATGCTGACAGTATAAAACAGTCTCGAGTCGATCCTCCTTGCTTGCTGCCACCGGTGAGAGAGGGAGCATGCCCGTCATGGTACTTTTTAATTTTGTGCACTTTGGTAATGTTTTGTAGATTGTTGAAATGTTAAATTAGGTATGTCTAAGTAGTAAGGTGGCAACATATTGGCCCCCCAGGTTGGCAAGAAAGAATGCAATTGTTTGATTTCACTCAAAATAAGTTCTCTTATCAGCAATATAAATTATTTGCTTTCAAATATATACTCCCCTTGGAAACATCTCATGAGTATATATCTGCATAAGGTCACGGCTATACGTACATATTGCTTTTATGCCAGCCCTAATATATTGTACGTTAACTGCCTAACCTTTATTTCCTTCGTGCATGAAGTTAACCACTTATATGCAGAACTTTTGTGCACACGGTGAGAACTTCATTCATCGCTGAGCACATCATTTAAGGTTATATTTTGTTTGAAAAGTTTACAAGCAGCAAGTATTCAATTTCTAATATGCATGTTTGTGGTTGTAGATGCATGTAATATGCATCTTTTGTGGTTTTACATATGTAAAAAAAAGGAAAAGGCATTTCATGCATCCAAGTGCTTTAAGCACTCTCTCTTAAATTTGGCAGAGTGAAAACAGAAAGCATGAGCAAGCAAATGTTGGACACCATCCGCCTCTTGGGCGTCCGCACGCAGGTGGTCGAGGGCGGGACGGACGGGCGGATTGACGACATTTGGGCCCTTATGCGCCCCCGCCCCCGCCCCTACACCCACACACTTGTGAAAGCGGGCACTGTCGGCTGCACGCTCCACCAATACAACAAAACAACAGCTGAGGCGAAGTGTTTTTTTATCAGAAATGGACTCGCATAGGTACGATTTATTTATTACGTATCCCCTGCTTTTGGGCCTTGCCTCCATGTTCTGTAGCACATGACGCTCGGCCGGCAGCGCTAAGCAGCCAAGGGTTATCCCATACTATGCGGCACGAGAAGCCTGCGGGACCTGCCTTGCAAGCCTGCATTGGTGAGAAAGCTATCGCTAGGCTGTCCCAAACAAGGGTAACCTACCACCACTTGCATAATACCGTGTTTGCTGGGGCCGTCTAACCTAACCATCATTGAAAACACGAAATTAAATTTCCTTTTATAATTTCCCGGTATTTCATCAGTGTTGCCATTTTAGCGAATTAACGCTGGATTTAGCGACATTTTTGTCTGTTTACGGCAAAGTTTGCTGTTCAGCAATCAGTGACTCTTTTAGACTGTAATGAACAGTTTGCGATAGTTTAACGACTGATAAGTTAGAAAAACTGCTTTTGCTTAGAAAACAGCCTTCAAGAACTCGTTTTAATATTCAAAAGCAACATTTAAGTGGCCGAAACTCGCTGTACAATGCATAGACTCCATGACCATGATGAACCAACGGTTTCCCTCACATGGATAGCCTTCACATTGTGATTGTGCTTTACAGCATGGTGGTCATCACAGTCTTGACATTCTGGTCACAAAATTCAAGCGCCTTTATTATTTACAAAACCTATTTGAACGCGTTTAAACGCTGCGCGTTTAGCGGTCTCACTAATCCATTCGTTTGGTAGACGCTTGGCTAGCGTGCCAGAAAACTAATTTACCGAAACCAAGAGTAATAAATTTTCTGTTCAGATTTAGAACACAGCAGACGAATAAGACATATGGACTGCGTACAAAAGGCCCAAATATCAGAACGGCTTAGCTCGTTCACCGCACGACTGAACAAATCGCTTCCGTTTCTCATACCTTTCAGACCAATCAGTACTTCACGGCGGCTTTTAGCTAGATCAAGGGCGAAAATATGGTGTTTAACCTGTACAAAGCTCGGGTAATTGTCCTTGCCATGTTAACAACATGCGGACAACCGCCGTTCCACAGAAACTAGTTCTGCTACCACGAATGTCGGTAAGCACAAAAAATGTGGAAATAATATGCAGACTAAATGCATTTTCATGCTAGGAAAACTACGTTGCTTGTGCTCATTTGAATCGTGCTGTATTTGTAACCTCCCAATCTGGCAATAATGAAAAATTTAAGCTCTCATAATCCAGTAGTTATATAATGAAGGTAGGCGATCGAATATCAACTTTTTTCAAATGAGAATCGAAGGAATAGTATCGAATATGAAATAAACAAACACAGACCCACATATTTTCAGCAGGAATATTTGTTTGAGCATAATTAGGAGCACACTTGCACTGAATAGACAGTCAACTATCAAGCACAATTAATATCGTTTTAAACACAAGATCACAACAGCAATGAAAAGAACTACACAAATAGCCGCTTGGAAACTTTAAGCGTGGTGTCAAACAAGCTTTCCAACAACGACAGGCATTTGAAACTGACGAACTTTTCAAAAACCGATAATAAATTGTTGTTGAAAAAAATGTCAGCATTGATGGGAAAGGAAAATGAAATGCTAAGGAAGTATTTGTGTGTCCTAGACATAATACAGAGTCTTTTACAAGGAAAACGCATCACTAATAACCTCGACTTCATTGATCCTCATTCTTCTGCTAAATCTGTCGTTAAACAAACACCAATAAATTGCCGTGATCGTCAGCACTCGTGCTAGTCTTATGTGGTGCTATCTCCGAGGAACGGTCTTTATCACGCCGTCCGACCTCTTCGTTGCCCGAAAAGTCCTTCCTCTGTCCTTTACTACACTTAACCTCGACGCCTGTTTCAGCAAAATGCCGCGTTATAACCCGCTTTCATCCCCCCTCACATAGCTTCGTCACGAATGTCTTGGCCACGTTGAGACCGTCGATTCTATGCAGATGGTCTCCGTCTCCGACGAGGCGTTCTCTACGGCCGTTCTTGACCTGAGCGCCCTCTGTGCTCCTGACCCAACATCTACGGTTGTCTTCAGCCCGTTCATCGTCGAGAATCTGACACCTTCAGATGAATCTCAGCTCTTTACCATTAATTTTGCAGGACTTCCGCACTTCTTCCGACTTCGCACAAGCATTCTTAGGCCGCGCAACAACTGGATCCCGCTCAGGGCTGCGCCAACGTCTGTATCGCGTATCCACTACGGAACACCACGTCATTGCAGACCAGCAGTACTAGGTTGACGACATTGCTCCATCGAGGCATGATTAAACGTTCACAGAGCCCATGGGCTTCTCTCGTGGTACTTGTCACAAAGAAAGACGGTTCCATAGACTTCTGTGTACATTTTAGGCGCTTAAACAAGATCACGCTGAAAGATGTTTACACACTGCCGCACATTGATGATGCTCTGGATTACTTACAAAGCGCTTCTCAGTTCCAACCTCTGAAACACTTCGGCGCCAAGTTCCGCAATTTGCGATCCGTGACCAGCTTCTGTACCGACGCAACTATGTTCCAGACGGACGTACGTGGTTGCTAGTTATACCGAGAGCGTTGCGGTCACAGATCTGTTCTTTTCTACTCGGACCCCTGGTGCGGCCACGCCGGCGTTTTCAAGGCGTACGAACGACTTCGATACTGCAACTACTGGTGGGGCATTTACACCTTCGTTCGGAACTTCGTCCGCTCTTGCCGCGAATGTCAGCAAAGCAAATCTCTACCGCACCTTTCAGCCGGTTAACTGTAACCCCTGCCTTGCCCAGCTCAATCCTTTGGGCTTGTTGGTGTCGATGTATATGGGTCATTTCGCTTGTCTACGTCCGGCAACTGGTGGACTATTAGCCCCGAGAACGAACTACAGGGGTGCTGCGAGCGCCGCTCGCGTGACGTCAGGGCACGGACTCGCAGCTGTCGTCTGCAACAGTTCGGACGGTGTCCGGGCGCTTTCTGTGGTGTGTTCGTTTGTTCGACGTTGTTCTCTCTGCTTGTATACTTATGGCGGTCCTCTCAAATATATTTTTACCACGTCTTCATTCGCGAAAATTTATTTAGAGAGCTCATTTCTTAGACGACAATGCAGCTCTCAAAGGCAACGCTATAGTGCCAGCCGAAGGAGCGCAGACCAGCCCATTGCGGGTTTTTCATGCGCGGATCGACAACCGCAAAAACGTAGCATATAAGAATCCAGTTATGATAACATAACTTCGCCGGTGTAACAAGTATGTCACAAACGCTGGCTATATATGACTTCGACAAAAGTTACTTCGCTTTTAATCTGCTGTATAATCTGTTAATATCTTATTATAATCTGTATAATCTGTTAATCTGTATAACATCGTATTTTTTTATTTCTTCAGAGAAACGCTCGGCAGTAACGCGAGGACCTAACTAACACTGCAGTTTAGATTCTACAAGCACCACTTGCTTCTTTATCTGCTTCTCAATATCAGGTGGTTCTCCACGTGTTTATCTTAAGTGGCGGTAATTTGAAGTTAATGAAGGCTTACAGCTATTTGCAGAATACGAAAAGGAATGTACCAATATATATTCGCTTTTCCGTGCTACACGTTCAACTCGATCACTTGAGAAAGTTACTGGTGCCTGTTGCTTGTGGAATATACATGACGAATCTGTTTGGCGAACTGACACAGTCTGCTCGGCCGAAATTTTTTAGTGATATATGCCTTTTGGACCGTATGATTGCAGCCAGAAAGAAGCCGAAGCGTAAATCAAGCATATGGGACATACTGAAAATATAATAATTTCCCGGTGGAGGGTCAAAAATCAAGTGAAATATGTAAGGTTTGTGGTATTTTCTTTATGAAGGTTTGCGAGGTATTCTTTTATGAACCGACGAAGCGATTAGTTCTCCGTTTGTATAATTAAACAACGCTAGATCGAGACATGGTAAGGCAGAAGTAGTTGAATTTTCCTTTTCTCGGCAATCTAAGCTGCGCTGTAGTACCTCGAGAATACTTTAGAGAATACTGTAGATGAGAATACCGTTAGAGATTACCTTGAGAATACTGCAGTACCTCGAGAATACGTGAACTGATGGGTTTCGCGAACAATAGGTGCCTCGTCAAGTATCATGATGACAGCGTCGCTGGGCAATGTCTTTCTAACACGGATAACATGTTGACGCCAATTACCAAGATATTTCTTCCATGTAAAATGCAATGTCTATCATAGCTAAACAGTAAAGGAGTGTTAAGTGTTTAGTGAAGCATCATACACAACTTCGCGTGTTGAATTTACACACATTCTTTTTACGCAAAATTTATGGACAGACACGGCGCATATATGCATTGTGAAACCAGTAGACCCCTTCAACGCTACGTACCTTGCGATATCCAAGCCGTAAATTTTCTCGACTCACGCGCTTTTGAAGAAGAAACTGTGGTTCAGGCATGGCAGCAGGAAGAAGCCGACATACCCTTCAAAAAGCACGGCTCGAGCCACCCATAGCCCAGGCATAGACGAAGGGAACGAGCGCGCGCGGCAGCCGAGCGAGCCGCAGTGAGCGGCGTCCTGGCCGTGACGTCAATCACGAGAGGGCGCCACTCCAAATTCTCGCCGCTAATAGTTGCCATCGGCCACTTGCGAACACCGGGGAACCTTGCAGTCTCGACGTACAGGTGCCCCAATAAGTAAACGGAGCGTGCAAGCGATGGCTGAACCACATCTTCGTGTACTAGCGGTAGCAGTGCATACTACATGGCCTGCGCGAACACAATTTGCGGTGGCCACGTGATACGTTTTCGACCGCTGCCCCATCGGCGGCTCCGGCGAAGGAGCACTTCTTCCAACGGTTGACTTTAAGGGAGGCTGCTGAGTCTGTCACAACTATTTATCAGTGGCCAGCAGCAGTCGCCAGAACCGCTTGCTTGATAGACGCACGGCGCCTGTGACTGTCCTGTGTTTGTTTCTTTGGAAACGCGACTATTACCATGGTGGCCATGCCGTTGTTTCCGTCAATGACACGAAAATAAGTGGTTTCTGGCTAGATGGATGAATGTTATGAGCGTCCCCTTTGGAACGGGGCCGTGGGTTGCGCCACCAAGCTATTGCTATTATACTGCTTAATGTCTTACCTAGGTTAAACAATGAAAAAAAAAAAACACTATGAACTACCACGCCCAAATTTTCTTATCCCCTATTGCGAACTGTGCTTTTGTACGT
The DNA here is from genome assembly GCF_038994185.2 of Dermacentor albipictus. Taxonomy (NCBI): domain Eukaryota; kingdom Metazoa; phylum Arthropoda; class Arachnida; order Ixodida; family Ixodidae; genus Dermacentor; species Dermacentor albipictus. The sequence goes on from NC_091821.1 coordinate 43,407,073, forward strand.
CTCCGTCTTTTGTCGTTTCCCTACTTCCCTACCGCAGCAAGCACATGCTTCGTCTTCCTTCTTATAGCTCGCTTTATAGGTGCGTGTTCTAATTAAGGCATTCCAATCTCGCTTCGAAAAGTAATGAGCTTCTCCTTAAATGGTTTCTTCCCTGATTTCGTTTTTTCCTCTTAAGTAGTTACTCATGGCAGGTTTCTTTTCCATTGCCGCCACCCATGAGATTATTTCAGCCTCTCTGACTTTCCGTTTGACCTTATTTGTTGCTGTGTTGCCCACCATAGAAGCCGCATCCTTGCTGGTAAGCTTCCTAGTTCTTTTCCTCCACTGTGAATAAATGTTTTTCCTGTACAGATACCTGAACACCCTCGCAGCCCATTTACTTTCTTCCATATTCCTCAGCCGTTCTTCATACTCAATTTTACTGCGAGCTTCCCTCACTTCAAAATTAGTCCAGCCCATATCACCCTGCACAGCTTCATTTGTAGTCTTCCTGTTAGCGCCCAATGCGAGGCGACCCACTGACCTTTGGTTCCCGTTGAGTCCTGATTGTACCCCTGATTTAAAGCAAACAACTGCATTTCCAAAAGTAAGTCCTGGAACCATTACACCTTGCCACATACCTCGGAGGACCCCGTACCTATTGTATCCCCATAGCGCTCTGTGTTTCTTTATGGCTGCATTTCTCTTCCAAATTTACTGTTATGGTTTTTTCCTGTGTTTCCATATATCTATTGCCTTCGTTTATCCATATACCAAGGTATTTATATTCTGTTACCCGAGGTATTTCTTGGCCCTGTATCTCCACTGTCTTTTCACTGTTTTCATTGAATACTATAACACCTGATTTTCTAACACTAAATTTCAAACTTAAATTGTTGCCTTCCTGTCCAAAGATATTAGCGAGACGTTGCAAATCACTTTGCTTGTTAGCTAGCAACACAATGTCGTCCGCACAAAATAAACCTGGGTGTTGCTGCTCTACTACTGTACCCGCCTGTTTGTATGAGAGATTAAACCCGATATTACTTCCTTGTAGCGCCCTTTCCATCCTCACCATGTACATCATAAACAGCAACGGGGATAAAGGGCACCCCTGCCTCAGTCCCTTGTTGATATGAACTTTCTCCTCGCTCCTCATCCCTTCCCATTCAACGCAAACGGTATTTTCTAGGTAATTCTCTCTCAAAAGCTGTAGACAATCGTTACCTAAGCCTTCCCCTTCCAGAATATCCCACAAAATGTTGCGGTCTACGTTGTCGTAGGCTCCTGTAATGACTAAAAAGGAAACATATAACGGTCTGCTTTCTATTGTTGATATTTCAATACACTGAGCAAGGACAAACAAGTTATCATCCAAACGCCTACATATCCTGAAGCCATTCTGAAGCTCTCCGAAAATGCCATTATTCTCTGCCCGTGCTTGAAGCCTTAATTTGATTGCCTGCATTGCTAGCCTGTATATTACCGATGTAATGGTCAACGGTCTATGCGAGTGAATTCTTTCTCCCCCCCCCCCTTACCTTTACAAATTAAATTCATTCTACTTTGTCGCCAACTGTCTGGTATTGGTCTATCTTTTAAAGTTTTTTCCACTGCTTTCACCAGAACGTGCTTATTTTTTGGTCATAGTTCATTTATCAGCCTAACGGGAACCTCGTCTAGCCCTGTGGCTGTGCGCTTAGGAATTTTCTCTTCCGCTTTCTTCCAGTTCATTCTGCAAGTGCATAACGGTTCCCCTAGCGTCGACCGTTGGAACTAGTGCTGCTTCGCCTGAGCCGTTAATCAGGCAGGATTGAAAGGCATATCGAAAGGCACCGCAGGTTTTATTTGCGCATGCTACGTAGCTCGTGATACCGCTGCTAGCACCGGGAAATGCAAATCGGCCAGCGCTCGCGCGCTCAGTTTACTTTCTGGGGCACCTACCTGTACATGACCAGTGCCTTGGCAGCGCAAGCACTGCATTGGCCTGCCAGGCACGACGACGAGGTCCAGCTCGCCGGTGACCATAATTTGGTGCAGGAGATCTCCCACATTCGCACCGCTCTTGAGCTTGAGCAACACAGACCGGGCAGTCGTCCCCTGTTGTTGATACCTTGAATGCGCCATCGCTCTCGGGTAATCTGTATAGCCTTTACGAAAGCCGCCAACTCCGTTCTTACATATTCGTCGGCCACAGCATGTATTAACCAGGGAAGACGCAGCCGCACCTGCTCCTGAGGGTCGACCACCACGCAGTGCCGCCCCTTTACCTCCAGCTCCTTGACGTCCAGCAGCCGTTTCGTGGCGTCCGCGGTGTCCCAGGTCAGAGCCCAGACGTGGTTAATCTGGTAGCTCCCCAAGACCAGCTACTCCGGCAGAAGCCCTGTTGGACCAAGAGCGTTCCGAAAATCCTCTACTCAGTAAGCTCTAGCTCGCACGTCGCCGTGCAAAAAAACGGTGTTAACACGACGGGTCCCTTTGGCAGTGGAGGCAAAATAATCTGATAGCCCGCGTCATTTTCACTGTTAAACCTGTTTCCTCAGCCAACAAAGGCCGCTCCACCGGAGCCCATGATTCTGCGAACCACTCATGCCAGAAGCACAATGCTCAGCCACCTTGCCCGCACATCAGGTACAGCACCTCGCAAGAAGTCAGTCGATCGTACATCTGCGCCATAAGCTCAGCGTACTTTTCAGGGGGAAAAATGACAATTACAACGACGAGGGTGGGATTCGAGCGCACGCAGCCAGAGCCCATTGGATGAGCAGCCCATCGCCTTAACCACTCGGCCACCTCGACTTTTTCTATTTATTTTTTAAATTTTTGCCCGTTTTCATGGTACATACAAAATTTGCACACTTTACAAATGGTAAAAGTCTGGTGTGCACGGGGCTCTAAAAACGCCAAAGTTTAGCAAGCTCGTTTAATAATTCAATCAATTCTGGCTTTTCTTTTTGTGCATCGTACAGACTTCTTTTACGTAACAGACACTTTCAATAAAATACTCACGAGTACTTCGAACATGTACATCCGCGTGTCTAACGGCCATGTGCGTGCGCCACAGGCTGTGCAACACTAATAACATAAACATGTCATAAGGCACTCCTTCTTCGTTTTCCGTTGGTAGAAAACGGATGTCATATGGTGTTATCGCCAAGTGTTTCTTTATAGTTCGCTGCATAACATCCCCGTGGAACACGGCATCCCAGCAGTCTATGAATACGTGTTCAATTGTTTCTTCCTTATGGCATAGTAAACAATGTACAGAAGAGGAAATAAAACTACCTCTTTCCTGAAGCCACTATTTTACTCGTAGTGTATTTGAATGTAGTTGAAAAAAGAAAGACTTAGCTGATGGCCTCACAGGCATACGTTTTACCCTTTTTAGCCCATTTCTTTCAGCACCTATACTGAACATCGGTCCGTACATCGGCACTGGCCGTACCACATCAATTAAATTTTTATAGAGACGTTTTTTAGGAACGTGACGGAGGTATTGACTTTCGGAACGGGACTGAGGAGAGACTCGAATACCCATATCACTTCTTTCAGAAATCCACTCATAGGGCCATTGTTTACAACACTGGTAGATATAATGAATTCAGGCAGCGCCGTACGTAGTCTCATTTGCATCACTTTAATAAGGAAAGAGACTTTTTGGTCTTTCTCGGACACCTCACCTGTACGTCAGGCACAACTCTTAAGAAATCAGTCAATCGTACATGTGCTAAAAAAATTATGGGGTTTTACGTGCCAGAACCTCTGTCTGATTATGAGCTACACCGTAGCGGGGATTCCGGAAATTTAGACCACCTAAAGTTCTTCGACGTGCACCTAGATCTAAGTACATGGTTGTTTTCGCATTTCGCCCCCATCGTAATGCGGCCACCATGCCCGGGACTCGATCCCGCGACCTAGTGCTTAGCAGGCAAGCACCCCAGCCACTAGCAACCACAGCGAGTCGTACATGTGCGCCATGAGCTCAGCACAATTTTCAGGGAAAAAATAGCAAGAATGTCCACGGCGGCGTGATTAGAACCCCCGCTGTCACAGCCCATTGGATTAGCAGCCCATCGCCGTAACCACTCGGCCAAGTGGCCCGTTGCTGTTGTATTTTCGTTTTTTTATTGCCGCTCTTTGGCCCACATAAAAACGTGCTAATTTACAGATAATCACAAAGCGTAATCACAATGTATGTTAAAAACGACCACTCAACTGGTGCAGCCGCGCATATGTAAAAATGTTCTTATCAGCAATAATAATTCCACACGTAGCACCCACTCTGGGATGCACTATAGCAACTTTTGTTCGTCTACAAAGTTCCTTATGCATTCCTTAATATACTGGCGAGCCGCTCTTGCATCCAGATCGGTGTGCCTTACTGCCATTCTACATTTCCATATGCTATGCAGGGCCATGAGCAGGATCATATCGAATGGGGTACAGTCATCACTTTCTATTGGCAAGCAGCGAATAGCATATGCATCTAGGGGAGAATCTTCTTTGATTGGGTGCTGGAGCACATACAAGAGGAAAACAGCATATAAACAATGCAGAAAAACATGCTCAATTGTCTCCTCCTGCCTGCCGATTGTACAACGAGTGTTCCAGGGAACAAAGAAACTTCTTTCAGCCAGCCACGGTTTGACAGTCAGCGTTCTGGTGTGCAATTTAAAAACGAAAGTCTTAGTGCCTGAAGGTACTAGTATCGTCTTAACGCGCTTTAGAACATTGTGCTCATGGCCAGCACTGAAGAGAGACCGATACAGTTTTTTCCGGTTGGATTCACTCAAGTATTTAAGTGAAAACCGCGCTGACAAAAACCTGCAAGAAACCACAACTTCACATAGAAAACAATAAACACTATCGGGAAACTGCCAGCTGAGACAATCATATCGGGCAAGTGTTTGCCCAGGCAATGTTGACAGACAGTGTGTAGGAACGGGTTCTTTACTTCCCTGAATAAAAAAGAAACGATTGACTACCTGTCTCAAAACAAATATGACAAAAACAAGTCCTCCATTTCTAAATCGAAGAAATAAATGGGTGTGGCTTGGTCTCTCCCAAGACGATGCCCACACGAACACTGCGAACACCCGGTTGATTTTTTGGATGTTTACCCTTGAGAAATGCAAGACTTGGAGGATATACCAAAGTTTGCTCACTTAAAATAAGTCGCAAATAGTGGCTCTGGAAAACATAGACCAATTCCAGCCGTTCCACTTGTTTGCTCTGTCCCGCAGCTTATCCACTGCACTTCTCCAGTATATATGATTCACTGTATTTGTAGCACTGAAGGAGAACTCCAAAGTATTTAACCGGAGTCGCGACGAAGCTGATGTTGGGGAAAAGTGCCTGGGGCCCCCAGCCAATTCCCGTGCCAGAATCTTAGGCACTTGCCCCAGTTTACCCCGCCCCCTCCACACACTGCCCCTCACAGCACAAAAACCTTTCACTCATTTGACAGTATGTGTTATACTGTCTGAATTAGTGCCAAACACGGCAATATCGTCCTCATAAGCCAACAGGCGGACTTCAACCTCATGACGTTTAAACCCGAAGACACGATTATTCTCTATGACACTTAAAGAAAACGACTCTATATATAAACAAAACAACAGTTGCGAGAGAGCGCAACCCTGACGCACCGAATGCTTGACTTGGATGCGTGTTCCCACCACCTAGTTGACAATGAGCCGCGTTGAGCAATCCCGGTACGCAATGGCAACCCCCTCTCTAATTATTCTTCCCAAATTCACATGATCTAGAATGCGCAAAAGAATTTCATGAGGCACCCGCTCAAACGCTTTCTCGAGATGAATTTGGAGCATTGCCATTCGTGCACCCCTTGCATCGCAACATTCGAGGAAACTGCGTGCTACGTGTATATTCGAGAAGATAAGTTGCACTTTAATGCCACACGTTTGATGCGGCCCCACGAACTTCGTAATGATGGTCTGCAACCTCTTAGCTAAGATTTTCCTCATTATTTTATAGTCTCCATTAGTGAGGCAAATTGGGCGATAAGAAGTTACTTTGCGCAATGCAACGGGATCGTCTCACTTAGGTATAAGAACAGTGTGGGAAGATGAGGACGGCGGTATTACTTTGAGCTCGAACGCTTCGCCGTATACATCCGCTAATGCTGGTGAGATTGCCCTTTTAAACATTTATAAAAGGCTGAGGTTATATCATCAGGGCCCGGGAACTTCCCCGTCCCCGGATGCATACTTTAATAGCACTTTTCACTTCCTCTTCTAAAATAGGTTCCGCCAATATTTCTTTTGTACTGCCGTCTAGCCTAGGCATCAACGTTAAAAAGTCCTTAAAGCGATCAATGTCGACTGAGCAGTCGGCGCGTAAACCACTGTTGCTCGAAAAAAGCGCGCTCGATATCTCTTGCTGCGTCGCTGACTTTTCCATCACGTTCAATTTCCGCTATCTGATTGCGCCGCGCATGCCACTTTTCTGAGCCCAACGCTTTTTGACGTGCTTCTCCCATTAGCAGCCTTTCTGCCCGCCCTCGCCCGCACCAGAGCACCGCGGTATCTTTCGATATCAACAGTTCTATGTTATGGTCAAGTGCGCGAATATCGTGCAGGAACATGCCGGGAATCCCACATTCTTCACTGATGAATTTTTCTAGGTTCCTGCACATCTGTTTTTTTTCTGTTCTTTCTTTCTGTGCATATAGCACTCGCGTGCTCTAATGCGTTGATATTAACCGCTTGCTTGAAGTAATTCCATTTCTCTCTGCATGTCGTGTTACCAACAGCATTCATTTCTTCACCTGCCTTCAATACGTCCTCCATAGACATTTCGCCACTTAGTAATTTGGAATTCAATTTCCGTAGTCGAACACCTTTTTCCTATCTTTCGTGCTTGTTACTAAAGGGCTGCCCAAACATGCAGTGATCACTAAATAAAATGGTGCTCACATGGTACTCCTTGCAAAAGAGTATCAAATCCAGGCTCACATACATTCTGTGAAGACGAGTGGCTGCCTGCAAAAGAGTACTGTCTAGTCCTCCCACCCCCACGACATTCAGCCACGTCTTCTAAGCCACCGTCCCTTATTATATCACTTAGGGCAACGGTGCTTACATCCTTATACGGTCGAGCGATAGTTTTGTCACCGGCTGAAAGAAGGAAGTTGAAATCACCGGCAATAATGAGGAGCCTATTTGATTTGGGTATCTTATTAAATTGGGGTGTTTTAGCTGTTCGAAAAATCTGCGTCTTCCCCCAGCAACAGTCGCCGCATACAAACAAATTACACGCAATTCCAGTGACGATAACAAAAAAATTGGCAGTGGCCTAGCTCGGCTATGCCAGGATATACGTAGCGAAAGCTAAGGCATAGTGCATGGTTAGCCTTGGTTATTCTTGATTGCAAGTCCAGGTTAGTATGGTTGTCTAGCTATGTTGCGGCGTTTAACCAGTCGTTCGGCGCGCTGTTCGTAGGTTTCCTGGGCGATTCGTTTTCTCTTCATCTCGTTCCGACGTCGATTGCAAGCCTCTTCCTGCTTATCAGAATTGTCGCCGTCCATACTGCCACCTCAACTGTGGTTGCGGCGTACGCGAGCTCTCCTTTTCAATCCTCCGACATGATATCAGGCATGCGACGCAGCTGGCGAAGCGAGCGGAGGCGATCGCAACGACGAGGAACGCAGTGTAACGTCATACCAAACGGCCATTGCGGAAAGGCGCGGCGCTGCGCAGCGGCGCATCACCTGTGGCTCGGTGCTGGTGCTACTAGTGGCGCATGCGTAGTAGTGACTAGGGAGCGAGAGAGAGAGTGATGTGACGTCATGTGCCTCCTCGGAGCACCACCATGGCGAAATCGCAAGTTCGAGGCCAAAAAAAATCGCAAAGAATAAGCCGACCTGACGGGCATGACATCACGGCTTCTATTTTAGCTCCAAGACTCGGACGAACAACGCTCAGCCGGAAGTTCCCACAGCATGGCTCACTGTAGCACAGTATCGCGTTGAGGATTGGTGCACCATATCCCCGGTTTCCTTGTCGCCCTCGACTTTCGTCTCCTGCATGGCTAGAATGTCCAAGTCAAATTCGCTAACCAGTCGGTACAGTTGACTCTGCTTCTCTCTTGATGCAAGCCCACGTACTTACGTTCAAAGTGGCTCCATGCATGAATTGACTTATACATTGACATCATCGCAAGGCGGTGAAAAACCCGGTCCCATGACACTCACCTCATAAATGCGCTTTTTTCCGGACAAGGCTTCCTGATTGCCTTGTCACGGTGCAGTCCTCACGGCGGCAAAGGCGGCGTTTCCGCCATCTTGCGCTCCATCGAAGTGTTCGGCCGTAGCCCAAAGGGAAGACGCCGCACGGGAGTCGTTTTGGCAGGCGGCTCGTCCGTTGCAACGGTACTAGGCCCTTTCTCATTTTCGCCTGCATCGTGGGGCTGCTTTCCAGTCGCATTGGCACTATGGCTATATCAATCCCTGTCATTGGCATTGGCTCGGTGGGCGTGTCTACGGCTCCGCCTGAAAAAGTATTGCCGGCTACTTGTATCAGCCTTCTCGCTCCGGCCATCTACGACTTTATGCAGAAGCCTGGCTTCGAGATTACCTGGTGCTTCAAGCAGGGCGTCCGGTTGAGTGTTCAGCGCACCATCTTGGGTAGCCCAGTTTCGGCTCGCTCCTGCTGTTTCTTCCGAGTCAGCCTAATCCACGAGGTGATACAATGCGTCGTTTGTCTGGACTGGTCCGGAAAATGCGGAAGAGCGGGAAAATCCGGAGAACTGCACATTTCGCACACTGGTTCACAAACTTCGGTATACACTGGGCTCGCACGCGCAGTGTAAACCGCAATGTGTGAACCAGTCTGCGAAATGTGCAATGTGCGAAATGGCCGGCGGGTGGTGTGGCGTGGGGCTCGAGTGTAAATCGGCCCTTACCACGCGCTGCTATTGCCAGGCCACCATTTAGCTTTGCAACGAGATAATCATGTCAGTGCACTCGGCGATATATATATAGTACGCCCTAAACTGGAACGTGTCAGCACAGTAGCGTCACGATATTTGTTAAAAAGAAGAAAAAGAGCCGAAACTCACGGTAACACGGCGCTGGGATGTTGCCGCTCAAATATCCAAAAGTGCTGCAAAATACAGCTGCTGCTGAGTGAGAGCGAGTGTTCACCGGCGTAAGCGCGCAGGTTGATTCGAAAGAAAAGCTGAATTCTTTGCAAGTGACATCATTCTATGAAAAAATAATGAAATTATCCTTACTGTGTAAAAAAATGTAGCTTTGTTCGTGTCCGTATTCGCACGTATTCGTCCCTGCCTCCTACCATTAAAGGAATCAAATTGAACTGCGAATTCAGGGAAAATAATAGGACGTCACATGAAAGTGAAGGCAAAGTAACTATGTCAACTGATCTGCTTTACGGTGATGGTATCTTACTGTGTGAAAACAGATCGAAAAGGGATAATTGTGTTCTCCTAATATTCAGTGCTTTCGCTTCATAACACCGCGACAAAACTCTGAGCTCCGACAAGGTGTTGCGGTGCCCTTATGACATCCGTAATTATGGCATTCCGGATATCAAAGGCCATGCCTTTACCGTGCTTCGGGCGTCTGAAAACCGGTAACGTCATAGCCGCCTCGCTTTGCACATCTATTTAACTATAAAAATGCTGCTACAATAGACTTGAAAATTATTTTGCGCTGGGCGCCATGAAGCAATTTTTTGTCTTTAGGCTGTTTCACATGACGCGATTGGGGCAAAAAAAATCGTTTAGACGCGCACGTCGCAGAGCGATTTTCGCCGACAGCTTTCACATGCGTTTGCGGCAGCGCGATTTCCGTCGCAGCGATGCGCAAGGTTGTCTCCTGTTCACGAAGTATCCATGCCTGCACCGTTAAACAAAACAACATGAAAACCAGTCAAATATTCGAATTTTCCTATTACTATTCGATAACAGAATAGGTAAACAATTTCTTAACGTTTAAAAGCGTTGAGACTTTGCGACAGCTTGCAGATATGCTGAATGAGGCGCTGCACAACACCGCAACTATGGGCGGGCCGCTTGTGCGGCGTCGGTGAGGTGGTTCCGTTTAGTGCATTCTAGTTTCGTTGTTGCTATGGAAGCCACAACATTTTTCCTGGATGAGTATTTGCTTTTGCAGAAGAACAAGCTACTATTGAGTGTGCATGTATAAGCAGCTGGTACGATTTGTAGCAATGAAGAGGTTAACGACGGTGGCGATCAAGTGGGTACGGGTCTTATGTTGAATCGGCGTCCTTCCCCCTACCTGGATAGCGTGCAGCTTCTCCTTTTAAACGAATTGTGTAAGCGGAAAAAGAGAAAAATGTGTATGAAGCTCCAAGCCGCAAACGCTGGTGGGTACGCCCTATTGAAACATAGCTAAAGCTGGCGCCCGACATCGCTCCACACAGATAACAACGCGTGGTAAAACAGGAAAGCGCCTATTTTGACGGCGCTTTGTTTTGTGACATTGCCCCTCCAACATCGCGCCGATCGCTGCGACTCAGCGACCAACTTGTTGGAATCCAGTCGCGCAGAGCCCGCGACGTCGAGGCGGTCGCTGAGCGACAGAATTCGCTGTGTCGCTGACTGAAAATCGCGCCATGTGAAACAGCCTTTTCAAAGTGGCAAGTGCTAAAGGCTGTTATTGCGCAAAATAGAATAACCGCATAATTTGCCCTATATGATCTTATTTTTCTATTTTAATTACATTTAGAGAAACAAGTGGGTTTTCAGAACAATAGTTGTCTCGAAAGATAAAATTATACAGCCCCTAAATGCACAAAAGAGATTAAACCGGTTGTCTTGTCAGGTTCTTTTTCAGCCTCGGCCATCCCCTTCTGGGAACTGCAATCCTCCCTCTGAGCGCAGTTCCCAGAAGGGGATGTGCGCACAAAGGCCCGCCACAGCTGTCGCCGAGAGGCGATGAATGTCTAGGCGTCAGTCAACCATTGCAAGGTAGGGGGGGGGGGCATGGTTCGGCGTAAAAAGGGGGCTTTAGTTCGGCCGTGGTCACGCTGTAGCGGGTGGATAGAAAGAATGCCACATGCCTCTCTCGCGCATGCACACAAATTTTACAGTAGTCCGAGTCGAGGCAAAGAGGGAGACCATCACAATCGCCATCAGTTCCTTTGCGACGCCGCCGTGGTACGGTCGGAGCAATGTAGGTGTTCGCGTATTGGTAGCAGCAATCTCGCTGTTTTTGCTGCTGTTTGTGCTTATGCTGTATTGTGGCTGATTCATCAATGCAAGCCAATCGGCAACTTGCTTGCGAAGCCCACGGCGCTATCTTCGTTCCGTGATGTGAACGTTTCTGCAACTTCGCAGCCCGGTGCGATGCAGTGTCGTGTGAAGGGATAGTGATTTAATATTGGCACTGTCCGTGTTTTAAACTGCACACTGCACAAGTAGCGAACAGCTGTTCCTCAAGACAACACTGCGCCGAAGTTTTGTCTGTCTCCAATTTATAATAAAAGGTATGTTCTTTTCCATCATTCTTCACAAACATTATTTTGATGTTATTTTGATTTCAGTTTCTTACGGTGCATTTTGGCAAGTTATTATAGCGTGAACTGTAAGACGTGAAATGTTTTAAGAGCGATTTTCTTACCTACTTGAACTACGCCGCGTCATGCGGTTCACTTGAATTTGCTATGAACACGAAGCGTACGAACACTATGTTTTCACAGCGGTCGTGATGACCTAATGTATGGTAAATATTAGTAAATATCATGAACTCATGCTTTGCTCTTTCCTACTCTGGCTGAACAGGATGAGAGGTAGTGAAATATTGAGCTTATAGTTTCACGGTTCGCAATGACATAAGTCGCACTGGTTAGACAAGTGTGAATGTGAAAGAAAATCATTCGCACTTGTCTAACCACTGCAACCTATTTCACTGTGAACCGGTATGTTCTGACGCTGATATTTTATTTTCGAGTAAAAATAAATGAACACGTGAAATCACAGAAGCGTTCCATATAACAAGGCGTGCTTAAATATGCGTCAGTCAGCCATTGGTTGAGATCACTGACAAAGAATTCGTATTCTTCAATTCTGTTTCAAGCTTTGTAATTTGTTTATATAAAAATGGATTACTCGTTTTGAACCTGCTCGGTGCGGCTAGCTGGCGCTTTTACGGTCTGTGTCTTTCCAAAAATAAACAGTTATGAGTAAGCGCTCGCGTGTCCACCTTCTCTGCGTCCGTGTCTATTGTGCTCGCTACAAATTTCACCGTGAGTAAACCATGGAATTGATTTTTGAGTGAGTAAATTACTTATGCAGATAATTTGTTAAGAAAACATTTTGGGAAACAAATTCTTCAGGCCACAACTTTGGGGACTGTAACAATAGTAGGAACAATAAAAGGAACAGCCTAAAAGGCTGTTCCTTTTTTTTTTGAGGAAACGACCTTGCACACTTTCCTAATCTTAATTACACGTAGTGAACACAACGCAGAAAGGATATGCATTGCAAAATGTGTCCCCTCCTTGCCATTTCCTCTGCAAGTAAACAGTGATGACGGCTAGAATTTTAGCATTCATGTGAACTTGCATGTGAACCTTATTAAAAAGCTGTTCTATATACAATTATATGATGTGCTAACCTGAACATGACGTTAACACTGACCATCTTGTTTCTTTGCAGGGTTCACTCTGCACACATTCTCAGAGACGTCAGCTCGGAATGTAAAAAAAATACGTGGTCATCGATGCTTGCTAGACATTATGCGACAGCTACCATGCCGTAATGAACGAAGTCATCATTTATTTTTATTAATTTCTCTATTACTTCTCTAATGATTTTGTGTAAATATTTTTATGTGAATAAACTTCTTTTAGTGCAAACTTGCATCTGTTTTCCATCTATATGTACCTTCTAGGTTGCATACTGCCTTTTACCAACATGTTCACACATACTGACAAATGTTATTAGGGGCCTAGTAAAATGTTATTTGCAAGTATATAAGTACATGTAAATAAAATATTGCCACAGTGTTACTACAGAACCTAAAGACTTGTGTTGGTTGACGGTTACTAGAATGTTTACAGACCATCTATGAACATGCTTCGATTTAAGTACGGTGGCCAACTGTTGACAGGATGTTACTAGGGTGTATAAAGACAAATGTTAATAGGTGATTGATACGAAGTAGTCAGAACGTTTACAAACATTATTCAATTAGAAGAATGTTAATAGGTGCTTGGTAGGAAATTGACAGAAGATATATTAACATTCTTGAAAACACCCGTGTGCTTAGATTTAGGTGCACGTTAAAGAAACCCAGGTGGTCAAAATTTCCGGAGTCCTCCACTACGGCGTGCCTCATAATCAGAAAGTGGTTTTGGCACGTAAACCCACAAATATTATTATTATTATTAACATTCTTCTTTTGAAAGAATGTTACTAGGATGTATAAAGACAGATATTCATGTGAAATTGGTCAGAAACTGAAAGACATCTTATGAACACGTTTTTATTGGAAATTGGTGGCCAATTGTTCCTAGGGTGTTACTAGAGCGTTGTTAGGATGTATAAATACAGTTGGTAGGACTTCAATCGACTGTTGGTAGGTTCTAGCAACAAAAGTCCAACGGCAGTCTAAAAAATTTTGCTAGAAATTTTTATAAGGGTAGGTATCGTGCCGTAAGCCTAATTGCTTGAAATGTTTCGCAAACTGTTGAACAAGATTTCTCACCTTGCCATAGTCCAATAGTGCAGTGGTGCCATGTCGAAGTTCAGAAGAAACGCAAGAATTCGCGGGAAGCCAACCAAACCAGGGTAAATCCAAAAATAAAAGGACGGGTCGGCGAACAGGCCAACACTCAGCTGCACCGGTGGTCTCGCTCCCTTCGGCGATGTCTGACGAATGAGGCACGCATCTGGCTCGTCATTCGTCGATTCGCCTGTTGCTAGGTAACGGAAGTAAGCCGCAAAGTTTAGTTTATTTCATACGCAGACATTTTTACTTTTGCCGGGAAAGAATAAAAAAAAGAAACAATTTCTGTTAACCTCATTTCACATTCTCTTTTTTTTTTCGATGCTTGCGGCAGCAAACGGTGGGTGTTAATACTAGCGTGACGTATTTACGGTTGCCAGACTTTGCCGCGTGTCCCCTCTTGTATAATTTCTTTCTCTTGCGTGCGCTGCTGTGTGTTGACCGGCGTGGGCAGTTTCGTGGTCCTAGGTAGCTGTGTGCTTGTGCTCCGCGATGTTTCACCCGTTTCACGAGTGGCACTCCTCGTGCAGTGGTGCACGAATGCCTCACAAACAAGCCCTGCAAGGTTCTTCTGGCCAAAGGACATCAGAAGCTGCATGTACACGAACGCGGCCCTGTGCACGTGTGTTTTCCATGAGTCTCCGGACGTCGTTGCGCCTCGATTGTGCTACACTTCCCTCTTGCCAGTAGAGGAAACTGACAAATAGATGTTCCTCCTCATTGTCACCTGATCTATGACTTTTTTTTTTCTGTGCCAAGTCTCATTCTGCAACTTCAGTAACTCGCCCAGCTTTCCATTCCACGCCCTCAGTGATTTTTCTATGAGTCACCGTTCTACAAACGTAGTGACACCTGAAAAATTACTCTTCGTGTTTATCTATTATCGGAGTAATTGCTGATGGGAAAACCACGCGAACAACCTTCATGTGTAGGCATGATACACTTTTTTCTTCTGGAAAGCATGAGCATTGCAAGTTTCCTATATGCAGATTTTGCAGTTCTTGTTTATTACACAAAGGAGTGCCCAATAGGTATGACTTAGTGCCTTAAGTGAGGTAATTTTACTGCTAAGCATTGCATTCGTGGTGAAATAAAAGTCGTGTTGTTGGCTTATTTCATCTGGTCTTTGCTTGAAGAATAGGCCTCTCTACGAATGTTTTCTACGTGCTGCTGTAAAAGCTAACTACCTTCTGCTCCCCCTTGCCACCGTTACTCAAGTTGTGGCCAAGTGCAAAATAATGCAATAAAGTGTATTTCCGTATTTAGTACAATGTTATTTTTGTTCTGCCATGTTCTTTTCATTTTGTTCAGTAGTAATGAACATGTCACGCATTTCATATATTGTTGTGCAGGTTTTTAAGTAAGCTTTTGTTTTGTTTTTCTTGATATGGCTGTCAATAGAACAATCTTAACATTTTACTCTATTTTTAGGTATCTTGCCTGTCATTTTTAGGTATTTTGCCTGAATTTTCCCTTTCTTTAGTTCTCATGACTATGTCACATGTCGTCCAGTTTCGTGCAGTATCTCAGTGAATATATCAGAAGCTCTCAGTGCACATATCAGAAGCTGTTCTACAGTTTGGTCTTTAGGGCATTATACAAATTTTTTTATGTATGCGTACATGAAACGGTCTTTGCAATTTCTTGAGTTTTTTTTTCACTGTCTGTGAATTTTTGTGTTGTTTAGTAGTCATTTACGTATTAAGCATTTTTAACTTTTGTTCATTTTGTGATCATGTATCATACCAAGTTATGCGTAAATATTTGTTTTCGGAAACAGAAGTCAATAAAATGAGGCCAAATATCTGTTGCGTTGGAAGTGGAATTTATATATGTTCTGGCATATGCTGGCATACTCAAAGTATGGACAATACTGCGTGCGTGCTAACGCCTCAAGAACCCACGGCGCACCACGCGCCAGTTCACAAACAATGCCTGGGGTACAGTGTACTAGAATAGGGGCAGTTTATTCTGCAGGCGCTCGCCGCTGAGTCCCTTCATGTAGATAGCACAAGATGGCGCTGTAGGAACATGGACTGAAGTGAGGGAAGCTCGCAGTAAAATTGAGTATGAAAAACGGCTGAGCAATATGGAAGAAAGTAAATGGGCTGGGAGAGTGTTCAGGTATCTGTGCAGGAAAAACATTGATTCACATTGGAGGAAAAGAACTAGGAAGCTTACCAGCGAGTATGCGGCCTGTAGGGTGGGCAACAAAGAACGTCAAGTGGAAAGTCAGAGAGGCTGAAATAATCTCATGGTTGGCGGCAATGGAAAAGAAACCTGCCATGAGTATCTACTTAAGAGGAAAAAAAACGAAGTCAGGAAAGAAACAATTTATGATAACTCAAAGGGAAGCTCATTACTTTTCGAAGCGAGATCGGGATGCCTTAGAACACGCACCTATAAAGCGAGATATAAGAAGGAAGAAGAAGCATGTGCTTGCTGTGGTAAAACTAGGGAAACTGTATATGGAGCATGTTTTATTAGAATGTGAAGACGTCTACCCAGCGGTCGATTTAGGCACCACTGGCCTCCTTGAAGCCCCTGGGTTCGGCGAGAGCAGTGGAAAAGTAAACGTGTCCGCAATATGGATAAGAAAGAGGCGATTCGAGGTTTGGTGGAAGAGAAGTAGAGAAACGAAAAAAAAAAAGCACTGGAGACGTACAAAAGCACAGTTCGCACTAGGGGATAAGAAAATTTGGTTGTGGGAGTTCATAGTGTTTTTTTCGTTTTTTTTCGTTTTTATTGTTTAACCTAGGTAGGACATTAGGCAGTATAATAGCAAGAGCTTGGTGGCGCGACCCACCTCCCCGTTCCAAAGGGGACGCTCATATCATCCATTCATCCATGTACGCAACGGACGGCGCAGCGCCAGCGCTGCATGTTGATATTTTGATAATCATTTTCTGTCGCAGTCAAATAGACGTGTAGGTTCTCGGCGGATGTTAAGATGCATCCCCGAAACTCACCTAATATAACAGATGAATTATACGTGCACTCCTAGCGCATCTCAACGCCCATTAGACGGATTTATTAACCTGACAGCAAAAGTTTTGCAGACACCGAAGTAGTGCCGTAAAGCCGTTAAATTTGTTTTGAGCCACGCTGCCACGTAACCAGAAATTATTCGGACGGAAAGCTCATTCATTCATTCATTCATTCATTCATTCATTCATTCATTCATTCATTCATTCATTCATTCATTCATTCATTCATTCATTTATTTATACTGTCAGCCCTCTTAGGGCTATTTCAGGAGTGGAGAATAAAAAGAACTAAAAGAAACATAGAATGCGACCGAATTACAAGCTTTCACTCACAAAGCTTGCCTTACAATGGAAAAGACATATCAAATACAACATACAAAGGAAAGTAATAAAGAAACCATTCACAATTTGGCACCGCATCGTCATAGACACAATAATAGTCACACATGCAAAAGTAAATACATACATATTGGGCAATTCACTACGTGTTATTACAAAAAAAGTGTGCTTTTAAGACTTTCCGAAAAGGCAGTTAAGGATATTGAGGATACAAGAGAGTCGGGTAACAAATTCCATTCTCTTATCGGCCTAGGAAAGAAACTAAACTTGAAGCAAACATTGCGGGCGAGTGGAGGAGGAATGTACATACTATGACGATGCCTCGTTGACGCCTTCATAGGAAGCTCAAAATAATCATGAGGTTTAATATCTACTTGATTGTGAATAACTTCGAAGATGAATTTTAATCTGTCGTATTTAGTTCTGAGCTGAAATGGTGCTAGATCAGCTAATTGACATAACTCTGTTGGAGAATGGATGCGATGATATTTATTAAATATAAACCTGACAGCTAGCCGCTGTATTCGGTCAAGTTTAGAACAGTTAGTTATGGTGTGTGGGTCCCAAACAATTTTAGCATTTTCAATAATTGGTCTAACTAGAGTTTTGTAAGCAAGACATTTAATTTCAGGGGTTGCCCGATTGAGGTTTGGCCTTATAGACCACAGAGCTTTAAGCGATTTGATGCACACATTTTCTGTGTGTATTCCAGTGTAAATATGATGTAAAAGTTAAACCCAAGTACTTGTGTTTTTCAACGTTCTAGAGTTTGTTGTTATCAATGTAGTATGAGTAACTAAGGGTATGCTTTTTGCGTGAAATAGACAGAGAGACTGATTTTTGCGGGTTTATATTCATTTGCCCATCGTCGCACCCTTTTTTAATTTTTTGTATATTTGAGTTAAGTTCTTCTTGGTCTTGTCTCGATTGAATTTTTTTCTAAATGACGCAGTCGTCAGCAAACAAGCACAACGGTACAGTGATGTCAGTAGGCATATCATTAATAAATACGAGAAATAAGAGTGGTCCTGGTACCGTACCCTGAGGTAGACCAGACTCTACAAGTGAGGGTACAGACTGCCAGTTACCAATCTGAACATACTGTTCTCTGCAATGAAGGTAAGACGTGACCCATTTCGTGACTGCGGGATTTTTGAATATGCCGTCTATTTTGTTTAATAACTTAGGATGGGAAACCTTGCCAAACGCCTTTGCAAAGTCTAGGTACAGTATGTCGGTTTGGCCACACGAATTAATGGTTTGGGAGAGGTCATGTACAATTTTTATAAGTTGAGTTGTCGTGGAGAGTTTCCTTCTGAACCCATGTTGACGGCTGTATAATACCTTATGGTAATCCAGATATTTAATTAAATGTTTTGATACAATATGCTCCAGTAATATTGAACACACGCTGGTAAGGGAAATTGGCCGGTAGTTGTTGACGTCTGCTGTTGCGCCGCCTTTGTGTGTGGGTACTATTTTGGTGCGCTTCCAAGGACTGGGGAAACAGCCGGTAGTAATAGATGAGTGAAATGTAATGGAAAGATATTTTGAAACCCACTCCGCATACCTGTATAAGAATTCGTTGGGTATTTCATCTGGTCCGGGTGATTTCTTTATATTATTGTTGAGGAGCAAGCTAAGAATTCCTTCTTCACTAATTACTATATCATGTATTTGGACCCTATCAGAGGTATCTACAAAGTGTGGAACCGTACCGTTATCTCGCGTAAGAACAGACGAGAAAAAATCACTAAAGCTGTCAACCTGTTTATCGTTATTTTGGCTGGCATTCACTCACGTGTTGTCGCTTACCCTTAAGATTAACGTACTGCCAAAATTTACTGACCTGTGCTCCCTGTTTGCATTGCCTTCGCCAAGGTACAAAAAGACAGGCAATTCACAACAATCAAAAATTGAGACGGCGTTGGTTGATCGTTGGATCCGCACGACTACCTCACAAGAAGTTCTCCAACTTATATTGACTTAGTCTAGATGTCAATAGGTATTTAAAACCCTCTCCTTCCACATGTTCTAACAGAGCCAAAGTGCTGCACAATGTCCCACGGAGCCCAACTGCCGTCGACTGGCTCAAGAAGCAGCCAAGACATTTTGCATGCGACTCCCAACGAGACAGAAACTCGAGGAATTCTTTCTGAGTCCTTCAGAGCAAGCACGCTGTAACCGGTCGCAACACACGGAGAACGCGTCCGTACAGCCCGCGCGACTGCAGCGCCACCGCATACATCCGGGACCTCTCTACGCTCCCGGCTTCAAAGCAGTGCGTAGCGCGTTCCGCCGTCTAATCACACTGCCCATATTCTAGTAGACTGTACCTGGGATAGCGCGTGCACGCGATAAAAAAAAAAAAAAATGTTCGCCGTGGACAGGCAAAAAATAAAGGAAAACTGAAGGGGCGTAGGACATGGGGAGGTGTGGAGAGGGAGCCGAGCAGGTTGTCATTAGAAAAAAAAAAGCGCTAGGAGGCGCCGCGCGGCTGCTGTTCCTGTTGCGATGACAACGTAAACAATCGTGGTCGCCGCCACTTTGAGAAAGTACCGCCCTCCTGCCAGGGCCGTAACTGAAGGGGGCCTCGGCGCTAGGGTCGAAAGAGCATCTTAAAAGCAGTAAATGACAGCCATTCGGAGATTCACCCCTGAGCCTCGCCCGTACACCAGCTAGTCAGTCAATCGCACATGTGCACCATGAGCTCGACGTTCATTTCAGGAGCAACTTAGCAGAAACGGAAACGAAGGTGGGATCCGAACCCGCGTGGGCACAACCCAATGGATTAGTTGTCCATCGCCTAAAGCACTCGGCCACCTCGCCCGTACATCAGGTACAGCTCGTAAGAAGTAAGTCGATCGTACATATGCTTCATGAGCTCGGCGTAGTTTTCAGAGAAAAAATAGCAAAAGCAACGACGAGGGTGGGATTCAAACCCACATGACAGATTAGCAGTACATCGCCTTCACCCCTAGGCCACTTCGCCCGTACATCAGGCACAGCTCGTACGAAGTCAATCAATCGTACAGGTGCGCCATGAGCTCGGCAGACTTTTCAGGAACAAATTAGCAAAAACAGCGACGAGGGTGGGACTCGAACCCACGCGGGCAGAGCCCAATGGATTAGCAGTCCATCGCCTTAACCACTCGGCCACCTCGCCCTTTTTCTTCTTTAGTGCCTGTTTCATAACAAGTATACGTTTCATAGCAGTTCTCCGCTGCGATTACAGAACAAAAGAAAATACAATGCAACGTGTGGGTGACCCTCGTCGATTAATTTTAGTTAAAAAATGCTTAATGTTTGCAAGTTGTTCAAATGTCGGTAGCCACTCTGGTGGTTCACTGAGCGCTTCATACATTTGGCGAATGAACAATACATTTTCAACAAAATATTCTCTGGTCGTTTTTGCGTTCGCATGCTCCTTACGCACCGCCATTCGTATTTTCCACACGTTGTGCATGCATAGTAACATCACCGTATCACCATGGCACGCCTTCTGCCTCTTCAAAAGGTAAAAACCACATTCCAAAAGCTGTTAATGGAAATTCTTTCTTTAGAGTCCTTTGTAGAATGTCCCAAAGGAAGAATGAGTCCCTGCACTCCAGAAATATGTGCTCCATTGATTCCGGTTTCTTACACATGTGGTAATTAACACTCCAGGGCACAAAGAACCCCTTCTCCTGCTGCCATGGCTTGACAGGAAGCGTGCCAGTGTTCAGCATGAAAAAAAAGTTTTTCTTGTTGCTCTTACTGGCATTTTTTAACTCGCTTTAACACATTCTGCTCACGCCCCAGTGCATAAATTGCACGGTAATTGCTACTGGACACATGATATCAACTAAATCTCGGTATAATCGCTTTCTTGCGACGGTATTTAGGTATTCCAAAGAAAAGTGTGCTTTTACAAAATGGAAAGAACTTATTACTTCAAACAAAAAACCCCGGACAACTACTTGAGGTATGCTATACGACGTCACTACATATTCTGGCAGCGAGTCACCTAATCTCGTCTGGATAACGCACCGCAAGAAATCGCTTTCGTCGCGCAATAACTTGAAACCTGTTTAAGACCTGTTTAAAGCCTGTTTCAAACCTGTTTCAAAAATAAATTCGACAAACCCAACCCTTCTTTCTGCACAGCATGACAGATTCAGACGACTCGTGCGCTCCCATCCTGATCCCCACACAAACATTGCAAAAAGCCTGTGCAAATTCTGTACACACACTCTGGATATACATAAAACTTGTAGTACATAAAACACTTTTTCGACAAGAAAGAAACTGCAGACAGTAGCTCTCGCGAATATTGAGAGATTCTTGCCTGCCCACTTGGTTGTTTGTGCTTTAGCCCGCTCAGTTTATTCGGTCCATTGCGCCGTGGTATCACGATAGTATTCCAAAGGAGCAGTAAAATAACTGGTTGGCCTATCCGTGAACGGTACTCTTTCGAACACTGCTGGCCGGCTGTCCCATTCACCATGCCAGAAGCCTATGCATTTTTGCCAGCTTATTGCACTCCCAGTGAGACTTCAAAACTTTATTTAAAAAAAATTAAATTATTGGGTTTTACGTGCGAAAACCACTTTCTGATTATGAGGCACGCCGTAGTGGAGGACTCCGGAAATTTTGACCACCTGGGGTTCTTTAACGTGCACCTAAATCTAAGTACACGGGCGTTTTCGCATTCCGCTCCCATCGAAATGCGGCCGCCGTGGCCGGGATACGATCCCGCGACCTCGTGCTCAGCAGCCCAACACCATATATGCCACTGAGCAACCACGGCGGGTGCAAAACTTTCTTGCATCCTTGACTGCCTCCCGAATGCTCTCTTGGTCAATGGAAAAAAAAAGGGCGATGTCATCTGTGTAAGCTAGTATTTTTACTTGCTGACTTAAAAGACGGTAGCCGCGAATGTTTTCATTTTCTCATACCTTCAAACAGAAAGGTTCAAAAAAAAAGAATCGCAAAAAGTAAGGGCGTCACAGCGCACTCCTGACGCACACTGGATAATACTGCTGTATTTTCATTTAGTTTTTTGTTGATTATAAGGTGAGCAGAACAGTCCTCGTAAGCCATGGCAACTCCGTCCTGAACCACATTGCGTACATTAATGTGTTTTAACAGTGCAAGAAGTATGCTGTGAGCAACCCTGCCAAAAGCTTTTTCTAGATCAAGCTGCACCACTGCTACACATTCCAGGTTCGCGTCACAGCATTCCAATATACTGCTAGCGACGTGAATATTCGACAATATTGTCTTTTTTCCCTGATACTGCATGCTTGGTGGGGGCCTACTATGAACTTAATAACTGACTGCAGCCTTTTTCCGAGCACCTTCATGTAGATTTTATAATCCACGTTCGTGAGACTCATGGGTCTGTATCCCGTGACAAATTTCAGCTTTACCGTATCACTGGTTTTCGGAATAAGCACGACGGGACTTTTGCTGAATGATGGTGGCAAGTGCTTAGTTTCATGAGCTTCTGATATTACACAGTGCAGTACCTCGTCTATTTCTGCCTTGAAAGTTTTATAGAAAGTTGCTCCTAGGCCGTCTGGCCCAGGCGCCTTTCGTTTACCCAAGTCTTCTATGGATTCATTAATTTCATTCGCAGAGGCTGGTCTCTCGAGTCCCTCTTTTACTTCATATTCTAATTTTGGCAGAAGCATTAGAAAGGTGTTTAGAAACTCTTCTGTCACATGCACGTGCCTATACAGCAACGCTCGGTAGTGTTCAACGAAAGCTTTTTCAATTACTTCTTGGTCCTTTGACATTGTGTTGTTAAAACAAATTTCTTTAATTTTGTTCTTGGAGGCATAACCCTTTTCGTCACTGAGCGCGCGCTTAGTTGGCTCCTCTCCCAACCACATTCTCTTGGCTTGTGCTCTTATCGCAGCTCCTTGATAAATTTCAGCGTCCACCCCTTCAAGTTCGTGTTTAATTTCTCTTATCTGTTTCGAAAACAATCCCGGTATGGTGCACTCCGCGTTTAGAAAATAATCGAGCATGTTTTGCAGTTCTTTATTTGTTTAGCTTTATGACGTATCCCACAAGCCCTCTCGATCGCACTCATTTTCACTTCAACTTTAAACTGCTCCGACAGCTCAGCCCAGTTTGATGTAGCATCTATTTGTATTCCGTCAATTTTTCCTTTTACAGTTTTTACCAACCATTCATCACTTAAGATGGTTTCATTCATTTTCCACAGCTCCGAGTTAAAGTTAGACCCTCTACGCTTCATGCCCAATGCACACGTTACTAGGCTGTGGTCACATAAGCTCACGAGCATTAATGCATGGCCAGTGACTGTTCGCGCAAGGTTTGCTGATAAGTACAAACGATCTAGTCGAGCATGACTCTGCCCTTGAAGATGAGTAAAGAGAACACTGTTGCCGCTTAAAATTCTTCCAACATTTACTAAATCATAGTCTGCCAAGATTGCGCAGAGTTGATGCGCACTTCTATCACGTATTATTGTACTGGGCACCCTATCTTCGAACTTGCAAACACAGTTGAAGTCTCCAAGAAGAACAACATTTCTCTCACACGCCAGGCGTGACTCAACATAGTTAAAAAAATTCCTATCACCAATTTTGTTTGGAGCGTACACAAAGATAATTCGACAACCCCCATCATTCAAGAAGAAATCACATAGAACATATCGCCCATCTTGGGCCGTCGTTACACTTTGCGCCGCAATACCGATTAATTGCGCAAAATTAAAAGACAGCCACCGGCCTTACCTACTCCATGACAAACACAAATGTTGTAACACGATTTAAAAACCTGAACCATTTTGTTCGTTTGCTATTCGCTTTCAATTTTAGTTTCTCGAACAGCAAGAATGTCTATGTTGTCTTCCAGCATCAGGCGACCTAACCCATTAGGGACCGGTTTCTTTATTGTCTTACTATATTGAAATAAATGTCATATCTTAACTTACATTTATACTAATATATCACATGCAAGAAATTATTACTCTTGCCTAATTAGTTTTTGAAATATAGCCCGTGACTATATGGTCACACTGGGCCCTTACGCTACAGCAAAATACGCGAAGTTAAAACATTTATTTCAAGCCATGAAACATCACAAAAACATATATAGCGAATAGTCGAGCACTTATTTATTGTGATATGATATAAATAATGGAATACACATGCCGACGTCGTATTTGTGCACCGCGCGGTTGCAATTATCTCCTGCACACCTCCACCTCTTGCCATTAGGTATTGGTGCAACCAAATGGGCCACTTGGTCATACCGTGTACCAGTCAGGACATCACCAGTCTTTTGTATTCTGCGTTGACCAGGTCCTCTAGGCTTATTGTTCCATCGCATCAGGTAGCTTTGTGCAATTTGCCTGCGGAATTCCACCTGCGTGACGTTGAACCCTGTGCTACGAAGTAGCGCCTAAGCGTTGCTGATAGATACATCACAAAGTGAAGTGAAAATCGGCCACCACCACTTTTTGCCACGGATTGCAATCCTATAGGTGCCTGCATTTGCATCCATCTGGTCCGTACCTCCTATAAATCTTGTACTTAGCAACAGTGTTCGGATGGGCCACCTTGATTCGCTTCTTCTCAACATACGAGTACTTGCCCTATCGAGTACGGCATTGTCAAAAAGGTCGAACAACTGAACAAGTGAAAAATCCCTGTAAGCAGGAAAGTTTGGGTCGGGAAATATGCCAAGGCTTGTCTGGAGATCACCCTTCGTCCACTTAGAAGCAGTGGATAATTTTGCCGGAATGGCCACATCAACTACAACTACAACTACCTTGCTCGCCGGGGTCGTCATCGTCCGAGTCGCATCCACCAATGCGGCGTCCGTCAGAGAAAACAGTTTCAGCGCCGGCTAATAGCTACCACCTGCATAGAATGTCAATGAGCCCACCTGAGCCTTCATCGGCCGAGTCTTCATCCGAATAGGTGCTAGCCTCTGGCGGCTCGATATAAACCACTGACACGTCGTCATGTTCCTCTATGACTGCTTCGCTATTTCTTCCAACATCAACCTATTCAGATATAAAATAAGAAATAACCACTGCGAGAACGCGCCAGCAGCCGTGCACGAGATGAGAATGCAGTTAAAAAACATAAAACGTTAGGTAGCCTAAAGGCCTAGCGTGACCATATGGCAACGCGCAAGATAACACGCACGTTCATGAATAAATCAAACATTATTCTTTCACAAATGCTCATCGAAGGTCACATATTCAAAGAGCAATGCGGAGGTAAGGATATCTGACTATTGCTTAAACAAGTAGTAAAAACAACACACTTACCCCTTGGAGCGATGCATGGCAACGCTAGTCGCAGAGCAACACTTATTCCTGCATTTGCGAGGGGCTCCCGCAAAAAGACTGACACCTGCTGCCACTTGGTATCTATAAAGGGAACTCTAATCTGTCAAACGGCACGTCAAAGGCGATTTTGGGGCCGTTTTGTTAATCTTAATTAATTGAAATCCACTGTGCAGACTAACGTGACCATATGGTCACGCTGGTCTTTAATGGGTTGTGCTTGTCGCCGTCTAGCCGCTAACCCCCGTACGTTAAGCGTGCCAATACGTATTGCTATTCCATGATTAGTTGTCATTGAAAGAGAAGAGCAAGCGCAAACTGCAATACGTTTCTGAAATCAAACACCGTGAAACAAAAAAAAAATTTGCCCTATCATAATCTCCGTCTCATACGGTGAAGCCATGGCGTCTCCCTCTGCGCTACTCATTATTCGCCTAAAAGGTTCCGCGGCACCTAGCCCCTACTAAGCCTTCTACCGAACAGCACCCCGCTACGTCGGGGGAACTGTCGGCGTCATCCGCTTATCTGGTGGAACTGTCGGCTTCTGCCGATCATCTGATAGAATGGTCGGCGTCTGCCGCCGATCTGGTGGAAGTGCTGGCGTCGGCCTCTTCTCAAGCGGAACGTTCGGCTTGGGCTTGAGCGTAGACCGCCGGATAGAGGAAGCTGATAGAGGAAACATGGTTCATCTGGTAGGCCCCGAGCAGGGGCGTAGTCAGGGGGGGGGGGCGCTTATGGGGCTTCAGACTCCCCCCCCCCCTCCTCCGAAATTTTTTCGTGGTATGATGCACCGCCGACCAGAACAACCCCCGGCACCGGAAATCATTCTGGATTTTCTCTAAAATGTATTTTTTACGCTCGAAAAGACATTTCGGCGCGAATATTGTGAACTCAGGCTGAATTTCGTGTCAACGCCCATGCACCTTGAGTCCCATGACGCAAAGAACCCCATCCGAGCACGAAGTTTCAAGGGCGCTTTGATGGCGAGCGGGCTCGTCGCGGCATCTCGCAGAGGCCGCGGAATGTACGGAGCGCATCGATTTCAATTGCGATACTTTATGGGCATAAAGATCACATAAAGTTTTGATGCGGAAGGTGCATTGACATTTCCAAAGTCGTTCTTTACATTTTCAATTCGTGATCTTTGTGGGTTTAATGTTCCTATAAACATTTGACGCCAAAGCTGCATTGACTTATCTAAAGTCGTACATCGGACCATACAACGAAACAAGCCAAATCAACACACTATCAGACAAGTTGACAGAGCACGCAGCGAGGTCCGATGAGACGAAACGTAGTGATGGTTTATTTGTGGCATCATGTCAACAAAAGGAATATGAACATTTTGTCACCTGCGCGCCAAAGCATGGCACTAAAGCCAGCAAAGATAACCGCGTTCTTGTTTATTTTTCTACTTTGATGTTTATTCGCGAGGACACATTGAGCCCTTTCAATTTTCTTGTTCTCGCTGCCCGAGGGCTGCCAGAGCCAGCCAGAAGTCACGCGTTTTTCACGTGTTGCCCTAATAACCACACGGCGGACTGCGGTGCGCGTTCGTTTTTCTCTGGCCGAGTGGATTTTGGCCTCAGAGAGTTTTTGACGCTTTCTGGCTAGCAAACGCCTACGGAAAGTATTTTAACGCGATAGCGTTAAGAAGCTCCTGTCGCAGAAAAGCCGGTGTCGTCGGCGTCGGTGTCGGCGTCCGCGGCACTGACCGTGAGCGATAAATCACGGCAGGCACTTCATAAATAAAAAGCAACTTCCAAGATGGGCTGGTGGGAATCGAACCAGGGTCTCCGGAGTGTGAGGCGGAGACGCCACCACTCAGCCACGAGTTCGATGCTTCCAAGCGGTACAAACGCGCCTCTAGTGAATGCGCTGTTGCCTTCGAAACGAGACGTGGAAAGTTATACTGCGGTGTATATCGGTAGTTATGGACATGTAACTTACAGAAGTCGCAATTACACGAGTAGCGAAGTGCGTTTCCGCTGCATTTCTTCTGCACTTTCCGCACACGCAGAGCCATCTTGCGGCAAACACGGAAGACCCCCTCCTCTCCATGTACGGCGCTGCCCCGACAGATGGCGCGCCACGCTCGCATTGGAGCTGTGCGAGGCGGGTTGCGGCACGGACTCTCTCTCCCCTGACAACGCTTCGCCTTGCTGCCTCTGCAGAATCAAGCGTCCTTCCTTTCTTTAGATCACTATATGTCTATCTGCCCGTGCCGATCACGACGTTTGGCTGGGGTGCATCATTTCCCCCTCCGAGATACCGAGTTCTTTGGTTCGTTCTGCTTGCTCAGGCGCACGTTTCGTTGCTGCGCCGAACGCCGCGTTGCTCGACCATATGGCTCGACGCTCACCGCGTCCGATGCCGGGCGTCTCGTAAGTGATGGCTGCCCTGTGGCCCATTGTCTTACACCCCTTGGCGGGTCGACGGGAACGCTGTCGCGTTCCACTCTTAAAGGCGAAGCTTAAGCGTCCTCCAATTTTTATCTCGCCAGTGTAGGATAAAGAGCAGCATGCATATGGTTCTTTGTGGACCAAGCGTCTCATGTTTTCTTCGATTTCCTTAGGTAGCTAGATTAGGTGCCCCAAGTAGGCATTCGATTGTGGCCAACGTGCTTTCCTTTGTTGCAGCGCAATGAATTGTCGCATGCTTAAAGTTCGATTTTGTTACTACTTTTGCGAAAAGTAATGGGCCACGGCACTCTTCACTTGCCGGATACTCTTATTATATTATTGTGATAACAATTATATGGACACTCAAGGCGCATTTCTGTCGTCGCCGTCATGTTCCGTATGAAGTCCAAGTGCGATAACATCGTCAGCGCGCGCCGCATGCTGTATGTGTGAGTGAAAGCGTAGAGGGAGAGGGGGGTGAGCCGACGATGGTGGGTCAGTCCTATGCGCGCAACGGAGAAAAGCGGGGAGGAAGCGCGCCGCCTTCTGTCGCGCGCGATGCATCGGGGTAGCGGAGGAAAGGGGGGGGGGGGGGCGTGCCTCAGGGTTCTGTGATCTGTGATTGCGTAACATGTTTATTTGCCTTGTTTGACGCATTATACAGGGTGTTTTAGCTAACTTTAACCGGAGTTAAAAAATATGCCGATGCACGCTACGACGACACGACCAGATGCATGTTGCTCACTTTTGTATGCAGTGTGTCACGCTATTTTTGTATTTTGTTTAATTAGATAATTAGTCTAAATTAATTCCCCAACTTCTGAAGCAACGAAGCTAGGAAAGAAATTCCAATTGGAAAGTTGCAGTGTGGTTTCCAACACGTCCGAATAAACAGTTTCTCTCTATCTATCTATTAAGTATTAAGTGTTTTTCAGTTCACTGTGGATGCCCGCGAAATACAAAAAACACAACGTGACATAACCGCTTGCGCGTCGTGATTGCACTGCTCCCAAGCGTTCCGCGCACAAATAGCCATAGGTGCGCTGCCGCTTGAAAAGCGGCAGGGCAGCGACGCAAGCGTTGGCTCTTCGATTTGAGCTAGCAACCGTTATCTCCTGCGCTACGTAAAGATACTGACGTATGGGGTGGTGGTGGTTGGTGGTAGTTCCAGACGGCGATAAAACAGACAATAGCGCATCGGCTGTTGAAGCACGAGCAATTTCGTGATGCCTTTTTCCATCGAAGAAAAAGCACACATGATCCTTGCCCTAGGAGCTCCAGGCGGACAAAGACGGCAGACTGCAAGAATATTTCGAAACTAGCACCCGGGTATGCGACCGAGCCCGATAACAATATTCAGCACCTATGAGTCGCTGAAGCAAACCGGCAGCTTCAAAGAAAGAGGCAGAGAGTTTCAGTCATATATAATGAGGTTCCCTCTGACATTTTGTCTTTAATGGCGGCTAATCCACACGCTAGCACGCACAGCGTGAGCTCATAGCTCGATGTGTCCCACTGAACTGCCCGGATGATCTTGAAAACAGCTGGACTGCACCCTTATCACCTGCTGTTGCAGCAATGCCTGGAGTCAAGTGATCTTCAAAAGAGATTCGATTTTGCGAATTGGGTTTTGATTCAGGAGGAGCAGGATTCTGACTTTCTCACCAAAGTATCCGGACTGACGAGGAGAGCGTTCGACGAAATTGCCAAGTAAATATCCACAACGCATACTATTGGAGTGAGCAAAATCCCCACTGGCTGGAAAGATCCCGCCACCAATATCAGTGGTCTTTTAACGTTTAGTGCGGAATATATGGCAGCACAGTCATTGGCCCAGTGTTTCTTAACAACACTCTGACCGGCAAGAGGTATGTGAGTTCTTCAAAGGGCCGGTTGAAGACTTCTGCTGCAACATGCCACTAGCCCAGCTTGACGCAAATTGGTATGAACACGACGGGGCCCCAGCCCACAGCTGCAGTCAAGCACGAGCATGACTTGATGTTACCTTCTCAGGGCAAGAGATAGGAAGAAATGGGCCTGTCCTGTGGCCGGCAAGGTCACCCGACCTCAACCCTCTTGACTTTTTCTTCTGGGGTTATATTAGAGATCACGTATACACGAAGGAAACGACGACTCCAGAAGCGTTACAGGAGAATACAACTGAAGTCTGCCACAGAATTTCATCGACGGTGCTCAAGGCAGCGACAGCAAGCGTGCTCAGAAGGTCCCAGTCTTGCATCGCTGCAGTAGGTGACCTCTTTGAGCGCTTGCTGTGAAAGTACATGAAAAATAAACGTAAATTCAGTGAAAGACTGCGTCTGGTCATTTAGGATACTCTTATTATACCATTTTCAGCCTTCTGAAAGCTGGTTTTATTTTTTTTTAACTAGGGATGTTGAATTTGCTTACAGCTATCGCGGAATGACAGACCTGTTGCTTCCAGCAGCACAAGCGATAACCACTGCGTCTGCTTACCGCTATAAGGAACTTTCGCGAGGGGAGCACATCACCGGTGTAAATGGCACTGCCAACGCCTACGTGGTTGCCCTGTCGCCTTTCAAGCGGCTGCGCGCCTATGGCTTTTTGTGCGCGGAACGAAGGGGAGCATGTGCAATCACTACGCGCAACCGGCATGTCACTTGGTGTTTTGTATTTCCGCGGGCATCATCAGCAAGCTGAAATGTACTAATACTTATTTTTATGTGTACAAAGACAGAAACTGTTTATTCGGACGTTTTGCGAACTGTCCTGCAATTTTCTAAATGGAATTTTTTCATAGCTACCTAAACTTCAGAACTTGGCTTATGAATCTTGACTAAAAACCTAGTTAGGCAAAAATACAAAAAATAGCGTGACACACTACGTACAACATTGAGCAACATGCGCTTGGTCGCGTCGTCTTAGAGTGCATCGGCATATTTTAAAACTCTGGCTAAAGTTAGCTGAAGCACCTTGTATACAGTGACTATTGCTTAGATACGTATATTTATTGGATACTTATACGTATATTTAAATATCTTGTTGCGAGGTGTTGTGGATACATGCAGTGAACTTTGTTTCCAGAGACACGTTTTGGTTTATATCAAGTTTATCTTCGCATTTGTGTATGCCATTGTACTTCAAATTTCTAACGTATATTTTCCAGAACCGCTGCCTTTTATGTGGTCTCTTTGCGACTAGGATTTCGGTGCAATTACAATACACGACCGCTGACAGCTGCTCCTGCGCACTGCATTGGAACGAAGGACAGCGTCACAGAGAATTTTCCCTGGCATATGCATATGTACAAAAATGCAAAGAAGGTTCTTGAATGACAAAGTTTCATTAAAATATTTGTCGTCAACTTGTTCATTCCGCGACCTTTACATAAATCATGTTAGCAGCATGAACTGCTTTGCTGGTTTCGTACTGGTGTAGTTATAAAGTTCGTGTGATATTTTCTTTATTATTAAACAGACAAAAAGCATGGAAGCATTGATATCAATTATTTGTGGCACAATTTTTGGGACACAAGAATATATTCTTTATAAAAATATACATATTTTCATAGTCTTGACAGTGCGCAGCGTCCAAGAATTCGTTTGCAGCATCTTTGGCAATGGCAATGCAGTTATTATTCATGTATTTGATACCTCGACAAATTCTGTGAGGAGCGGAGCTCCAATGCTTTTAACTGAAACAAACAGGTTAGTTCGGCTAGTTCTTTCCCAGGTGGATGCCCAAATAAAAACAGCAAAAACACGATGCATTTCTTTAATAGCTGTTCGTGTCGCACACAGCACATTCAGCACTGGCAGCAGCGGCATTGCATGACCCACATCTAAGCCTGAATCCGCTGTTTGCGCAGCTGTCCTTGCCGGCCGCTGTTTCTTCGGTGACCACCTTCGTGTTGCCATCCCACCGCCTTGCTTCCCTGGACGGCGCTGAATCAGCCACACTGGGTGAATCTGCGACTGCGCAGCCACTTCGTGGTCTGTTGCTGGCATCGGCAAAATCACCACTGGAGATCGCTTCTGTCGCTGCGCGCCCTATAAACAAGCCGACATCGACGCCTGTTCTTCACTGGCAGAACCGGCATTGCAAGACCCATATCAAAGCCTGAATCAATCCTCTGCGCAAGTATTCCTAAGTTTTCCTTCCACTCCTTTTTTTCTGCCACTGCTGCTGCTGCTGCTGCCATCAACCATTTGTTTTTTTCTTTTTTTTTCTATCCGAGTCTCTGTTAAATGCTCCTAACATGCCGACGAATGCAGAACTATCGAAAAAATTGAGGATCTGGAAGTTATGATTAACAACATGGCTAAAAGCACGCATGAACTAGTCTTTGGTAAGATGTTGCTAACAATGGAGGAGTCTTGGATTGACGTTGTCGATCTAAATAAAGAAGTTGATTCCTTGAATACAAGTGCCGAGCACTTGAACGGACTTGTAGAACTACGTAGCCAAAATACTACCTTAATTGCTGTGAACAAACAATTGAAATCTCAATAGCAGTCTTTGACTCTCAAGATGGAAGAGCTTGAACAGTACTCTCGCCTTGGCAATGTCGAGATCAAGGGTATTCCCTGCTCCTGTATCGCAATAATGAAAACAGTAGGAGACAAAATTGGCTGTCCTGTATCGCCTAGTGATCTGGACATTGTTCATCGCGTACGAACCAGAGCTAACGACAAGAAAAATATCATTGCTCGGTTCTGCTCCAGAACTAATAAAGCTGAATTTGTGAGTAAAGCACGCAGAGCCAAATTCTGTCTTAGTGACATTGAATTTTCTGGCTCATTTAGTACTCCCGTCTTTGTAAACGAGCATGTGACCCCATCCAACAAGGCTCTCTTTTCCAAAGCCCTAACTTTGAAGAAAGAAAGGAACTGGATGTTCCTTTGGACAGACAACTGCCAAATCAAGGCTAGGAATACCACTAACAGCAAAATTTTCCGCATTAGAGACGAATCTGACCTAACCAAAATAGACTAGAGCTCATTGTTTAACCAACTGACATAACAATTATGGCTTCCCTACTGAAACCCCATCAAGTGAATTCCTTTTTAAGCGGATTTCATTCCATCATTCATTTTAACGCGAAGAGTATTCGTAAGCACTTTGACGCAATCGATAATTTCCTCACATCGCTAACTAGTTCGTTTTCACTAATTGCCATTATTGAAACTTGGTTATCTGACGACGACAAAAATTTGTATTGGTTCCCTAACTATAAATCGGAATACTGCAATAGATTAACGAGCGGTCACGGTGGTGCGGCCTTATATGGTTCTCCTAATATCGCTTATCGAAGAAGACACGACCTATCGTTAACCATTACTAATTGCGAATCTGTTTGGATTGAGTTCAGTAACTGCTTTCGTGATTAGGAAAACAAGAATTTCATATTTGGCTGCATTTACCGTTCTCCTTCATCGTCAGTTAATTATTTCTGTACCAGTCTTGATCATATCTTGCACACTATTTCACTAGAAAATAAAAAGAAATGTTGTTATAATGGGTGATATAAATATTAATTTACTTGATGAAACATCACCTATATGTACTCACTATACTAGTTTGTTCAATAGCTACGGATATGATTGTCTAATTGACGTGCCCACACGCGAAGTTTCTAACGGCACAGGTACACTTATTGATCATGCTCTTTCTAACCTCCTTAATTCACCAGAGGCCAAAGTTTTGCAAATGGACATAGCTGATCATTATCCCCTGCTCTTACGTTTCAACTCCAGCGTACGACCTTGCCCAACTTCACATACTAAAGATGTTCTGGACGAAGTCGGCTTCATAACTGCTGTTGCTAATACAAATTGGTCTAAAATTAAATCACTAAATGACCCACAGAAAGCCTTCTCCAAATTTTTCCCTAATTACATCATACTTCCGAAAGTTCACCTCCAAAAAGAAATGCAAAAAAAATATGTCATTTTCTCACAATACATGGCTTTCAAAGCAGTTATTAGCAGAAATGCGCAGACGGAATAATTTATATAGGAAAACCAAAAGGCAACCGTTTAACATGAACTTCCGTGCCCGATATAAAAACTTCTGTAACACTCTTACCTGTAAATTAACATCAGCTAAACGATTGTATTTCGAGCAAAAGTTTTTACAAGCGGCCAATAACACTAGAAAAAATGGGAGATTGTCAACTCGTTCTTAAGCAGGAACACACGACTAAACCAAGTATCCAGAATTTTAAATGATGGAGTCCTGCTCAGTTCTCCTGCTGATATAGCTGAGGCATTTTTAGTTTGTTCTTTCCCAACAATTTATCTTCTCCTACACAGATCATCATGAACCGTCTACCTCATTCATTCTTTTTATTTCCTACAACGCCAGAAGAAATAACTGCAGTTATAAATAATCTAAAAGTGACAAATGGTGGAATCGATGAGGCCAACCCTGCTAACATTAAATTAATTGTGAACTTAACTTCAGATATACTTTCGTTTATTGTTAATTTAATATTGAAGGCTAGTTTATTTCCTTCTGAACTTAAGCGTGACAAAATTATCCCAGTTTTTCAAAAAGGCGATAGCTCATTATTAAATAATTACAGACCTATTTGCATTCTACCATTTTTTGGGAAAGTTATTGAGAAACTAATTGAAATACGGCTAACAGCATACCTTTCTACATTTAATATTCTCTCTTCATGCCAGTTTGGTTTTCGCCATAGATATTCCACAGAGCTCGCACTCATTCTTCTTACTGATCAACTGAAAAAATTATTCGACGTAGGATTTCTCCCCGCCTGAGTTTTTATCGATCTAACGCAAGCATTTGATAGCATAAATCATAATATCCTTTTTTCTAAGCTCGAAGCAATTGGCATTTGTGGGCCTGCTCTCTCAATACTAAAAAGCTACTTATATAATAGAGTTCAAGTTGTTTCCATTTCCAACGCTTATTCTCGACAATGAATTACTAACATTGGTGTGCCCGAGGGATCTATCCTGGACCACTTCTTTTTTTTGTTTATATTAATGATTTACCTATCTGTCTTTCTTCCCCAAAATGCAATCTGTACGCAGATGACACTACTATATTCACCTTTCGTAAAGATATCTCATCTCTCGTTAAAAAGTTAAATGCTGACTTAGAAAATATCCTAAGGTGGTGTGCTAACGAGCTAACGAACGAGCTATGGGAAGAAGAATGATAGGTGTAACGTTAAGCGATAAGAAAAGAGCTGATTGGGTGAGGGAACAATCGCGAGTTAATGATATCTTAGTTGAAATCAAGAAAAAGAAATGGGCATAGGCAAGACACGTAATGAGGAGGGAAGACAACCGATGGTCATTAAGAGTTGTGGAATAGATTCCAAGGGAAGGGAAGCGTAGCAGAAGGCGGCAGAAAGTTAGGTGGGCGGATGAGATTAAGAAGTTTGCAGGAACAACATGGCCACAATTAGTACAGGACCGGGGTAGTTGGAGAAGTATGGGGGAGGCCTTTGCCCTGCAGTGGGCGTAACCAGGCTGATGATGATGATGATGATGATGATGATTATGGTGTAACGTTAAAATGTTATCTATTAATGTAACTAAGACTAAATTTATTGTATTCTCTTCACATCAGCGAAACACACCATCCATTCCACCTATCACGTTTGGTCCTCACCGCCTTCCTCCTTGTTCATGTTCATCTTTCCTTGATACTGTACTCGATTGTAATTTGAAATATTACAATCATATTGCTCACATACAAAAGAAAATAGCTTATGGTATATACATCTTAACTAAAACACGCCCTTACTTCACACGTACCACATTACTCTCACTCTACCAATATTTTCTCCCCTCTCACATCACTTATGGCATAATATGTTGGGGTAACACCTATAATACTCATCCTGCGTCTCTCCAGACTGTTCAGAACCAAGCTATACGAAGAATTACTTACAGCCCATGCTTTTCTAATGACACGTCCCTACTACACGAGAATAACATCCTTACCATATCTGGATTCACTAAATACAACCTGGGTATTTTTTATACAGGTTTGTGAATAATGAGCTCCCATCGATCCCATTTTCGCCTTTTAACCTGATGATTCATAGTACCCCCACATTTTGGTTCAATAACAATTTTCTTTTCCCAAGAATCCACACTAACTACGGTAAACAGACTGCAGAATTCACTTCCACGTCAATGTGGAACACTCTTCCTTTCATAATGAAAACGCAAGACCTCTATCACAATTTAAAGGAGAACTAAAAATGCATTTTTTATTGACAGATTAACGATTAGGATTACTGTAGTCGGTCTTTGCTCGCTTTCTTTTCTTTTTCTTTTTCTCTTTTTTTTGTTGTAAATAAACTGTTCGTATTTTGTTCCCGCACAATTTTGCTGCTACCATGAGATACGCTAAACCTTGTTATTATTTGTAATCGATCCTGTATTTTGCTCTGTAACCATTCATTTCTTGTTGCTTGTACACTTCCTTATTATATGCTGTTGTTGCTTTTAGAGGTTAACTATAATAACTGCTCTTATACAAGAGGTCCCGATACAGTCTTTGACTATGGGACCTCCTTCAGCATACTAAATACTTGTAATGTGACCCAACTTTAAATTTAAAAAATCAATTAATTAATTAATATAAATAATTGATTGATTGATTTCCTGCTTGATTGCTTGATTGATTGATTGATTGATTGATTGATTGATTGATTGATTGATTGATTGATTGATTGATTGATTGATTGATTGATTGATTGATTGATTGATTGATTGATTGATAATATAAGCACGGAAAAATATTGATAGCTGTCTTCCTTTCCACGCCGACCGCATTCTCCTTCATTCTAGAAGTTCTTTCCAGTACGAGCTGGGATACCGATAACAAATCAGGGGCAGTCCTAGATACCGTGTTGGCATGGCGGACCATTGAAGCCAAGAAAAACAACCCGGTGTTACGTCCCACTCGCCATGCCCGAAACCGGAACTTTTTTCCCCAATTGATCTGACTTCCAGTCTGACTGACTGAATAAACTTCATTGAAACGAGCAAGAGATGGAGGCTGGGCCTAGGCCTCCCACGTGGGGACGTCGAGGTGTTGCCTCTTCGCCGCCTCGCAGGCCTGCTGGGTCGCCCAGAGTTGGTCGGCAAGGTTGGGGCTACGCAGGGCAGCGTGCCATCTCGACGAGAGGGTCGTGGGGTTAGTGTCGGGGTATTGGTGTGTACAGTCCCAAAGCATGTGTGGAAGTGTGGCTGGCTGTGTCTTGCAGATATGGCACGTGGGATTGGGGTAAATGTCTGGGTAGATCTTGTTGTAAAGTTGTAACGAGGGGTAAGTATTGGTTTGTAACAGGCGGAAAGTTGTAGCCTGCGTTCGGGATAGTTTGTTGTGTGGGCCGGGGAAGGTTCTACGCTCTAAGTAGAAGGACTTCACAAGATCATTGTAGCGTGTCAGGCGATCCCTACCGGTGGGGGCAGCCTCCCCTTCTCCCGCGCGGTTAACTAGGCCTCGCGCTAGGGAGTGGGTAACCTCGTTGAGGTTGGGGAGGTGTGGGTGGACGGTGCCTACATGAGCCGGGAACCAGACGAGTGTAACCTGATGGTCGGTTGAGCGGGGCGCTTGTTGCAAGATGCGCAAGGCTTGGTGTGAAATACGGCCGTTGATATAGTTGATAACGGCGGAGCGGGAGTCAGAGACGCCACACTAGACCCAACATGCCATACCATCGTCTCTGACTTCCAGTCTGAGCGCAAAATTTTTCGACCACACTCGTGGCTTTACAGATGCTCTGTCTGTCAGCTCAAAACACCGCTCTATCTTCATCCCACGCGAGTACTTTCACGTGGGATGACTGCCGCCTGTAAACTGAAATTCGATCAGAGTTGATAATTGCCTGGCGTAGCGGCTCTAAATACACTGCGAAAAGCAAGGGGGAAAGCGGACATCCCTGTCTTACTGAAGAACGTACAGCAAGTTTGTCAATAAGATCGCCATTAACTCTAATGCGGGTCGTACAGTTCTTGTAGGCCATTTTTACGCACTCTACTATAACGTCACCTAGTTTGGAATGTTCCAGAATGGAAAAAAAATTTCGTTGGAGACACGGTCAAAGGCTTTCGCCAAGTCGAGCTGTATCATTGCTATCTGACCGCCAACTGCATCAACACACTCTAATACGCTGCGTGCGACATGTATATTTGTGGCAATGCTACGGCCTTTAATTGCGCACGTCTGGTGAGACCCTACCAATTTCGTTATCACAGACTGCAGTCTTTTTTCTAGAACCTTCATAAATACTTTGTAGTCGACGTTGGTGAGACTAATCGGTCAATATGACCCCACCAACAGTCGTTCTTCCGGATCACCAGTCTTGGGAATTAGAACTATGTGGGACGTATTGATAGACAACGGAACCTGTTTGCGTTCATAAGCCTCAGTTATCACATGGAGCATGTACTGTGCAACAGAAAGCTTAAAGGTTTTATAGAAGGCCGCACTTAGACGTCTGGCCCGGGAGCTTTTCCAGATGGTAGGTCGTCTATTGCTTTCTCTATCTCCTGTAAAGTTATAGGCAGTTCTAGACGTTCCTTAATTTCATCATCTAGTGTGGGCACCAGCCTCAAAAAGTCTACATGGAAGCCCTCTATGGTCTCGAGCTTAATGCTAAAATGTTCCGTGAAATGTTCGGCTATGGCGCTCTGAATGTCTCTCGCATCTTCCGAAGTCCGGCCGTCATATCGGATGCTCCTAATTTCTTTCTGGCAAGCCTATCTTTTCTCGTCGGATAGCGCTCGCTTTGTCGGCGTTACGCTGGCCAGCCCACAATTTTTCAGACATTGCGCATATGACGGCGGCTCTATACCTGTCGGCGTCAATTCTTTTCGAGCTGGCATTTCACTTCCCGTATTTCTTTAGAGAAAGTTACCGGCGCGCTACTTTCTATGCTCAGCATCCATTCAAGTTGTCCATTCAGTTCTCTTTTTTTCTCTTTATAACGAGCCACGCTGCTCTGTTCTATTGCTTTCATTTTTATCCACTCTATGAGACAAGAGTTTCCGGAAAGGTTGCGCTTAAGCGAACGCATTGCAATACGTCGAGCCCCACAGTGATGGCGGCGAGCGACCATTGTTCCTTCTTTTTTCTGCTAGCCAGAAGGCGTCCAAAAGTCTGCCAGGCGAAAATCCACTCGGCCAGAGAAAAACGAACGCGCACCGAAGCGAGCCGCAGGTGGTCGGGGCAATACGAGAAAAACAAATACGCGCTGGCTGGCTCTAGTAGCCCGCGGGTAGCGAGAAGAAGAAACTTGAAGAGGCTTAATGTGTCCTCGCGAATTAAAATCAAAGTCATAAAATAAATAATAACGCAGTTACCTTTTCTGGATTTAGTGTCTTTATATGGATGCTTTAGAGCAGGTGAAAAAAATGTTGATATTTATTTCTGCTACATGACGGCACAAATGAACCACCAAATGCTTCGTCTCATCGGACCTCACTGCGTGGTTTGTCAACTTGTCTGAATGTGTTTATTTGGCTTCTCTCGTTGTATGTTCCGATGTACGACTTTAGAAAAGTCAATGCATTGTCGACGTGAAATGTTTATAACAACATTAAACCCACAAAGTTCCGGCATTGAAAATCTAAAGCACGACTTTAGAAATGTCAATGCACCTTTCGCAGTAAAAACTTTATGAGAACTTGATACCCATAAAGTTTCCGAATTGAAATTTATGCAGTCCATAGATTCCGCGACCTCCTCGAGAAGCGGCGGCGAGCCCACTCGCCATCAAAATGCCCTTGAAACCTTGTGCTCGGATGGGGCTCCTTGCCTTATTTGACTCCCGGTGCATGGGCGTCACCGCGAAAGCCAGCCTGAGTTCGCAATGTACGCGCTGAGATATATATTCGAATGTGAAAAGGGCATTCTGGAGAAAATCCAGAATTATTTGCGGCGCCAGGGGTTGCTTTGGTCGGCAGTGTAGAGAGGGCACGCAACAATTTCCGGCGGGGGGGGGGGGGGGGCTGCATCCCAATCAGCCCCCCTGCTACGACCCTGAATTCAGCAGGACATAGGAAGGGCAACATGCGGAACATATGTACACAAACTGATTAACTTCTTGCCCGATACGAATAAATCATAAGTAAAGAGCCGCCTGTTAATCTGCTCTAGCGTTGTTTAAAAATCTTTAATATCACAGAGGGGTTCCATCCTGGCCATCCAAGGTAGTGAAGATTCTTGTGTAGCGACCACATCAATAAAACGTGTTATCTGTTCTCGGAAAGAAACGGAAGACACTTTTTCGAGACTAAAGTGTGAAACGGCGGAAGCCTGACACCATTGCCAATGGCGGTTTGTTGCGTCGGAAACACCACGGAGGCTCACAACTCGTACACTGTTATGTGAATGTTTGTTTGTTTATTAAATGCCTGCAATATCGTTCTGGACGAAGCGTCTGTTAAAGTAGTTTGTGGCCGCCTGGAACTGTTGCAGCGCCGTTTGTGGATCAG
The DNA here is from genome assembly GCF_038994185.2 of Dermacentor albipictus. Taxonomy (NCBI): domain Eukaryota; kingdom Metazoa; phylum Arthropoda; class Arachnida; order Ixodida; family Ixodidae; genus Dermacentor; species Dermacentor albipictus. Next base: position 43,447,300 of record NC_091821.1, read on the forward strand.
CAGGAAACGCGTCTTCCATGGAGGTGTCGGGGCGCAGTTGGCCATCCTCATCATCCACTTCGCTAGATTGACTTGTACTTGCTCAGCTTGACGCGGCAAGATGGCCGTCATGGCGCTTCCGAGCTTCATTTGCCTTGGTACTGTGAAGAACGGCCCGCTGTGATGCAAGTTTTGCCAGCCAATTGCGACAGCGGCGTCAACTTTTCTTGGAAAGCAAGCGTCACCCTCTAGCCAAACGGCGTCACTATGTCTGCTGTGTCCGTAGGACAATGCGCTACGTCCGCCACTCTGCGTCGCGGGATTGCCGAGATGAGTTCGACGAACCAGGCTTTGTGACTGAACACGCCACCACCGATCTTGTCTGCCGCGAGCGGGGTAGTTGCCGAGGGAACGTCTTCGGAGGCCCCTTCCCACGCGCCTTTCAAGACGCAAGACATTGGAGCAACGGCGGCCGCGCTGAGGGGGTCAGCTTTGGGAATAAGATGCACCTCTCCTGACGTAACCCCCGAGTTCTGCGAAGACCGTCTGACGTCGGTGAGAACCGTGAACCTGTGGGGAAGTCTCTGCGTGTGAAAGCCCTCCCGCAGAGAGGCGGCTCATCTACTGGTCGAACGTTTCCCTCACCTAGGGATCGAGGGAGGACCGAGTGTTTATAAACCGCTGTTGTGCGGCTGCTCAGTGTACTTTCTCTCGCAGTCATGCTAGACTGATGAACTGCAACGTCCTTATGTAGATACTGTAAATGAACCCATATTCCTCGTTCTCGATGAGAAGCAGTCCTTCCCTTCAACAACGTACTCAGCGTGGATAAGTTGGACGACGGCATGGGCCAGCTACCATCTAATTGATGCCCTTTTTCAATCTTGACAACTGGTTACGAACGGTGGGATTGACCTTCCAATCCTCACAGTACCCGGAGATAAAGCCAGTCGCTTCAAGCGCATTGCCTCTCTTGAGTTGGCCCGTCGCGTCCCTGGACTGTGTGGTGTCGGACGCGGCTCGCCGCCCTGATGCATGCGATGTATACGCTCAGCCTCTCTTGAGCGCCGCTTGCGTTCAGCGGCTGCCGCACGTCGCGTGTTGGGAGACACTGGTTTGGCGAGACGAGGCATCCTTAGCACACGATACCGCAAAGTAAATTGCCGCCACCGCCGCCGCCACACCACATCCAAGCAGACGGTCGCCACGCGCGCCTTACGACAGTGACGTCAGGCCACACAGCGCCCAATCGGGAGGCCACCTCAAGCACCTGATCACAGTGACGTCAGGGTGCACCGTCCAACACACGGCCGCCACGCGTGCCGGTGTGATGAGTCATCGGGCGCGGGACTGAACCACCCTGACACCCGCACTTGCCGACAGTGACCTTACGCACGCGAGCCAATCAGGAGGCGTACACCTGTTGCACAGCGAAGTGACGTCACGACACAGAGGAGAGCAATCAGGAGGCCCGAAAGCTGTGACAGTTTCTGATAATTGCAGATGACCTTGACAATGAGCCAATAAAGGCTTCCGCCTTAATACACACGGGCTGGTCTTCCATCAGGATTGCAGTACAAGCCTGCCATGCGGGCTCGTCATATACAGTAGAGGCCAGTTAACCTTATCTGCTCTAAAGGTGTTCCGTCATAGTCATCTATTGGTAGATATGCCATGGGGGTCAAGAGGAAATTCTTTCTTTATTGTTCGCTGTACAACACCCCAGAAGAAAACTCCCGTCCACCAGTGTAAATAAATACGGTCTATTGTCTCAGGTTGTTTGCATATGAAGCAATGTGAGCCCCCATAGCGTGTAAAAGCCCCTTTGTTTTAAGGACGTTGCAACTGAAAGTGTACTTGTGTGTAGTTTGAAAAAGAAACTTTTCAAATCAGGTGGTACCTCCATCTTTTTAACGCGTTTCAAAACATTCTGGCCTGCGCCTCGACTGTATATGGCTCGGTAGCGAAGGGGCGGGGAGAAGGCCGTCCAATAAATCATTGCGCAGCTTTTTTTTGTGACCGTAAATAAGTAATCTTTCGAATACCGTACAGCAAGAAAACATACCCTCAGTACAATTTTCTTACAGAAACTGAACACTACCTTTGGTACACCTTGGAGCATACGAGTTCTGTTAGAAAAGTATCCGAACTTATTTTTTTTTTTTTTGCGTACAGCTCATGGAATGAAACAAGCGCTCTTGCATCAGCCGACCTTGAACCTTCGTGCACATGCGCGAATTTTTCCCCGGCTGCCGATAGTGTCAGTCGCTGGGACGCAGCGTTTGAGTGAGGTAGTGCGCAGTGCTATCGACAGTTTTTTATTGCAAGGAAAATGGAGGAGCGACTGGAGCAGCGCTACTGCATCAAATTTTGTTAGAAACTGGGTGACAACCAAATGGAAACCATTCGGAAGATTCAGATGGCTTTCGGTGACTATGCTATAAGCAGCACACAGATCAAAGAGTGATACAACCGGCTGAAAGACGGCCGCACATCGGTGGAGAGCGAGCCACGCTTCGGTCGGCCATTAACATGCCGTAATGACCAGGTCAATGCCGAAGAGAACGCTGTGGTGACGCGGGAGCTTCGTGTGACTATCCGAGAAATTGCGGAAGAGGTGGGCATCAGCACTTTTTCTGCACATTCCATCATGACCGAAGATTTCGCCATGAAGAGAGTTGAGGCGAAATTGGTGCCGAAGCTGCTCACGGTGGAGCAAAAGCTACATCGTGTTGAAGTCGCAAGGGACATGCTGGATTCCACAAACAGTGAACCCGACTTCTTGAACACCATAATCACTGGTGACGAGTCTTGGGTGTACGGGTACGACCCCGAAATCAAATGCCAGTCGTCACAGTTGAAGCATTCCACGTCACTAAGACCAAAGAAGACGAGGAGATGTGCGCAGCAACGTCAAAGTGATGCTGACTGTTTTCTTTGACTCCTGCGGTGGGGGACACCACGAGGACGCACCACAGAATCAAACAATCATCAAAGAATACTGCAGTGATGCCCTCCTTCGCCTACGTGATGCTGTGCGGCGCAAGAGACCGAAATTGTGGTCAACAGGAAATTGGCGCATCCATCACGACAATACTCCTGCACATTCCTCGCATTTGATTAAGACTTTTTTGGGGAAAAACCAGACTACTGTAGTTAAACAGGCTCCTTACTCTCATGATATGGCCCCCTGCGACTTCTGGCGGTTTCCCAAAATCAAGAGGCCATTGAAAGGAACACGATTTCAGACAAGAGAGGGCATTATGGCTGCAACGACAGCTGAGATAAACTCCATTTCGAAAGACGCATTCTCGGAATGCTTCCAACAATGGCAGCGCTGCTGGGAGAAGTGTGTGGAGTCCAAAGGAGACTACTTTGATGGTGATTAGGTTTCCAACGCTCCGGTTATGCCACTTTATTTTCTTCGTCCAAAGGTCGGATACTTTTCTAACAGGTCGCGTATAATAAAATCAGGTAACAAATGCGCGAGCCTAACTTTACAGACTGCTTGAAGAAATGGGTCCACATCATTTCTGAAGAAAAAATATCGTGCAACTAGTTGCCTTACAAACAGGTGGGCCAGCCCTAACCCTCCATCTTTCACCCGTCTGAACAAATTGTTGCGGCTGCATCTCTCCTATTCGGAACCCCACACAAACACGGCAAAAACGTGTGGCAATTTCTGCACATTGGTCCTGTTACAGAAAATGAATTGCATAACATACCATAGCTTAGCTACGAAAAACAGGTTGCACACAGTAGCCCTGGCAAATATCAAAAGGTGTTTGGCTTTCCACGCCTCAGCCTTCTTTTTAGCAGTTTTGAGCTCGGATTGCCAGTAATTGTCGCTCTGTTATAAGATTGAAGTAATTGAAGATTGAAGATTGAACTAAGTAATTTGCTGGCGTTGTCGACCACGTGACATTCGCAAAGATAGCGGGGGTGTTAGGCCACTGTCCATGCCAAATACCGTGGCACTTGCCCCAGTTTACTCTACTTCCAGTGATTTGACCAAAGTCTTTAACAACTTTTATCGTTTGCAAAACGCTCTCCTTGTCTTTGCAACACACGGCTACGTCATCAGCATAGGCCAGGAGTTTGACTTCCGACGCTTCCATCGTAAACCCATGAATACATTTGTACTCAACCACCACCAAACACAAATTCCCAAGATAAATACAGAACAGGAGTGGGCTGGCAGGACAGCCCTGACTCACGGAACGTTGAATGCTGATCGGGGCCCCCAGTGACTTCTTAATTATAAGCTTAGTAGTGCCGTTCCGGTACACCATGGCTACCCCGTGAGTAAGTTTGGAACCGACATTTATATGCTTTAGAATGGAAATTAAAAGAACATGATCAACACAGTCAAAAGCTTTCTCGAAATAAAGTTGGAGAATTGCAACTCGCGACCTTAAGGCGTCACAACATTTTAGAATTGATCTCATCATGTGTATGCCTGTGCTAATGGTACGTCCCTTGATGCCGCATCTTTGGTGCCTACCTACTATGGTTTCCATTACTGATTCTAACCTGCCAGCGATTATCTTCATGAATGCTTTGTAATCATTGTTGGTAAGTGATATTGGTCTGCACGACGTTACATGTTTTAGTTTCGTAGGCTCGTCGTCCTTAAGGATGAGCACAGTGTGTGCTTCCCCGAAAGAATATGGCAATGCGTTTACTTCATACGCTACGTTAAAGACGTCAGCGAGAAGAGGCGACAAGTCTGATTTAAACTGTTCATAAAAAGCGGCGCAAAGGCCATCCATACCAGGCGATTTTCCATTTTTTTTAAGTTATCAATTGCCTTTTCCACTTCATGTGCTGATATCGGTGTCTCTAGTCTGTTCGTGTCGTCGCTGAGTTGCGGCATGCGTCCCAAAATCGTGGCTCTAAAGGCATCTATGTCAACAGTACTCGATGCAAACAGCTGTTGAAAGTGCTGGTAAAACACTTGTGCTATGTCTTCACAGTAGGTTATTTCGTGATTATCTTCTTCAAGTACATCTATGTGATTACGCCGTGCATGCCTCTTTTCAAGACCGAGCGCGCGTTTAGTTGGAGCCTCATCTGATGTCAGTGCCTCAGCCCTTGCGCGTATATTCGCTCCCCGATATCGCTCCTCATCGCATAGCTCCAATTTCGATTTGATGCTACGCAGATCATCTGTATATGCGCCCGGCTGGCTGCACTCTAAGGGCGTTAATTTTTCCAACACCGCCCTTAGTTCTTTCTCTTTAACTTTTTCTTCGTACTTTATTTTGCAGGAGCGATCGATGGCGGCTAGTTTAATTCGTTGTTTAAAATTTTCCCATCTGTTGGGGACTCGCACCACGCTGTTATTTTCCACTTCTTTCAAATATTCCTGTACATTCCTAAGAAAAAGCTCGTCATTTAACAATTTGGAATTCATTTTCCACGTCTCCCACGTAAAAGCGTGGTGTTTTGCTTTGCGTCCAACATACGTCTTGACCAAACAGTGATCAGTGAATGAAAAAGGCGTGACGCTGTAGCTGTTACACAGGGGTATTACGTCTACTGACGCGTACATTCTGTCTAGATGAGTGCGACTATTGCCCTGGAAGTGTGTGTAATGAACCTCGCGTGTTCCAACCAGACAGTCAGCCACGTCGTCTACGTCCAAATCGGCTAATAATTCAGAAAGGACATTGTAGCTTTTGTCATTTGTTCTCCGGCCTGTTCTGTCCCGATCTCGGAGTCTACAATTAAAATCCCCCAGAATTATCACTTTTCTATTCATGCAAATGTGCGTCCTTAAGGATTTAAAAAAGATAGTGCGCGCTCTTCATAAACATTGGGTGCATATACACACAAAACACGCCATGAATCATCACCAACAGTAAACTCATCATCCACTAATCTGCTTGAAGGCCACGAATAATAATTTTCAATAGATAGCCCTGGCAGTTTCCTGATGAATAATATAACGCCCGCCGACGCTTCTTTTGCATGGCTCACTACCGCGTAATACAAAGAGTAATACAAATACAAATACCGGGTAATACCGCGTAATACAAATACAAATACCTTAGCACCATGCCCCGCGTCTCCTCCTCCCCTTCGACCTTTGTCTGCTGCACGGCCACAACATCGAGGTCTTGGTCCACCATCATCCGGTACCGTTGGCTTTGTTTACGCTTGGCGGCCAGACCTCTCACGTTTAGCGTGCCTAAGCTAAGCGTAGGGTTGGTTGCCATTGCTAATACGGGAAAGTGAGAGAGCTCCGGGAGCACGGCGCTCACGACAAGGTCTAGTCATCCGCTAGACGCCTGCTGGAGTGTCCGGTGGTCTGGTGTGGTCCGCAGACGGCTGTGGCTTGTCGACGCCCTTCCTGTCCCGAGGAATGTTCGGAGAGGGCTTGAAGCTGGTCCTTCTCGTCATAGTTGCCTTTGCAGGTGGCCCGTCGGCGTGGTTCTTTGCAGCAGTTTTCCCGTCGGTAGCGTCTAGCAGCCTCTTAAAGGCAGCGTTGCCGCTCGTATCCATAGGGTCGCTCTTTTGCGGCGGATCCCCACCTTCTGTCCCGCCTGCGGTTTCGTAAACTACTAGGCAGTTTTTCTTGCTTTTTGCCAGCTCTTCTGCAGGACCCATTGTCGTCCCATCTTTCTTTGCGGGGATAACAAATACACCTTCCGTATCTTTAGCTGCCTCCGATATCACTTTCGGATTGTTGGCGCTCTCCTTGACACAAGGCCCCTTGGCAGCGTCCTCGGCTTCAGCAGCATCCATTCTCATCAGGGCGACGACCTCGTTCGCTGGTGGCCCCACGGCTGCAGCATGGGTACGTATGCATTGATCTTCTGAGTGCCCAAATTTCCGACATCGAGCGCAACGCGGCACCTTGCACTCACGACGGACGTGTCCGACACCCTTGCATCGTAGGCACTGCATCGGCCGTCCAGGTGCTACGACAAGGGCCAGTTCACCGGCAACTCGGATTTGGTGCGGGGGGTCATCTACTTTCATCCCGCTCTTCAACTTCAACAGAACTGTCCGAGACGTTGAGTCCTTGTCGCCTACTCCTCTGACCCGCCATCGTTCTCTCGTCAATTCCACGACCTTGCCAAAGGCCACCAGCGCTGCCTTTATATCATCGTCAGCCACCCAATAGAGCAGCCAATGAAGGCGGAGGCGTACCTGTTGGTCTTTAGGGTCGACGATTACGCAGTGACGCCCCTTCACGTTGAGCTCTTTCAATGCCAGCATCCTTTTCGTTGCCTCGTCACTTGAGAAGGTGACTGCCCATACAGGATTGATCTGGTGGGCTCCTAGGCATACGACCTCCAGCAGCAATCCAGTCGGGGCGAGCGCATCTCGAAAGTTTTCGACCCTTAGGGCCTCGCTCACACGCCGCCATGCAGAACACGGTGATTTTCACGACGGATCTTTTGGGCAGTGGTGGCAAAATAAACTGGTAGCTCGCTTCTTTGTTATGGTAGACAAGCCTGTTACCGCGGCCGATGGCCGCAAAAGCCGCTCCTTCGGAGCCTATGATTAACACGTCCGTACAGATCGGCTGCCGGAAGCACAATCCTCGGCCATCTCTCTCGGACGTCAGGTACTTCTCGAAAGATCTCAGGCAATCCTACATCTGCGCCATCAACTCGGCGTATTTTAAGGGACAAAAAGCGCAAAAAGTTCGACGAGGGTGGGACTCGAACCCACGTGGGCAGAGCCCAATGGATTAGCAGTCCATCGCCTTAACCACTCCGTCACCTCTACCTTTTTTTTTCTTTATTACCTTGCGATGAACATTGTACAAACATAACAGCAAACAAAGAATACATCAAATCCCTAGCCGTTCGGCTAGTTCGTATGTTTTAAAATGGCTTAATTTTTGCCTAATTTATCAAAAACAGTAATCCACTCCGGAGGATCAGTTAGGGCCTCGTAAACATTCCTAATATAAATGACAGCTTCTACGAAATAGTGTCTTGCCGAGTGGGGATACAAATACGCATGTCTGAAGTCCATTCTTGTTCGCCAGATACTGTGCAAGCACATAACCATGAACATATAGCAAGGAATGGACATCACGCTATCTTGAAATTATATTCAATAAGTCTCTCGATACAGGAATCGTTCCTTCATCGTGGAAACTTGCAAGAGTAATACCCTTGTATAAAACAGGCAGGAAGACAGACATAACGAATTACAGACCCATTTCTTTAACTTCCCAATCGTGCAAAATGCTGGAACATATTATTTACAAACACATAATAGATTTTCTGGAGTCCAACACCATTCTAACTAATGTTCAGCACGGCTTTAGACGTGGTTTCAGTACTATCACGCAGTTAACCGACTTCACCCATGACATCGCTTATCAGTTGAATCTCGGTAAACAGATTGATGCTATCTTCATTGATTTTTCTAAAGCTTTCGATTCATTACTTCATTCTCACCTCTTAAAAAAATTAAATGCAATACTAAAAAATTCCCACCTAGTCAATTGGATCGCTAGTTTCCTTTCTAACCGGTCCCAATACGTCGACTTTAGTTCTGCAAGGTCATCCATACTTGAAGTAGGCTCCGGGGTTCCTCAAGGATCCGTCCTGGGTCCTTTATTGTTTTTAATTTATGTCAATGACCTCCCAAAACATGTTTCCTCTAATATTCGTCTTTATGCTGACGATTGCGTCTTATACGACGTGATTGATTTCCCGAATAGCTTTCAGCGATTAAACGATTCCTTTATCTCTTTCAGTGCTTGGTGTGAAAAATGGAAAATGAACATTAATTTTAAAAAAACGGTTGTTTTGTCCTTCACGAAAAGAGCCGCACCTGTAATTGCGACATATTCATTGAATGGGTCTCCTTTAACCAGAGTTCGACAATACAAATACCTTGGCGTAACATTTACTCACAATCTCTCATGGACTTCACACATTGACCAAACATGTTCAAAGGCCCTAAAACAGCTTGGATACCTACGTCGTACTATGCAAAAGGCTCCGAAAGCAACAAAACTTCTAATGTATAAAACTCTTGTTCGCCCCATTATCGATTATGCCGCAACAGTCTGGTCACCACATAACCAAAACAACATAATCAAACTAGAAGCAGTTCAGAAAAAAGCCGTCCGTTTCATTTTACATCGGTATGACCGCTATTTTTCACCGTCGTCCGCCCTCCCAACGCTGAATCTAACACTACTTTCAGTACGTCGTGATGTGGAATCCTTAAAATTTTTGCACAACATAATTAACAAGTCATACCACACTTCAAACACAGCTTGCATATCTTTCACCAAGCCTTCTTGCACGCGTAATTTCCACGAGCTTAATCTTAACCCTCTCCATGCCCGTACAAATACCTTCAAGTACAGCTTCTTTCCCCGCACAATAGAAGTGTGGAATTCCTTGCCTGGCTGCGTTCGTTCACTCCCGATAAGCGAATTTGAAATTGCTGTCTATAAAAACCAGTATATGTAACTATTTAAATCAGGTTTAGTTTACACTTTATGTGTGCGTATTGCTGTGTCGTTGCTTTTTATGAATTGTTGAAAACAATTTGTAAAATTTTTGTAAATGATTGTAAAGATGTTGTAAGAGTCAATGTTGATTTCACTTTATTTTTGTTCAACACTGTTTTTGCCCACTCCTGCAATAGCCCTCCTATGGGGCTGCAGTATGTACAAATAAATAAATAAATAAAAAAATAAATATCACTGGGTACTCCTTCTGGTTCAGCACAAGGTAAGTACCGAATTCCGAAAGGGCTTAAAGGCAGGTCTTTTTTTAAAGTCCTTTGAAGTACATCCCATAGGAACATCGCGTCATGGCAGTCTAGAAAACGTGTTCAATTGTTTCCGGTTTTCTACAAATTCAGCAATTGTCAGACCCTGGAAGAAAAAATCTTTCCTGTGTAACCATAGCTTCACAGGTAGTGTGCCGGTATGCAGTTGGAAAAAGAGAGATTTCATTGAAGGTTTCACCGGCATTCACTTAATACGCTTGAGGACGTCACGCTCAGGGCCCATTTGGTACAACCCACGCTTCACAGGAATCGGCAAAAAAACATCAAGCAGGTCTTTGTATAAACGCTTAGGTGTCACACTCGTTAGGTACTCATAGGAGAATCTTGCCCGAAGAGTCTGCACCGAAGATACAACTTCTCGTTGGTAACCAGATAAGACTGCTGGCCTCAAACAATACGTTGATATTACGTAGTCTGGCAAGGAATCCTGTAACCGCACTTCGATTACAGTTCGAAGAAAAACGTCAGCCTGTTCACGCAAGAAAAGAAATCTCGTCACAATCTGCTTGAAAAAGAAATGTGATAGTCCCAAGCCCCCGTTTCTAACTTGATGAAAAAGTTTGCAATGGCTCATGCGCTTCTTTCATTTTATCCCCAATTCTAGTAATTCCTATACCTGCATCACATAATACAACATAACAATTAGAAACACAGTAGAAACAGCGGCTCTTCAAAACATAGAAAAATTATGTCCCCCCCCATTTATCTATTTGTAACTTAACTCTTCCTGCTTCATCTGCCCAATAGTCCTTGCTATCCTTATAGTGTTTCAGTGGAACTCCCAAAAAGCTATCCGGAGTGGTGTTCCATTGTATGTTGCACAACGTGTCTGGAGCGTGTTCCCAGTTGCCATGCCAGAAGCCAAAAGATTTTGACCAACTAATCACGCTTCCTGTTGCTGTACGAAAATCCTTAGCCTCTCGTACAACTTCACGCACGCTTCTTTCATCTTGGCAAAAGGCGGCTTAACTTCATCTTGGCAAAAAGCAAGGACCTTAACTTCAGTATTGAAAAAAGTGTAGCCCCGCATGATCGGATTTGCAAGTACTTTTAAACAAAAGGGTTCGAGGTAAAGATCAAAAACAGGGCTGATAAACAACCGCTTTGTTTTACAGAAGTTTCAACGTAAATATATTCACTCAGTTTCCTATTAATCACAAGTTTCACTGTACATTTGTCATACACCATTATCACGCCCTCTAGAAGTAAAGATCCTACATTGACGTGGTTCAGTATAAGGAACAATATTACGTGCACGACTCTGTTAAATGCCTTATCGAAATCTAGTTGAAGCATAGCAACTCGATCCTTCATGGCATCGCAATATTCAAGAACAGTTCTTGCCACATGGATATTTGTAAGAACAGATCTTCCTTTAATTCCGGAGGTCTGATGCGGACCTACAAGGGACTTCACAATACTCTGGAAATGGCGAGACAAAACTCTCATGAAGACCTTGTAATCAGTATTTGTTAAACTTATCGGTCGGTATGTTTCTACTGAAAGCAGTTTGACCGGGTCATTAGTTTTCGGAATGAGTATAACGAGGGATGTTCGAAAGGACGGTCGTGTTAGTTTATTTTCATAACACTCTTCAATAACTCGGTGTAGAAATTCTGCCATTTGACCATCTGGGCCAGGTGATTTACCAAGACTGAGATCGTCTATGGCCTGCTCAACTTCTGCGACTGTTATTGGCCTTTCAAGTTACTGTTTTGTCTCGTCATCAAGACTAGGCATGAGCGGCAGAAAAACACTTCGAAACCTTTCAGTATCACATGCTTTATGACTAAAAAGTGTTCTGTAATATTCAACAAAGGCACGCTCTATCATTTCACTCTCTCGAGTAACGTTATTTTGAAAACTGATTTCACTAATTTCCTTCGATACTGCATGTCTCTTCTCATGGCTGAGCGCACGCTTTGTGGGCGTCTCACCCAACCATAGCCGCTCGCACCACGCCCTTATCACTGCGCCGCGATACTTTTCTGCTTCTATGATCTCAAGCTTCGCCTTTACTTCTTTTATTTCTCTCGAGAACAACCCGGGCTTAGCATTGTCTGCAGTGACCATGTAATCTAACGCAATATGCAGCTCCTTTTCTTGCTGTTTTTCTTTCTGCCTTAAATTGCTTGCTCTTTCCAAAGCGGCGATTTTTGAAGTCGATCTTGAACTGTTCCCACACCGGTATAAAATTACATGTTTGATTCAGCTGCATACCGTTTATATATTCCTTTATCTTTACAACAAAAAATTCATCCTGTAGTAATTTGTTGTTGAATTTCCACAACTCCCAGTTGAACTTTGACACTTTTTTCTTTGCACCTAAAGTAATCATGACTAACCAGTGATCACTAAAGCTCATATGCTGCGTATGGTATTGGGAACACAAAGGTACAAATTCATCAGGTACATATATTCGATCCAATCTAGCATGAGACACATTCTGAAAGTGAGTGTATTTTGCTTGGTCTTCATGCGTCAACACTAAGCCAATATCTTCGAGTTCATTCTCCTCAATCATTACGGGTAATACTTCTGCACTTTTATCTCTACCTTTTCTGTTACTAGATCGATCTTCAGGTCGACATACGAAATTGAAATAGCCAAGAAGTAATACACTCCTTTCGCTTTCCAGACAAGGTCGCACAGTATTAAAAAAATCTTGCGGCTCATTGATTCTATTCGGTGCATAGACACAAACAGCACGCCAGGCAATTTCAGCAAAAACAAAATCACAAAATACTAGCCGGCAATTTTCACTACTAGACACAGATTCAATAACCCCAATGCTTTTTCGAATAAAGATGGCACAACCGCCTGACCTACCAACTGCATGACTCACGCATACATTATATCTGCTACGGAAGACTTCAACCATTTTATCAGTAAGTTCTTCACTCTCGATTTTGGTCTCTTGGACCGCTAACAAGTCTATATCACTTTCTAAGAGAATGCGACTTAGTTGATATTGCCGTCCTAGGGCAGAAAGGCCTCTTGAATTAAATGTTGCGATGCACAAGGCATTTTTAAAGTTTACTGCCATATCAAGTTGGGATTATTGCCAATATTTTACTCACATTTTTACGTCAAACAGGGGCATGGGCTGACAAAGCTTCCATATATGTGGCCGTCTCAGGGTATTAACGCGAACAAGTACTCCGCTGACTGAGCAGGGTTGTACAAGGGAAAAAAAGAAAAAAACAAGAAAAAAATAAAAGCCGCCGTTAAGAAGGCGGCAGTTTTGAATTAGTCCGTCGGGCCTGCCCAAGGTTTGGCGTTGGCTTGAAAGGCTGCCGTCTGGACGTTGCAGCCTTTGTTGGAGGTTCTCCGGTGCTTGTTCCATCACCTCTTGCAGAGGTGTATCCAGTTTTCTCTCGCGGTCTCTTTGCAGGTCCGCTGCCAGACGCTACCATATCGACATCTGTGGAAATTTCCTCTGCAGCTTTCGTGTTTTCCGGAAAAGAATCATTGCTGTGGTCTTGGGTGTTGTTTGCGTCTTCTTTCGTTGTGTCCAGGCTCGCTACGGTAGCGATAGGTCCAGGGTCTTCCTCGCTACTCGGTTCCTTGGCGCCTCCTCCTGGGGTGTGCAGAGGCACTGCTGCCTCAGTCTTTCCTTCCTCGCCATGTTCTCAGGTAGCTTTTTCAGCATCAACTGCGTCCATCATCTGCTTGGAAACCAAATACCTCCGGGCTGGGCCTGCTACGCTGGCGTAAGAGCGCACGCACTGGGTCTCGTCGGGGCCATAGCGACGACAGAGCCCGCAACGTGAAACACGGCACTCCCGACGTATGTGGCCGATGCCGCGGCACGGGAGGCAGAGCGGAGCTCTGCCTGGAACGTGTACGAGTGCGACATCTTCAGCAACACGCAATTGATGAGACAAATCTTCGATGCTGACGCCCACTTTCAGCTTTAGTGTTACGGAGCGCGTTGTTGATCCTTTATCAATGCATCCTTTCACCTCCAATTTCTCGCTTGTGATTTCAGTCACCTTCCCGAAGACCGCCAGAGCCGTTCGCACATCGTCGTCCGGCACACCATGGAGTAGCCAGTAGAGCTTCAGGCGTACTCCTCTGTCGCAGGGGTCTATAACCATGCAGCGCTCATTCTTGACATTGAAGGTGTCTGCAGCCAGTATCTTCTTTCCTTCCTCGTCCATGAACGTCACTGCCCACAGGTGATTCATTTGGTATGCGCCAAGGGCAACTACCTCCGGCAGCAGTAAAAGACGGTCGAGTGTGTCGCAGAAATGCTCGCAACGATATGGCCTTTTCCTTAGGCAACCATGCAAACAAACCGTATAAAAAACGGAATCACCTGTGGGCAGATGCGGCAAAACAGCCTGGCAATCTTCAGCCTGTTTGTCAGAAGACCTAGTTCCGCGGCCATTGGCCGCTGTAACTGCTCCGAGGGAGCACATGCTTGCACGACCGCTCACTGTGGTGGCCGGAAGTGGAATGCTCGGCCACCTCTACCGGACGTCAGGTACCTAGCTATCGTAAAATCTCAGTCAATCCTACATCTGCGCCATCAACTCAGCGTATTTTTCAGGGACAAAAAGCGCAAAAAGTTCGACGAGGGTGGGACTCGAACCCACGCGGGCAGAGCCCAATGGATTAGCAGTCCATCGCCTTAACCACTCGGCCACCTCGCCAAGACATTCGGGACCTCTCGTAAGATCTCAGTCAATCCTACATCTGCGCCATCAATTCAGCGTATTTTTCAGAGACAAAAAGCGCAAAATGTTCGACGAGGGTGGGACTCGAACCCACGCGGGCAGAGCCCAATGGATTAGCAGTCCATCGCCTTAACCACTCGGCCACCTCGCCCAGACATTCGGGACCTCTCGTAAGATCTCAGTCAATCCTACATCTGCGCCATAAACTCGGCGTATTCTTCAGGGACAAAAAGCGCAAAAAGTTCGACGAGGGTGGGACTCGAACCCACGCGGGCAGAGCCCAATGGATTAGCAGTCCATCGCCTTAACCACTCGGCCACCTCGCCCAGACATTCGGGACCTCTCGTAAGACCTCAGTCAATCCTACATCTGCGCCATCAATTCAGCGTATTTTTCAGAGACAAAAAGCGCAAAATGTTCGACGAGGGTGGGACTCGAACCCACGCGGGCAGTGCCCAATGAATTAGCAGTCCATCGCCTTAACCACTCGGCCACCTCGCCCAGGCATTCGGGACCTCTCGTAAGATCTCAGTCAATCCTACATCTGCGCCATCAACTCGGCGTATTCTTCAGGGACAAAAAGCGCAAAAAGTTCGACGAGGGTGGGACTCGAACCCACGCGGGCAGAGCCCAATGGATTAGCAGTCCATCGCCTTAACCACTCGGCCACCTCGTCTTTTTTTTTTTTCTTTATTGCCATTCTTTGACAACTGAAACAGACATACAGATGGCGTAAGGATGATATGTACAGTGCTGTGGTGATATAACCGCCTGCCGTCATTTGGCAGGCGTGCATTGTTAGAACCGCTTTAGACAGACGAGTTCATCTAACAAGGTAGCCCATTCAGGCTTATCTTGTCGTGCATCGCAAGCCTCGCGCAAGAACAAAATACTTTCAGTAAAGTGCTCTCTAGCTGGGCGAATAACCAGTCTTTCATGCCTGACGTCCATGCGTGTTTTCCACAGGCTGTGTAGAATCAACGCCATAAGCATATCATAAGGAACACCACCTTCACTGGTAATTGGAAGGAAACGGATGCCGTACGGTGTGATAGGCAACTCCTTTCTTAGTGTACGTTGCAGAATGTCCCACAAGAAAAGTGCGTCCGAGCAGTCCAAAAATATGTGTTCGATCGTCTCTGGTTTTCTACACCTGCTGCAGTTGATCGACCATGCGACAAAGAGGCCTTTTTCTTGTAGCCAAGGTTTGACGGGAAGGGTCCCAGTATGCAATTGGAAGAAAAAAGTTTTAACCCCAGATCGCACTGGCATCCGTTTCACTCGCTTCAATACATCTGCCCCTGTGCTCGGTGAATACATAGATCGGTACAAAGGAACAGGCATACAAACGTCAACTAGGTCCTTATACAATTTCTTTCTCCCAACAATAGCAAGATAATCAAATGAAAAGCGAGCATGCAAGAATTCTACGGACCAAGCTACCTCCCGTAAAAATCCGCGGAGACTTGCGCCATTTGCCGTTCTTGAGGTTACTATAAATTGAGGTAACGCATTTCGTAAACGTAGCTGGCACACTGTTCGCAAGAAGGGATCCTTCTGATCTCGCAAAAAAAGAAATCTTGAGACAACTTGCCTCAAAAACAAATGCGCCAAACCAAGGCCTCCTGACTTCACGGACCGAAATAGATTAGTGCGGCTCGTTCTCTCCCATGTGGATCCCCATATAAAAACAGCGCATGCTCTGTGTATCTTTTGGATGGTCATTCTTGACATGCACAGTGCTTGCAGTACATACCAGATTTTTGCAAAAAGGAAAACATTGCATACGGTTGATCGCGCGAAAATCGATAAATTTCTGCCTCCGAACTTTGTTGTTTTAACTTTAACTTGCTCTAGTTCTTCTTGCCAATAGTCTTTTGTATCATGATAATGTTGCAGAGGTACCCCAAGGTACCGCGCAGGGGTCGTGGTCCAGTGCATATTTTCAAAAAATTCTATTTTATCATTCCAATTACCATGCCAGATGCCCAATGACTTACTCCAGTTTATCGCACTTCCAGTGACCTTGCAGAATCTGTTCGCCACTTCTACTGCATTAGAGATGCTTTGCTTGTCTCGACAGAATATGGCGATATCGTCTGCGTACGCCAAGATTTTAACTTCTCTGGAGTCCATTGAAAATCCTCTTATGTTATTACTACTAATAACCTTTAAGCAGAAAGGTTCAACGTACAATGCAAAAAGTAGAGACGATAATGCGCATCCTTGGCGGAGTGCTGACTTAACTTCTATCATAGCCGTAGGCTGTTTGTTAACTATTAGTTTCGTAGATACGCCAGCGTAGCACATTTTAACACCCTGCAAAAGAACAGAACCT
The DNA here is from genome assembly GCF_038994185.2 of Dermacentor albipictus. Taxonomy (NCBI): domain Eukaryota; kingdom Metazoa; phylum Arthropoda; class Arachnida; order Ixodida; family Ixodidae; genus Dermacentor; species Dermacentor albipictus. The sequence goes on from NC_091821.1 coordinate 43,464,079, forward strand.
ATCTTGGCATGTTTTAAAACAAGAAAAAGGATTTCATGTGACACTCTATCAAACGCTTTTTCAAGATCAAGTTGCAACAGTGCAACCTTTTCTGAGAAGGCATCGCAACTTTCCAATATTGTTCTCGCTACATGTATATTGGTGACAATGGATCGTCCTCTTATGCCACATGTCTGGTGCGACCCTACTAATTGCTGTATCACATTTTGGAGTCTCCGTGCAAGAACCTTCGTGTATATCTTATAATCTGTGTTTGTGAGACATATGGGGCGGTACGCCCCTGTCGACAGTAGTACATGAGGGTCCTCGGACTTCGGTATCAACACCGTGTGACTCTGACGAAAAGAAGGGGGCAGCACGCAGTTCTCATACGCTTCCGCAATTACATTGTAAAGGACAGTGGCTATGTCTTGTTTAAAAGCTTGGTAAAAAGCGGCGCTGAGACCGTCTGGCCCTGGCGTTTTTCCGGAACTTAGTGCGTCGATCGCCCATTTTATTTCTTCTAAAGTAATCGGTTCTTCGAGCCTTTCCGTTACTTCCCTTTCAAGACTTGGCAATAGCGACAGGAATTCAGTATCGAATCCTTCATCGCGAATGCGTTCTTGCCCTAGTAGATCGCAGTAATGCTCATAGAAGGCCTGTCTTATTGTTTCTTTATCTCGTACAACCTCACTGCCGTATGTTACGGCTGTTATCTCGTTCCGCGAGGCATAAGCTCGTTCGTCCCCGAGTGAGCGCTTTGTCGGCTGTTCGCCGCACCATAACTTTTCTGCGCGTGCGCGTACGACCGCCCCTTTGTATCTTTCAGCTTCGACTAGTTCTAACTGGGATTTAATTTCTTTTATTTCCTTCGTATACTTTCCGGGACTGACATTCTCAACACTTAAATAAAAATTTAAATTATTTTGCATTTCTAATTCTTTTTTCCTTTCCTCTCGGCGCAAGGCACCAGACCTCTCTATGGCTAACATTTTAACGTCTTGTTTGAAATTCTCCCACGCTTCTGCATAACTTTTGTGTTCTGTCTCGAACCATCCGTGAAGGCTATCATTAACACCCCTCAAAAATAATTCATCTTCTAAGAGCTTAAAGTTAAATTTCCACAACTCCCAGTTAAAACCGGTCGGCTTTTTCGGACCAACGACAAAGTTGACTAAGCTGTGATCGGTGAAGGAAACATGATTTACTTCATATAGAAAACATAATGGTATTAGATCCGCTGTAACGTAGGCACGATCCAACCTGGCATGACTATTTCGCTGATAGTGAGTGAATGGTGGCGTCTCTGCATTGGACATCACATCCCCAACATCCTCCAAATTGTATTTTTCTATTGCTGCGTTCAAAGATTTCACACTTGCATCATGAATAGGTGGGCTTCCAACTCTGTCTTTTACATTACAGACGCAATTGAAATCACCCATCATCACAACAATTCGGTCACACTGCAAATGGTTTTCAACACTTTCAAAGAAATTCTTTCGGTCGTTCACCTTGTTAGGCGCATACAAGCAAATGACGCGCCACTTAATATCACGGAAAAATAAATCACAAACAATAAGCCGGCCACTATCATCTGTGAACACATTTTCTACTGAGAGGCCTATAGCGCTTCTCAGAAAAAGCGCACAACCACCTGAAGTACCACATGCGTGCGAAACACACACGTAAAAACGTGACCTAAATGAATGCAACATTTGATCCGTCCCTTCTTCACTATCGACTTTTGTTTCTTGTACACCGATTACGTCAAGATTCTTTTTCATGAGCAGGCGACAAAGCTGATATTGCTTGCGCCTTCCTGCAAGGCCTCGAACATTAATTGTACCAAATCGTAAGGCTGTGTCTAGAAGTATTTTCATGGTAATGTGAGGAGGCGCGTGAGACTAAAGTCCTTTTTAAACAGACTACTGACACTGACTTCGTTCGAATGCAACGACAGTCTTTACATCTTCCCCTCCCCCACCTCAGTACTCACACATACTGCGAACACTTGCTGGGGGCTCACGTCGGTCCCGACGCTGGCCCTTTTCGGCCAGTTGGGATATTAGGCGTCGGCTTGAAGCTCGACCGACGGCCACTCGGTGTTTTCGCAAGTGGTTCCTCGTGGCCTGACCCACTTGGTCCGTCACCTCTTTTCTCGTTAGTTTCGAGTGGACGTTTTACCGGGCCCGCTCCTTTAAGGGGCTCCGTCGTGTCCATGAGACTCGGAGAGTGTCCGGGCGATTCCGCAGGCTCGTTGCTTGTCTTGTTCTTGTCATTTTCCGCGTGGTGCTCTTTTTCTTTAGCTCGAGCAGGCTTCTCCTCTAATTCTTTGGTGTCCGTTTTCTTCGCTGGTTCACGGGTGTCTTCCTTTGGTTCAGGACGTTGCACCACGCCACCTTTTCCAGCCGTCTCTTCAGCATCGAATGCGTCCATTGTGTGCTCCTGGATGACTTCATCACTCTTGGATGGTCCCGCCACATTCGCGTACGTTCGCACGCACGAGCTTTCGTCGTGCCCGAAGCGCCGACACAAAGCACAGCGCGGTACGCGACAGTCTCGCCTGATATGACCTGTGCGGTTACACCTCAGGCAGAGCGGGGCACGCCCAGGCGCAACCAGCAGTGTCATGATGCCGGCGACCCGAAGTTGATGCGGGAGGTCGTCTATGGTAATTCCTGGTTTCAGCTTCATCGATACGATGCGGGTTGACGAACCTTTATCGGTGATGCCTTGCACGCGCCAGCGTTCCCTGAAGACCTCCGTAACTTTCCCAAAAGGCGTGAGAGCGGCGCGGACGTCCTCATCTTGCACGTTGTGAAGGAGCCAGTAGAGCTTAAGCCGCACATCCTGGCTGGCTGGGTTAACCACCAGGCAGCGACGCTCCTTAACCGTAATGTCTCCGAGGGCCAGCATTTTCTTCATAGCATCTGGGCTTCTGAAAGTAACCGCCCACACGTGGTTCATCTGGAAAGCCCCCAAGGCGTCAACCTCGGGAAGCAGACCCAGACGAACCAGCGTGTCTCGAAATTCTTCGACTCGGTAAGGCCTTGCCTTTACGTCTCCGTGAAGAAAAAGCGTGTTGGCCACGCATGGTCCTGTAGGCAGAGGCGGCAAAATAACTTGGTAGTCCTGGCTATCCATAGCAGCATTCCTGTTACCGCGGCTCGTCTGAGCCGCAAACACCGCCCCAACGGAGCAAGGCATTCTGCGTCCGCACCGAACGGTAGCCGGAAGTAGAATCACTCGGCCACCTCGTCCAGACATTCGGGACCTCTCGTAAGATCTCAGTCAATCCTACATCTGCGCCATCAACTCGGCGTATTCTTCAGGGACAAAAAGTTCGACGAGGGTGGGACTCGAAACCACGCGGGCAGAGCCCAATGGATTAGCAGTCCATCGCCTTAACCACTCGGCCACCTCGTCCAGACATTCGGGACCTCTCGTAAGATCTCAGTCAATCCTACATCTGCGCCATCAACTCGGCGTATTCTTCAGGGACAAAAAGCGCAAAAAGTTCGACGAGGGTGGGACTCGAACCCACGTGGGCAGAGCCCAACGGATTAGCAGTCCATCGCCTTAACCACTCGGCCACCTCGCCCGGACGCTAGGTGCCTCTCGTAAGATCTCAGTCAATCTTACATCTGCGCCATCAACTGTGCGTATTTTTCAGGGACAAAAAGCGCAAAAAGTTCGCCGAGGGCGGGACTCGAACTTACGCGGGCAGAGCCCCATGGATTAGCAGTCCATCGCCTTAACCACTCGACCACCTTCTTTTTTTTTTCTTTATTACCGGTTTGGCACAGAACTCATAAATACAATTTTACAAGTACAATGAAAGACGTGTGAGCCTTTTCATGGCTGGAGGGTTAAGCTAAAATGGCTTCAGATAAGCCAGCTTATCGAGCACAGGTATCCAATCCGGTGGGTTCCTCTAGATTTTGAGAACATCTCGTATGTACACACAGTTTTCAGTGAAATTTTGCATGGCCGATCTTGCGTTGACATCCACATTCCTGACCGCCATTCTCGTTTTCCACACACTATGCAAACACAGTAACACGAACATGTCGCATGGCATTTCATCTGGATCTTCACATGGCAAGAATCCGATACCAAAGTGTTACTGGCAACTCTTTCTGAATTGTCCGTTTAAGGATGTCCCACAGGAAAACAGCATCGTGACAGTCCAAAAAGATATGCTCTATCGTTTCCTCCTTTCGACATATCAGGCAGTGTAATCCCCATGGGACAAAGATACCTTTGCTTTGAAGCCACGGTTTTACAGCGAGCGTACCCGTGTGCAGTTGGAAAAAGAATGATTTAGATGACGCTCTTACTGGCATTTTTCGAACTCGTTTTAATACGTCTCGTTCTGGTCCTAGTTGATAGATGGAGTGGTACAACGGTATTGGTAAAAAAACATCAATTAGATCTTTGTACAATCGTTTACGTGCCACTGCGCTCAAGTATTCTAAGGAAAACCGTGGCTTCAGTACTTGATATGCAGACACTATTTCGCGCCAAAAACTGCTCAGTGTTCCACGCGTATCTGCATTTTATGACACAATATAATCCGGTATATGATTACACAGCCTCATGTGTATAACAGTACGCAAGAAAACATCGCTTTGGTCTCTCATAAAGAAAAACCTTGAAACTATTTGTTTCAAAAATAAATGACACAGACCAAGCCCTCCGTGTCACACTGCAAGGAACAAGTTTGAGCGACTGGTGCGTTCCCAGGTAGAATTCCATATATAGGTGGCAAACACTCTGTGTAATTCTTGGACACAAGTTCTGCTCATACTGAACACTTGAAGTACATAAAACACTTCTGTAACAAAAAACACATTACAGACTGTGGCGCGGGAAAACATAGAAAAGTTATGCCCTCCCCATTTTTCAGACTGATCCTTGATCCTTTCTGTCTCTCCTGCCCAGTATTCTGCAATATTTCCATAATGCTGAAGAGGAACCCCCAAGTATCTAGCAGGAATACTTGTCCATTTCATGTTTGCATACGCCTCAGGTGCTTGCACCGAATTTCCATGCCAAATGCCCGGAGATTTAACCCAGCTAATGGCACTTCCGGTAGCACTACAGAATGATGAAGCTTCCTTAACAGCTTCTTTAATACTGTCCTTGTCTTTGCAGAATATGGCTATGTCATCGGCATATGCCAGTATCTTTACTTCAGTACAGTAAAAGGAGTAACCATGCACCATTCTATTTATGCGAATTTTTAAACATAAGGGTTACAAATAAAGTGCAAAAAAAGAGACGAACACGCACACCCTTGTTTTATACCTGACAGTACTGGAATGTTTTCAATTACGGTGTTGTTAATTATAAGGTTTACTGCACACTCTTCATACACCATCTTCATGCCCTCGGTGATAACGCTACCTACATTACAATGTTCTAGTAATAACTGTAGTATGTCATGATTAACTCTATCAAATGCTTTCTGAAGATCCAGTTGTATCATAGCTATGTTGTCTTGAGTCATGTCACAGCATTCTAGGATAGTTCTAGCGGTGTGTATATTTGTGCAGATTGTCCTTCCTTTGATGCCACATGTCTGGTGAGGTAATACGAGGTGTGTGATAACGCTCTGCAATCTCTTGGCTAGCACCTTTGTAAATATTTTATAGTCTACATTCGTAAGACTTATAGGTCGATAGGCCTCAACAGCCAACAATTTTCTGGGACCATCCGACTTTGGAATGAGTACTACATGACATTTTCTAAAAGACAAAGGTGCTCTTTTTTGTTCATAGCACTCATTTATCACGTGATGTAACGCTTGTGCCAGTTCTTCCTTGAAGCACTTGTAAATGGCAGCCCCTAGTCCATCAGGCCCAGGTGCTTTGCCAGTGCTTAGTTCATCAATGGCCTGTTTCACTTCATTCAGACTAATTGGCCGTTCAAGCGTTTGTCTTACTTCATCGCCTAGCCTTGGCATGAGCGACAAAAATTCGTTTCGAAAGGTTTCTGTATCTTTTATTTTTGGGCTTAACAGTTTTCGATAGCATTCAACAAACGCTTTCTCTATCAGTTCCTTGTCACGCGTCACATCATTTTTATATCTTATTTCTTTTATCTCTTTTTTTACTGCTTGCCTTTTTTTCTTTCCCGAGTGCCCGCTTAGTAGGCGTTTCCCCTAGCCATAGTCTTTCAGCTCGTGCTCTGACGATCGCTCCACGATATTTCTTTTCATCAATCACTGCAAGCTTACTTTTAAGGTCACGTAGTTCCTTGCTAAAGTGTCCAGGGGTAGCACTCTCAACCACAATCATATAATCTAACGTGCTCCTCAGTTCTTTCTCTTGGTGCTTTTCAATGCTGCGCAGCACGCAAGCTCGTTCAATCACCGCAATCTTTACTTCAATCTTAAATTGCTCCCAAAGTGCTGTGAAATTAGTAGTTTCAACCGAACATATTTTCTCTATCTTTTCCTTTGCTTTTTTAACAAAAATTTCATCATCCAACAGTGTATCGTTTAATTTCCACAAATTCCAACTAATTTGGACGCTTTTGTCTTGGTTTCAAGTGTCGCTATCACCAAGCAGTGATCGCTAAATGTGACGGTCTTTACTTTGTATGTAGTAATGTGTGGTATGACAACTGCAGGAACATATATGCGATCTAGTCTAGCGTGACTTACACCTTGGTAGTGTGTATACTGTACGTACTCTTCGCCGTCAAAAATGCAACCAACGTCGTCCAGCTCAAACTCGTTTACAAGCGCGTTTAACAGTGTCGCACTTCTATCGCGGTAAGTCAATCTGTTGGCTCTGTCTTGCGGCCTGCACACACAATTAAAGTCTCCAAATAAAATTAAGTTTCTTTCGTACGTCATGCAGGTTCTTAGGTTTTCTATATATTCTACGCGTTCGTTAATCTTATTCGGTGCATACACACAAATTGCACACCAGTTGAGGCCACAAAACGTAAAATCGATAACGAGTAGCCTGCAATCATCACTGGACTTTACAGATTGCGCTACAGTATCGGTGCATCTTCGAACAAGTATCATGCAACCCGCCGAAGTGCCTCTGGCACACATACATACATACACACATACATTATACCTATCCTTGAAAAGCTCGACCATTCTGTCCGTTTTCTCTTCGCTTTCTACTTTGGTTTCCTGCACTGCGATTATGTCAGTGTCATTTTCCAACAAGAGACGACTTAACTGGCACTGCCTCCTGCGGGATGCCAAACCCCTCACATTCAACGTAGCTACACAAAGGGGAACTGTCAGATTAACAGCCATTTTCAAATTAGCAAACAGCCGGAATGATACCCACACCTGGACAAGCAGTGATAGCAAAAACCAGCACAGGTCACATTCTACTTGTCCGCTAGGTAACGTCTTATACTGAGGACAGGCTGGCTGAACACACTTCGCGCCCCGCTAAGGCGGCGACGATGTTGAAGGCGTCCGCCTATCAGGCGGTATCTTCGGCTTTGGTTTGAGGCCCAGTCGCCTCGTTATAGTGGTCTTCGGCGACGGCTCACTGCTGCTCGATGCTTCGTGTGTACATTGAGATTAATCGGTGGCCTCACGAGGCCTCTTTGCAGCTGCTTTAGCGGCTGCTGTCATTTCAACATCCTCAATGCCCTCGGGCTCATCTTTCGCGGTCGTCACTGGTGTGCTTACTAAAATCGCGTCCTTTCTCTCATTGACATTTTGGTCGTTAGTCGGCTTCCCAACCAGCACGCTCTTTACCTCACCAGATTGGCTGCCACCGGGCCCAGTGGTGTTTTCCGGAAGTGAAGACGCCTCAGAAGGTGTGCTGTCTGCCGCCGGTTCTTCGGTCGTTGCTCGGGATGCTGCATCGGCATCAGCATGGTACATTATGTGTTCAGCCATCTCGTCGCCTTTAACTTGGCTTGTTACCGCTGCATAGGATCGCACGCAGTCTTGTTCTTCATGGCCAAATCGTCGGCAGAGTGCACAGCGTGGTATGCGACACTCGCGCCTGATATGTCCAGTTCCATTGCACCAGAGGCATAACGGGGGCCTTCCTGGTACATGCACGAGCGCTAAGTTTTCCGCGACGCGCACCTGATGAGGCAAGTCTTCAACTGTAATTCCAGGCTTTGGCAAGAGTGTCACCAAACGGGTGGTGGACCCTTAATCGTTACATCCCTGTACTCGCCACTTTTCTCGGGTGATATCTGTAACCTTTTCGTAAGGGGTTAACGCTGCTCGAACTTCGTCGTCGTGAACGAAATGCAACAGCCAATAAAGCTTCAGTCTGATGCCTTGGTTGCACGGATCATAAACGACGCAGGGCTGGTCGTTCACGTTGAATGTTTCTGCCGCAAGCATCCTTTTCTTCGAAGCTTCATCACGGAAGGTCACCGCCCATGCATAGTTCATTAGGAAGGCGCCAAAAGCCACCACTTCCGGCAGCAGTGCAAGACGCCCGAACGCATCTCGAAAGTGGTCGACCCGATACGGCCTGGTTTTAACATCCGCGTGCAAAAATACTGCATACAAAACTGATGTACCTGAAGGCAGATGAGGCAAAACAACTTGATAATCCGGGTAAGGCTTATCCGTACACCTGGTGCCACGGCCGAGGGCTGCAGTAACCGCTTCTACGGAGCAAGGCATTCCGCGTCCGTTCACTGCAGTGGCCGGAAGTGGAACCCCACTCGGCCACCTCGCCCGGACCTTAGGTACTTCTCGTAAGATCTCAGTCAATCTTACATCTGCGCCATCAACTCTGCGTGTTTTTCAGGGACAAAAAGCGCAAAAAGTTCGACGAGGGTGGGCCTCGAACCCACGCGGGTAGAGCCCAATGGATTAGCAGTCCATCGCCTTAACCACTCGGCCACCTCGCCCGGACGTTAGGTACCTCTCGTAAGATCTCAGTCAATCCTACATCTGCGCCATCAACTCGGCGTATTTTTCAGGGACAAAAAGCGCAAAAAGTTCGACGAGGGTGGGACTCGAACCCACGCGGGCACAGCCCAACGGATTAGCAGTCCATCGCCTTAACCACTCGGCCACCTCGCCAGGACATTAGGTACCTCTCGTAAGATCTCAGTCAATCCTACATCTGCGCCATCAACTCGGCGTATTTTTCAGGGACAAAAAGCGCAAAAAGTTCGACGAGGGTGGGACTCGAACCCACGCGGGCAGAGCCCAATGGATTAGCAGTCCATCGCCTTAACCACTCGGCCACCTCGCCCTTTTTTTTATTATTACCTTTCTCAGACAAAGCAATACCATCACAAATCCACACTACATAGGGTAATTAAAAACGCTTGCCCGCTTTGGGTAAGCTTGGGTATTTAAAACCGCTTCAGGTGTACAAGAGCATCTAATACAGGTATCCATGCTGGTGGATCAATCTGTGCTTTATACATCTCACGAATAAACGCAATACTTTCTTTGCAGTACTCTCTGGCTGGCTGTGCGTTCATATCTGCATGATACACTGCCATTCTCGTTTTCCAGATGCTGTGAAGACATAAAGCCATAAACATGTCATGCGGTAGCCCTTCATCATTATCGGTTGGGAGGAAGCGGATGCCATATGTGGTAATCGGTAACTCTTTTTTTAAAGTACGTTGCAGTATGTCCCATAAGAAGGTGGCATCTACGCAATCAAGAAAAATATGGTCGATAGTTTCTGGTTGCTTGCACAATAAGCAGTTTATCGTCCAAGGCACGAAGATACCCTTCTGCTCTAACCACGGTTTAACGGGCAGAGTTCCGGTGTGCAAGTAAAAGAAGAACGTTTTCACCGTGGACCGTACTGGCATCCGCTTCACCCTTTTCAGTACGTCTTTGCCTGCTCCTGTTGACAACATGGTGCGATACAGTGGTTCTGGCATACATACATCAACAACATCTTTGTACAGTTTCTTTCGTGTGACATTGCTTAGATACTGTAATGAGAACCGTGCTACGAGAAACTCGTAAGACCAGACGACTTCTCGCAGGAAGCCTCGTACTTTCGGCCCATCAACCCGATCAGACGACACAATAAACGCTGGCATAACGTCACACAATCGCATTTGAATCACAGTACGTAGGAAAGCATTGCTTTGCTCTCCCATAAAGAGAAATCTGGACACTACCTGTTTTAGAAACAAATGCGCCAAGCCCAGTCCGCCACTTTTCACTGACCGGAATAAATTTGTACGGCTTGTACGTTCCCAAGTTGATCCCCATATATACACTGCTAGAACTCTGTGGAGTCTTTGAATGCTTGCTCTCGTCGCACACAGTACTTGCAGAACGTACCAAATCTTGGCTACAAGAAAAAGGTTACATACTGTTGACCTTGCAAATATAGATAAGTGTCTCCCTCCAAATTTGGTCGATTTTTCGTTTATTTGTTCCGTTTCATTTCTCCAATAATCACTAGTGTCTTTGTAGTGATTTAAAGGGACCCCGAGGTATTTCGTTGGCGAAACCATCCACTGCATGCTTTCAAAGACGTCCGGGGTATCGTCCCAATCCCCATGCCAAAAGCCCAAAGATTTGCTCCAGTTGATAACGCTTCCGGTCACTTTACAAAAACTCTTCGCCACACTGATGGCATTCCTGACACTGTCTTGGTCAGAACAGAAAACTGCAATATCGTCATCGTACGTAAGTAGCTTAACCTCGCTTGTGCTCAACGTAAAACCTTTTATTGCACTCGATGACATCATTTTCAGACAGAAAGGCTCCAGGTACAGCGCGAACAATAAAGGAGACAAAGGGCATCCTTGCCTAACAGAGGACTTTATCTGGAAACTGGCAGTTAATGATTTATTAATTTTAATCCTGCTAGAAATGTCTGCGTGACACATTTCTATACCTTCTGATAGGACCTTCCCGACATTGATGTGTTCTAGAATGTTGAAAAGGACTTTATGCACAACTCTGTCGAATGCCTTGTCTAAATCCAGTTGTACCTAGGCGACCTTCCCGCAGTACGCATCACAGCACTCCAGGACGGTTCTAGCCACGTGTATGTTTGTTACAATGGACCTTCTTTTATGCCGCAAGTCTGATGCGGCCCCACAAGCCTGGTTATAACACTTTGCAGTCTCCTACCCAAAACTTTAGCGAACATCTTGTAGTCCGTGTTCGTTAGGGTTATCGGTCGATACGCTCGTACATAGAGCAAGGCAGCTGGATCATCTGTCTTTGGAAAAAGTACAACATGGCTCTGCCTGAAAGAAGGAGGCAACTTCTTTGTTCTGTATGCCTCCTTGATTACGTTATGCAGGACAACTGCTATCTCCGTTTTAAAAGCCTTGTAGAATTCTGAGCCAAAACCATCAGGGCCTGGCGATTTCCCTGTACTCAATTCATCGATTGCCCCCTCAATTTCTGCAACGCTCATTGGTGCTTCGAGATTCGTTTTAACTTCTGCTTCAAGTTTTGGCATGTGTCTCAAGAAATCGCTTTGAAAACCTTCCACAATCTGTGGTACGTGGCCTACTAAATCACGATACTAATCAACAAATGCGCGACGTATCAGTTCCTCGTCTTGCACAACTTCATCTCTGTACATTATCGCTTTAATTTCGTTGCGCGACGCATAGCTTTTTTCATCTGATAGAGCGCGTTTGGTCGGGGTTTCACCCATATACATTTTTTCCGCACGCGCTCGTACAACTGCGCCCCTGTACTTTTCTGTATTAATAATTTCTAGTTTGTTTTTAATTTCTTTTATTTCTCTGGCAAAGTTACCCGGGGCTGTAGCTTCTGCATTCAAATAAAAATCAAGCTGGCTTTGGAGCCCAGTTTCTTCTTTGTTTTGCTTCCTCCGCAATGCCCCGGCTCTTTCGATGGCTGAGATTTTTGCGTTTTCCTTAAAATGTTCCCATGCGTCCGCACAACACTCCGGTTCATTTGCCAGTAGGTCTCCAATTTTTCCTTTTGTTTCCTTCATATATACCTCATCATTTAGGAGTTGAACATTGCATTTCCACAGCTGCCAGTTAAATTTTGCCGGTTTCCTCGGACCTAGCGCACACACAACCAAACTATGGTCGCTAAAGAAAACATTTTGAATGTCATACTTTTTGCAGACGGGTGCCAAATCTGCCGAAACATAAACACGATCTAATCTAGCGTGGCTGTCCCCCTGGTAGTGGGTAAACCGAGGCAATGTGCCATTTGACAGGAAGCACCCTACATCTTCTAACAGGTGACTTTCAGTCAGCACATTTAGTACCGACACACTCGCATCTCGTATCGGTGCATCTCTTGTCCTGTCTTCTACTCTGGATACGCAATTAAAGTCCCCCATCATTATAATTGCCCTGTCACAATTCAGATAATGTTCAACACTTTCGAAAAACAATCGGCGCTCACTTGATGCATTTGGGGCATGTAAACAAACTATTCGTAACTTCTAGGCTTTCAACGTTATGTCACGTACAATAAGTCGTCCAGTGTCACACGCGTACACACTATCAACAGATATGCCTGTGGTGTGCTTCAGGAACAGCGCACAACCACCGGCTGTACCTACTGCATGCGCAACGCATACATTGTAGTACGCCCTAAAAGGTTCAACCATGCGGCTTGTTCCTTCCTGACTTTCGATCTTCGTTTCCTGTATGGCAATTACGTCCAATTCGTTTTCTACAAAAAGTCGAGTCAGCTGGTATTGTTTTCTCCGTGTCGACAGGCCCCGCACGTTAAGAGTGCCTACATAAAGAGGTGTTTGGGGAGTAACAGCCATTTTTTTAATAAACACAAACCGCATAGTATACCTTGCTTATCACAAGACGGCAAAACACTCACATTTTTATAGAAAATCCCAGTTGTTCCAGCCATTTTGATTAGAATTTAGATCTCGCCGTGACGACGTCAACGCACTGTCTTTCCGATCCCTTCCGCTGATAGTGTCCGGTAGGAGAAAAAGAAGGCTCGACACCTTGTCACGTCGCCGGCGGGGCCGGCGGTTTCCGCTCGGACCGTGGCTCGAGTGGTATTTTCGGTGCGGGTTTAAATGTAGTCCTTCGATGGGGTGTCGTTTTCCCAGGCGGCGCATCCGTTGCATTCTGGTCGGCCTTGTGCCCTTCTTTTCCGTCCTCATAGAGTCGTTTTGGTGCAGGGCTGCTGGCACTTGCCATAATGACGTCTGTAGTCTCAGGGCTTTGCTCGACACTCGCGCCAGGTGCAATGTATTGGCTTGTTGGAGCGCCCATCGCCAGTGTCTCTACAGACTCTGTTGAAGCGATGACTGTGTCTTCCGCAATAATGACTGCAGCCTCTTGCTTCACATGTGACACGTTTGCTGCACCAATAGTTCGCGAGCTGTCTGCCTCGGGGGTAGTTTCGGCCGCGTCTGCCCCGTCCATTAGATGTTCCGTCGACAGTTCATCGCTTGCTTTGACTCCGGCCACGTTTGCGTAGGTTCGCACGCAGACGCTTTCATTGTGGCCATATCGCCGACCCACCTCGCCCGGACGTTGGGTACCTCTCGTAAGATCTCAGTCAATCCTACATCTGCGCCATCAACTCAGCGTATTTTTCAGGGACAAAAAGCGCAAAAAGTTCGACGAGGGTGGGACTCGAACCCACGCGGGCAGAGCCCAATGGATTAGCAGTCCATCGCCTTAACCACTCGGCCACCTCGCCCCTTCTCTCCCTTATTGTAAGTCCTCAACATAACAAACATTCCTTAAAAGATATACAAAAAGACAAAACAAAACAGGAATGAATACAAAAATCGAACAATAAACAGTACTATACACATGCGTTGCTGTCGGCTACTACGGAATGACGTTGTCTTATTAAAATTCCTTGAGTGCTGTCAGGCGTTCAACCCTGGACAGCCACTCAGGAACAGGCAGTTGCAATTTCTGCACTTCCACATACCATTGCATGCATTCCCGGAAGTATGCACGCGCCGGTCGGGCATCCGGGGCACAATGGTAGCCCGCCATTCTTGCGTGCCATAAACAGTGGAGGCCCGTAAGCCTGATGACGTCGTACGGAAAACCTTCGTCGTCACTTACTGGCAGAAACCTGATTCCGTGGGGATCTATCGGTAACTCCTTTTGTAGAGTCCTTTGCAGCACGTCTCAGAAAAAACCCCTTCCCAACAGTCAATGAAGATATGTTCTATGGTTTCTGGTTGTTTACAAATAAGGCAATGTGTTCCCCATGGCATGTAGAACCCACGTTGTTCCAAGAAGATTTTAACACAGGTAAAGTGTCGCTGTGTAATTTGAAAAAGAACGATTTCGTGGCTGGTTGAACTGGCATCATCTTCACTCTTTTCAATACGTCTAGGCCTGGGCCTCCACTGTACACGACTCTGTACATGGGTGCAGGCAAGAGACTGTCGCACAAATCACGATATTGCTTTTTCCGTTTTGCACTCCACAAATATGCACTTGAAAAACGAACGCGTAAAAAAGAAACACTCTGAACTATTTCACTAAAGAAACCATGGACTGCTCCTGGCATTATTTCCGTACCTACAACGAATTCGGGAAGTGATCTTGACAGCCTCATTTGGATCATCGTGCGCAGAAATGGGTCGTTTGTATCTCGAAACAAGAAGAATCTATTCACCAGTTGACGCAAAAAGAGGTGCGCCAACCCCAGACCACCATCCTTCACACGTCGGAAGAGATTATCTCGGCTGCATCGCTCCCAGCTCGATGCCCACACGAATACAGCGAACACACGGTGCAGTTTCTGCACATTAATCCGAGAGCACTGTAGGAGCTGCATCACGTACCAGATCTTTGTCACGAGAAACATGTTGCACGCTGTAGCTCACTCGAACATGGACAAGTGAACCGCGTTCCATCGGTCGGCTTTTTCTTTCAGTTCTTTTGTCCGCTCCTTCCAGTACTCGCTATTGTCCTTGTAGGCATCAAGGGGTGCGCCAAGGTACTTAACTGGAGTCGTGACCCAGTTTACATTCCAGAAGTGGTCTGGTGTGGACGGCCATCTCCCATGCCAAAACCCCAAACATTTCTGCCAATTCACGAATCTATTAGTGGCGTTACCAAACTGTCTAACGATGCTCACAGTGTTCAATACACTTTGCTTATCTTTACAGCACACAGCCACATCGTCAGCGTATGCCAATAGCTTCACCTCTGCTGATTGAAGACAATATCCCTTAATGCATTCATTTTCGATGATGGCGTGACATAGCGTTTCTATTTAAATACAAAACAGGAGTGGACTGAGTGGACAACCCTGGCGAAAGGAGCGCTTCACGTTAATGGGGGCCCCCAACGTCTGATTATTTATAAGTCTGGTATAGCAGCTCTGGTACGCCATGGTCACCCCCTCAGTGATTATGTGGCCAAAATTAACGCGTTGAAGGATGGTGAGCAATATCTCGCGTGAAACGCAATAAAACGCTTTCTCCAAGTCAAGCTGGAGGATCACTACTGCATCACACATGGCGTCACAACACTCCAGCTAACACTTGGTCTTATGAATGTTAGTTAAAATGGTTCTGCCGCGAATGCCACACGTCTGGTGGGGGCCGACTACTTCTTTAATAACTGACTGGAACCGTCGTGCCAACACCTTCATCAACATTTTGTAGTCGCAATTAGTAAGCGCTATGGGTCTGTAGGAGGAAAGTTGCTTGAGCTTTTCGGTGTCTTCTGTTTTCGGTATTAGTACGGTATGGGACTGGCCAAAAGATGGTGGAAGTATTTTCAGTTCGTATGCTTCGTTGTAAACGTCGGTTAAGATATGAACTAGGTGGCCTTTAAAAGATTTGTACCAGGCGGCCCAAAGACCGTCTGGACCTGGCGACTTGCCAGGATTCAGGTCTTCGATGGCCTTCATCACTTTATGTTCCGTTAATGGTCGTTCTAAGGTTTCTTTAACTTCAGACGACAGCTGTGGCATTCGTTGCAAAAATAAATTATTGAAATCGTGCATGTTGACCGGCCTGAATGCAGAAAGTTTTTTTGTAATGCTCAAAGAACGCATGCCCTATGTTATTGTTATCGGTTAATACCAGCCCTTCATATTCGATGGCCTCAATCTGCTTACGTCTGGAATGTTTTTTTCTAGTCCCAGTGCTCTTTTCGTTGGCGTTTCCCCGCATGTTAGTCTTTCTGCTCTAGCACGCACGAGTGCGCCTCGATAGCGCTCTTCGTCGAACACTTCATGCTTTTTCTTAACAGCGCGCATATCGTCTTGATAAGCGCCCGGTTGAGTGCATTCCAGCGTCGCCAATTTTTCCAGCAATGTTTCTATATCCTTTTCTCTGGCCTCTTGTCCATAACGCAGCACGCTACTTCTTTCAATTGCTTTCATTTTAATGGTTTGCTTCAACAACTCCCATTCCTCGCCAAACTTTACAGAACTGTCCGTTGCAAAAGAATTGAGAGCAGCCACTACCTTTTCATTAAAAGTTTCATCCCGTAGCAGCTCAGCATAGATTTTCCACAGTTCCCAAACGAATTTGTTTCGTTCTTTCTTGCTGCCTACCCTGCATTTTACCAGGCAGTGGTCCGAGAATGATATGGCCGTAACTGCATAGCACTGGCATTTTCCTACTTAATCGTATGATAGATAGATCCGGTCTAATCGTGCGTGACTTGTGCCCTGAAAGTGACTGTACATCACGTCTCGGTCAGCCCGAAAACACTCAGCGACATCTTCTAATTCGAACTCATGTATAATTTGTGCGAGGATATCGCTGCTTTTGTCATAAACTACGCGTCGCGTAGACCTATCCTCAGAATTCAATACGCAGTTGAAATCCCCTACACAGGCTATCATTTTTTCCACATGGAAATGATGCTTTAAACTCAAAAAGAAATTTGCTCTCTCTTGCACAGTATTAAGCGCATAAATGCAAAACACGCGCCATTGGACATTACAATTGCTGAAGTAACAAAAGACAAGTCGACCAGAAGTGCAGGAGAAGTAACCCTCTATGACAAGACCAGGGAGCTTCCTCACGAATGGCACACACCCTGCCGAAGTCCCTAAGTTGTGGCTCACTACCGTATAGTAGTTATACGTGAACCCTTGCACCATGCTTCCGGTCTCCTCCTCGCCGTCCACTTTGCTTTCTTGCACGGCTAAAACGTCGAGGTCATGGTCCACTAGTAGTCTGTAAACCTGACTCTGTTTCTTTTTGGCGGCCGGACCTCGAACGTTTAGCGTGCTCGGCCACTTAACCCGTACGTCAGCTACAGCTCGTGAGAAAGAAGTCAATCGAGCATGCGCGCTATGAGCTCGGCGTACTTTTCAGGAAAAGAATGGCAGGAACATCGACCATGGTGCACTTCGAGCCCACGTGGGCAGATCTCGATGGATTAGAAGTCCATCGCGTGAACCACTCGGCCACTTTTTTTTATTACCGTTTTCATTGTACGTACAAAATTTACACACTTTAAAAATGGTAAAAGTGCCTACCAGTGTGTGGTGTGAACGTGGCTTCAAAACTGCCCAAGTTTAGTAAGCTCGTTTAATAATCCAATCAATTCTGGCTTTTCTTTTTGTGCATCGTATACTTTTTTTATGCAACAGTTCAATGAAAAGCTCACGAGTACTTCGAACATGTACATCCGCGTGCCTAACGGCCATGCGCATGCGTCACAGGCTGTGCAGCACTAACAACATAAACATGTCGTAAGGCACCCCTTCGTTTTCAGTTGGGAGAAAACAGATGCGATATGGTGTTATTGCCAAGTCTTTCTCTATAGCTCGCTGCATGACATCCCAGTAGAACAGGGCGTCCCCGCAGTCTACGAATATATGTTCAATTGTTTCTTCCTTATGGCATATTTAACAACCTACAGACCAGGGAATAAAAATACCTCTTTCCTGAAGCCCCGGTTTTAATTGTAGTGTATTTGAATGTAGTTGAAAAAATAATGACTTAGCCATTGGGCTGACAGGCATATGTTTTACCCTTTTTAGCATATTTCTTTCGGTACCTATACTGAACATCAATCTGTACATCGGCACTGGCAGTACTACGTCAATTGAATCTTTATAGAGTCGTTTTTTAAGGAACGTGTCTGAGGTATTCCATCGAAAAGCGTATCTTCAGAAACTGGAATGACCATATCCCTTGTTTCTGAAATTCACTCGTAGGGCCACTGTTTACTACACTGCTAGATATAATGAATTCAGGCCGGGCCGTACCTGGTCTCAATTGCATCACTTTAATAAGAAAAGGGTCTTTTTGGTCTCTCAAAAACGACAAACGAAACACTATCTGTTTCAAGAACAAATGCGCCAGTCCAAGCCCACCTGTTTTGACGGGTCTCAAAAAATTTGTTTTACTGGTTCGCTCCCAATTAGACCCCATACATACACTGCCAGTACCCTATGCAAACGTTGCACGTGAACTTGCTGTGCGAGTGCCCGACTTTATCGAACGCGTGCGCGGCCCTCGCAAAAGTCTACCGTGCACACAACCTTCCCTGTGCAACGGTAGACAATATGCTCCACCCCACGGGCTGCATTTCAAGCCAGAAGCACCTCTTCCGAGCGATTCTGGTGTTCGCCGAGGATATCGCCCTAGCCGATCGCCTCTGAACCCCTCCCCACACCTACGGTGGTTCGACCTCTGCTGCTGCTTCCCTGTTTCTTCCACCACTCTTTTCTACCCCTTCCCCCCTGTGCAGCGCGGTTGAGGTGTCCTCATCTGAGAGACAGTTACTGCGCTGCACTTTACCCCATGTTTCTTCCTTCCCAAACAAGAATCTATCTCCTCTAGTCATAGACAATGCTTGCAATACATAGCACAGCTTTGCAACGGAGAATTGGTTGCAGGCCGTCGCGCGGGCAAACATTGAGACTACGACCACCCCATTCAACAGTTTTTTCTTGAACTTGCTTTGTTTGTTATTCCCAGAATTCCGCAGCCTCCTTGTAGCGCTCAAGCGGCACCCCAAGATACTTTGTCGGCGCAAGGGTCCACTTCACATTCGCAAAAGTGGGTGGGGTGTTTTCCCATGTTCCATGCCATATTCCCAGGCACTTATCGAAGTTTATAACGCTACCCATCATTTTACAAAACGATAAGACGTCCCTTATCGCGGTCGCGACACTTTCCTTATCGCTACAGAACAAAGCAACATCATCTGCCTATGTTAGCAGCTTTACTTCTGCTGACTATAAACGAAAGCCTATAATAATAATATTAGTAGTAATTGTTCTGCAGAATGGCTCAAGGTATAACGAAAATAATAAGGGACTTCAAGGGCACCCCTGGCGCACACTTGATCGTACGTGAAAGCTCTCACCTAGGTCCTTATTTATTATAAGATTGGTGGTACCTTTAGCATAACACATAAGAACATCTATGAGCACCGAACAAACATTTACATAATCAAGAACTGAGAAAATATTTTTTTGTGATACATAACCAAACACTTTTTGTAGGTCCAGCTGCAGCATTGCTACATGCTGACCCCACGTTTCGCAACATTCTAGAATGATTCGAGCAACGTTAATATTAGTGTAGATTGATCTACGTTTGATTCCGCATGTCTGATGTGGTCCTACAATTCGTGCTATAACTCGCTCTAACCTCGTTGCCAAGATTTTAGTAAATATTTTATAATCAACGTTAGTCAATGCTATTGGGTGGTAAGATTCTACTGACAGCAATTTTTTTTAGTCTTCCTAACCTCGTGTGCTGGAAAACTCTACGAGCACATGGTGCACAACCGCATGATCGACTATCTCGAAGACAACGAACACGTCCCAAGCACTATGTTCGGATTTAGAGCTCACCTGTCCGCGCAAAACGTGTTGCTGCAAATCAAGGAAAAAGTCATCGACAAGCTGGACACGCACAGCAAAAGAGTCATCCCCGCACTTGACGTGAAAGGGGCTTTCGACAACGTGTCACACGAAGCCATACTGCAGCACCTCAACGTATATAACTGCGGCGAAAAAGTATATAATTACATCAAAGATTTTCTGAAAGAACGGACAGCCACAGTGGGGATAGGCAACTTACGCTCTGAGAAATTCGACATACCGCGAAAGGGAACGCCACAAGGCTCCGTCATTTCGCCGATGCTATTCAATCTGGTGATGAGCTCACTACCCAAGCAACTGAAGCAAATAGAAGGGATTGGTCACGCAATATATGCTGACGACCTCACCATCTGGACTACGGGAGGGTCGACAGGTAAACAGCAAGACGCTCTGCAAGAAGCGGTTGACACTACGGAAAAGTACCTGGAAGCATGTGGACTGACGTGCGCACCTGAAAAATCGGAGCTCTTGGTGCTAAGAAAGCGCACAAGAGGCCGACAACCGCAGCAGATACCAGACCCGGTAGTAAAGGTGGGAGGCATCATGATTCCGCAGGTTACGACGCTCCGCATCCTTGGACTCCTGATTCAAAAGGATGGGGCCGGGGGAGTAGAGTTGGAAAAAATTCAGAGAACAGTGCTACAAATAACCCACCTTATCAAAAGAGTGACGAGCAAAAGCCATGGACTCAAGGAAGAAGACTGCACGAAAATGATACAAGCGCTGCTCACGAGCATCGTCACGTACGGGACCCCATACGTTGACATGAAGAACAGTCAACGAGACAAAGTAAACGCCCTCATCAGAAAATCATACAAAATTGCCTTGGGTCTGTCCCCCTCCACGTCCACAGCGAAATTACTCAAAATGGGAGTCCACAACACGTGGGAAGAGCTCGTGGAGGCGCACAACGTCAACCAACTGGAGAGACTGAAGCTGACAAAGACGGGAAGAACCCTGCTGGAAGATCTCGGCTACCAAGTCGAGGATGAAAGGCACCTACCTCACCGTATCCCACACGAGATCAGAGACAAGCTACACATAAGTACCATTCCCAGAAACATGCATCCCGAGTACGACAAGGAAAGGAGACAGGCGAGAATACAGGCGCTCAAGCGCACACTCGAACGCACCAACACCAAAGAAGAAAACGTTAGATATACGGATGCAGCTGCGTACAGTACCAAGGACCGATTCGCAATCAGCGTGGTCGACGAGAAGGGCGAACATCTTACAGCCACATCCATACGTGCCAAGGACGCGAGCACTGCGGAAGAGGTGGGCATAGCCCTGGCCATCGCAACGTGCAAGAAGGCCATGGTTACCGTGGTGACGGACTCGCAAGAAGCATGCAGAAGGTATATGAATGGAAGGATTGGAAAGGCAGCACTTCAGGTCTTGAACAACACCAAGATAGAAGCAGCACAAATCCTCTGGACGCCGGGACACGAGTCTCTCACGGGGAACCAGGCGGCGCACGCCGCGGCTCGAGATCATGCACGCCGAGCCATCTCCGACGCGCAGAGAACACGTACCAACGACTGTGACGAGGATGATGAACGCATATCCAA
Organism: Dermacentor albipictus; assembly: GCF_038994185.2. Lineage (NCBI taxonomy): Eukaryota > Metazoa > Arthropoda > Arachnida > Ixodida > Ixodidae > Dermacentor > Dermacentor albipictus. The sequence goes on from NC_091821.1 coordinate 43,485,391, forward strand.
GAAGTACTCGGATATCTTGGCGCACTACAGGAAGCAGAGGCGTTGCTACCCGCCCGCGCATAAGACGATGAGTAGGGACCAAGCGGTAACCTGGAGAAGACTACAGGCTGGAACCTACCCACACGGAACACTGCTGCACGACATGTACCCGGGCATCTACGGGCGAGACTGCAAGTTCTGCCCGCCGGACACGCCCAACACCTTGCGCCATATGGTGCTTGGATGCAGGAATAATCGAGAAGCACCACCATCATCAACGCCACCAGGCGATAACATGCAGAAAGAGGCGGATTCAGAAGAAGAATTGGAAGACCAGTGGGAGGCTCTGCTGGTGACGCAAGACCCTGACAGCCAGCTGCGGTTGGTGAACAGGGCTCGGGCGGCGGCAGCGAGCCATGGCTACCTGGACTGAGGAGGCCACCCACCGTTGGGCTCAAGAAGCCTGGTCTCACAATAAAGTTTATTTCTCTCTCTCTCTCTCCGTTTTGGGAATGAGCACTTTATACGACCGGCCACAGGAAGGGGGTGCATATCTTCGTTTATATGATTCAGCAATTGACTGATGCAAAATTAGGCTCACATCTTTTCTGAAGGCCTTTTATAAGGCCGCTCATAACCCATCAGGTCTAGGAGACTTCCCTCGAGCTAAATTATCGATGGTCTCTTCAACTTATTTCTGGCTGATCGGTTCTTGTAGACATTCACGGTCAGCATCACCTAGTTTTTTTCATTGTTGGCCAGGAACTCTCGTTTGAACTCTTCCGGGACATTGCAACTCCGGAATAATTCGCTATAGTGCTCTAGAAACGCTCTTTCTATTTTTGCTCGTTCGTCAGCGACTTCACTCTTATAATTTATTTTCCCAATTACTTTTTGCCTAGCGCAAGCCTTTTCATCTGCAAAGGCTTACTTTGTGGGCGTTTCGCCAATCCGTAGCTTTTCGGCTCTTGCTCGGATCACCGCTTCCTTGTACTTCGTCGATAAGCCCCAGTTGGCTTTTATGTTCATTGATCTGCTTTGTGAACGTACCAGGCTTATCGTCCTCCAATCTGTAAATAAAATCGAGTTGTTGTTGTATTTCTTTCTCCTTGTTTTTTTCTTCGTGCTTCATTACACTCGCTTTTTCTATTGCACAAATATTTATTTTTTCTTGAAAAAGCTCCCACAGCTCCATCACGTCATCATCTCTTGCCAATACCTGTTCGAACTTTTACTTTACGCACTCCACAAACGATTCATTATGCAGCAGCTGGTCATTAAAAAGCCACATTTTCAAATTAAAGCCTGAGGTCTCTTTGTGCGTCCAGTGTGACTAACACCAAACGATGGTCACTGAATGACACGTTTAGCGGCATAATTGTGCCTCGCCGCTACTAACTGCAGTGAAACGTATACACTATCCATTCTCGCATGGCTAGCACACTGGTAGTGTGTAAAGATTGGCTGGGTCCCGTTAGATAATATCTTTTCCATTTCTTCTAGATTATGCTCTTGCATGCCATTGAAATCGAGCGTGAGGCACTGTTATCCCTGAATGGAACATTCTTAACTCCCTCAGCTCCTGAGAAAACACAATTAAAATTTCCAAGCATAATTATTTGTCTTTCCCACATCCCGTACTGCTGGAGCCGCTAAAAAAACACGTCTCGTTCATTTTCGGCGTTCCGCGCATATACGCAGATTATTCACCAACAAGACTCGGACATGTAAAAAAAACCACTATAACGAATCTACCACTTTGCTGCACAAGCACAGTCTCAACAACTATTCCTAAATTGTTTCTAATAAACATTACACATCCGCCTGACGTGCCGAGAGGGTGAGAAACAAAATCAGCGTACCTTGCTCGAAAAGGCAGCACCATGTGGTCAGTTTGTTCATCGCTATCTATTTTGGTCTCTTGCACTGCAACTACGTCTAAATCGTTCTCTAAGAAAAGGCGGCTGAGCTGGTATTGTTTCTTTCTGGCGTTCAAGCCTCGAACATTGATAGTCGCAATGCGTAGTTCTGTGCTGAGATTTATCGCCATATATTAAAATTACATCTACGCCATGGTGCATACCTCGTGAGCACAGGATGGATGGATGGATACAACTTTCTTGTACGTCCGGCAAGGTTTAACGCGACCCGGGCTCAGGTCTCCCACGGAGGAACGTCAAGGCCCTGCCTCAACGCCGCCTCACGGGCTTGCTGGGCTGCCCACGTCTGGATTCCGAGGTCTGAGCTGCGCAGAGCGGCGGCCCACCTCGACGACAGGGTCTCCGGAGTAACTGCCATCCCTCCTATAACTACATTGCACTCCCACAGCATGTGCTTGAGTGTTGCTGGTCCTTCCTGGCACAATTTGCACGTGTCGTCCTGATTCTTATCTGGGAAGATACGTTTGAGTCGGAATGGATTAGGGAACGTGTTTGTCTGGAGTTGTCGCCAGGCGACGGCCTGCCTCCTGTTCAATTTGGGACTCGGCGATGGGTATATCCTTCTGGCGTTCAAATATGCACTGGTGATGTCGTTGTATCATGTGAGCCTGTCCCGTTCTGCTCGAGAAGCGTTCGCTGTCGTGCGAGAGGCGTTGCCCTGTTCGGCGCGGCGGGTCATGTCTCGCGCCGTCCGGTGCGCCGTCTCGTTTAGGTTCGGGAGCGCGTCGCCTTCCGTGGTGACGTGCGCGGGGAACCATATGATCCTCGAGCTCGCGGTTTTGGATCTGCCCACTTTGGCCAGAATGGACATGGCTTCCTTGGAAATTCGACCTTTGGCATAATTCTTTACTGCCGTTTGCGAGTCACTTAGTACGACTTCGCATTCCTGTTCCGTGAGGGCCAGCGCAATCGCTACTTCCTCCGCTATTTCTGAGTGTTTGGTGTATACACTGCATGTGGTTCTGATTTTTGATTCTGCGTCTATGACTACGGCGGCGTATGTTTGGCCGTTCGCATATTCGGCTGCGTCGACAAAGCGCGCGTTTCTGTCCCTGCCAAATGAACGGAGCAGAGCCTCGGCTCTTGCCTTTCGTCTACCTCGGTTGTAATCGGGGTGCACGTTTCTTGGGATGGTTGCCACCGTAATGGTCTCTCTGATTTTGTTGGGGATTTGCATTTTCTGGCCGTGCTGGTTGTGGTACGTTATGCCGAGCGTGTTCATAATGTGTCTTCCCGTCGTGGTGGTCGACAGGCGTTCGAGCTGCGAGATGCGTTGTGCTTCGGCTATTTCTTCTATGGTGTTGTATATGCCCAGCTGAGTCAGGAGCTCGGTGTTCGTCGATTCCGGTAAGCCCAGGGCTATCTTGTACGTTTTCCTTATGAGCGTGTTAATCTTGTTCTTTTCCGCGACGTACCAGTTATGGTAGGCGGCTACATAGGCGATGTGGCTGACAACGAATGAGTGGATCAGTCGAATGACGTTGTCTTCCTTCATGCCCGCGTGTCTATTGGTCTCTTTGTGAGTCTCGTGGCGCTGATGACTTTGCCTTCGATCTTCCTCACGGTTTCACCGTTAGCTCCGTTGGCCTCAATGATCATTCCGAGGATTTTGATCTTGTTTACTTTGGGGATTGCGTTTCCATCTTGGGTGTATAGGCCGATTTCCTCGTACTCCCGGGGTCCTGTGTAGCTCTTTGGTGGCATGCCTCTGCGCGTGGGCCGGTAAAGGAGTAGTTCCGACTTGCTCGGGGAGCATTTGAGGCCCGTTCCTTGGAGGTACTCTTACACTTTGTTAATGGCCGTTTGTAGTGCGTGTTCAATTTGCCCATCACTGCCGCGGTCTGCCCATATCGTTATATCGTCTGCGTATATAGAGTGGTGGATTCCTTCGATTTCGCGTAGTTTGCTGGGGAGACCCAGCATGACCAAGTTGAAAATGAGCGGAGATATAACTGAGCCCTGGGGGGTACCTGTACTTCCCTGGGCTCGTTCTTCGGACTCGAGGTCGCCAACCGTGAGGGTGGCTTTGCGATCGTTCAGAAAGTCCCTCACGTAGTTGTAGGACCTTCCCCCAGGTTCAGATTAGACACTTGTTTAAGGATCGACTCGTGAGGGACGTTGTCGAATGCTTTCTCCAGGTCTAGTCCTAGGATGGCTCTGGTGTTTCTTTTCTTGTCGTCAAGGATCTGGTTCTTTAGTTGTAACATGACGTCCTGCGTGGACCGGCGGGATCGGAAGCCTATCATGGCGTGGGGGTAGCCTTCCGTCTCTTCTAGATGGCTGTTGATACGGTTCAGGAAGGCGTGTTCCAAGACCTTACCCACGCACGACGTGAGAGAGATTGGACGCTGTTAACAATGGCGAGCTGCAAGGCAAGATTGCCACCCAGTTACGACAGGGCGACACGACGCACATCTCCCCCTCACCGTCGCTGCAGCTAGGAGGCGTTCGAAGAAGCGGCCTTTGCGCTGTTAAGAATGGCGAGCTGCAAGGCAAGATTGCCACCCAGTTACGACAGGGCAACACGACGCGCATCTCCCCCTCACCGTCGCTGCAGCTAGGAGGCGTTCGAAGAAGCGGCCTTTGTGCTGAAAACCGTCTCCTTCCTCCAGCCCCATCGACATTGTGACGGAACGAGTTCTGTGTGCGAACAATGGTTCCGGAGTTCCCCAGCGCGGACCTGATCTGACACGCATGGACAAGCTGCCGCGGGAAAGCCGTATTTTGGTGCTTCTCATGCCTCGGCGTGACGCAAGACAACGAGCTACCCCCGATTGGCACCGATACTTCCCGGAACGGCACCCCTCCAACGCCGTCGTTTGGGCATCGGAATGTGTGTGCCTTTGTGTACGTAAACTGTTCTGCGGAACGGCAGCAAGTTGGCGATGAGTAAACGAACAGTCGCCGCCTCGTATGGCCGGCGGACCGAGTGTATAAAAACTGTTGTTGTGCGAATGCTGGATACACTTCTCTTGAGCAGTCATGTTAGACTGATTCCCTTCTCTCATGCAGTCATGTTGGACTGACACTCTTCTTTTTCAAGCAGTCATGTTAGACTGATTTAATTTCTGTAAATAAACCCATATTCCTCGTTCTCGATGAGAAGGAGTTCTTCACTTCATCGACGTCCTCAGCGTAAATAAGTTGGACGACGGCATGGGCCAGCTACCTTCGAATTCATGCCGTACTCCAATCTTCGCAAAGGACCACGGGTGATGGGATTGAGCCCCCAATCCTGACAACTGGCTGACAGCGGTGAGATGGACTTTGCGACATGGTGCTGTATCTGCGGTGAGTGCTTGGTTCTTGCTTTGACTCTCTAGGCTTCATTTTGTGGTTGTTCTGTTTAGAACAGTAGGGAAGCTAGATTGTTGTGTGTTAGCTAGGTTGTGTTTTCCGAGCTAGATTTAGAGAGCAGAATCAAGGCAGTAAAGCAGCAGTCATGGAGTTAAGGACACTGCTGAGAGACGAGTTGTTGATTGTTGGTGATGAACTGGGCCTAGATGTACGCAAGGAAATGCTCAAATCGGAATTATTGGAGCTAATTTCCAATCAGGCCAGTGAGGAAGATATTGAAATGGGATTGGAACTTCTCAAAAAGAGAGAGAAACGGGAAAGAGAAAGAGAAGAACGGGACAGAGAAGAACGGGAAAGAGAAAGAGAGGAACGCGATAAAGATCGCGAGTTAAGAAAAATGCAACTTGAACTTGAAAGCAGACGTTTGGAGTTGTCTCAAGGAAGTGAAGGCGCTCTGGGTCGATCAAGTGAGGCAGAATCGTACCGCATGGACAGAAAGTGAGAGAGGCACAAAGGAGAGATGCCTCGAGCTGCACCACTAGTGTATCGCAGGTGTGTACCGCATGGACAGGCTATTAAAGCCATTTGAGGTCGGGACCGACTTAGGCTTGTTCCTAAGCAATTTTGAAAAGACTTGCGAAAAGATGAACTTCGGCCCGAGTACATGGCCACAGCGGTTGCTGTCTGTGTTGCCGTGTGAGGCGGCGGAAGTAATCGCCAGATTGAGTGTGCAGGATGCATACGATTATGCAAAAGTTAAGGCTAGTCTCCTCAAGAAATACCGCCTTTCAGCCGAAGCTTTTCGGCAAAGGTTTAGGAGCACAGGCAAGAAAGATAGCGAGGGCTATCCGGAGTTTGCATATAGCTTAAAGGCCAACCTAGTCGAGTGGCCTAAAAGCGCGGAAGCGTACGACAGCAGAGACATGATCATTGAATGCATGTGTCTAGAGCAGTTTTACAAAACCATCCCCCAAGCTGTGAAACTGTGGGTGCAAGACAGAGATAATGTAAACACCGTGGAAAGGGCGGCTGAACTAGCCGAAGAGTACGCAACCCGAAGAAAGTTGAACGCCGAGGAGGGAAACTGGGACGGTCGAAACGGACCGCGGGAACCATTTTCGTTCAAAAGGGGTGCGCAAACTTGACGATCAGAGCCTGTAGACATGGGGGAAAAGCCCGCAGAAAAGAGCGAGGAGAAACTTAACGGAGAAACCGCACAAAAAGAATTCGAATTCGAATCTGTTAGACCAATTCGCTGTTACAAATGCCACAAACTGGGACATATAGCTGTAAACTGCGAGAAGTCTAGCGTAGTTTTTTCCTACGTGGAGGAAAAAGATGAGCATATGAAACTTTTAAGTCCATATCTCCACGACCTGCAAGTTAATGGAAAACCATGCCGAGTGCTAAGAGACAGTGCCGCCACGCTGGACATTGTCCATCCGTCTTACGTGACGGTAGATGACTTCACCGGAGAAGTAGCATGGATAAAACAGGTTGTAGAAGAACACAGCGTGTGTCTGCCCTTGGCCAAAGTCAAAATCAGTGGACCATTCAGGGAGCTAGAGACTGAGGCTGCAGTTTCCAAATTTTTGTCACTGCAGTATCCCTACATCTTTTCGAATCGTTCGAATCAGTTACTGCGTGACAGAGGGCTCAAACTGGGAGAGGGCATAGTACAGGCATTGACCCGAGGCCAAGCTCGTAAGATCGCGGCGCTTTCGGCTGAAAATGCTCAAGCTCCTCCAGCGGAAGCAGAAAAGGGGATAACTTCAATACCCGAATCCGAGCTAGGCCCGAGGGACAAAAGAACAGTTGAGGAGACCAGCTCAATGAGAGCGTAGCACTAGAGTGTCAGAGTTCTAGCCTGCAGGAAGAGCAAGTAGACGCGCTCACAAGCGAGACAGGGTCGTTATTATCACCGGTCTCAAAGAACTTTGATCAACTCTTACGCGTGGATAGAGAGTCACTGGAAGCTGAGCAAAAGAAGGATGAGAGCTTAGCTAAATTACATGACGCAGCTAAAGAAGGCATTGCTAGGCGCAACGTAACGATACATGAGAGAGGAGGATTGTTCTATCGGCATTACAGAGATCGAAAGGGTAGGATTTTAGATCAGTTAGTCATACCTACTAAGTATAGGGAGGACCTTTTGAGTCTTTGTCATGGAAATGGGTGGTCCGGCCACCTAGGCATAAACAAATCAAAGGAAAGATTGCTTATGGAATACTACTGGCCTGGCTGTTTCAAAGATGTAGAAAACTTTGTAAGATCATGCGACGCCTGCCAGCGTTCTGGTAAACCAGGAGAGACATGGAAAGCTCCACTGAAGGTAGTGCCCTTAATAACAGAGCCTTTCAGACGACTTGTAATAGACACGGTAGGGCCTCTTCCAAAAACAAAATCAGGCTACAGGTACTTGTTTACCATGCTGTGTCCGGCTACCAAGTTTCCAGAAGCAATCCCTTTGAAAGAGCTCAGCTCCACCGAAGTAGTAGACGCGCTTTTGACAGTGTTTGCACGAGTTGGGTTTCCAGCCGAAATTCAGGCAGATCAAGGGTCAGTATTCACGAGCGCACTGACTTCCACATTCTTGCAAAAGTGCGGGGTAAAGTTAATACACAGTTCTGTGTATCACCCTCAGTCAAACAGTGTAGAGAGGTGGCATTCGGTGCTTACGCGAGTTTTGCGTGCGCTCTGTTACGAGCACAAGGAGGACTGGGAGAACTGTCTGCCGGCAACGTTGTTTGCTTTGCGAACGGTTCCACATGAAGCGACAGGGTTCTCACCAGCAGAACTAGTGTATGGGAGGACACTCCGTTCTCCACTGAGAATGTTAAGAGAGATGTGGGAGGAAAGAGGGGAGAGTCCAACAGTGGTTGAATACGTGCTAAATTTACTGGAACGGCTAAGCGTAACCCAAGAACTAGTCGGAAAGAACATGGCAGTAGCTCAAAAGAACGCCAAATTCTATAACAACAAGAATGCGAGGCTTCATACGTTTAACGCCGGAGACCAGGTAATGATCCTCAAACATTCAAGAAAGAACAAGCTTGAAGTTCACTGGAACGGGCCCGTTAAAGTGTTGCACAAACTTTCAGAGACTAACTATGCTTTGAGAATGCCCGGTCGCAGGAAGGAAGTGAGGATATATCACTGTAATTTGATGAAGCCGTATGTAGGGCGGAGCGGAGTCGTTAACTATACCATCAAAGAGCCGGATGGCACTAGTACCAAGTTTAACGAGTATAGGGCGACCTCCAACTCTGAAATCGGCCTAGAAGAAGTAGTAGAACACTCGGTAAGCTCGCACGCTCTAAGACCCGAGCAGGTAGATGAGCTAAAAGGGGTGTTAGGGGAATATCTCGACAGATTCAGCGATCGGCCGGGTAGAACCGAACTGATAACGCATGAAATTGAGCTGACCTCTACCGAACCAGTAAGATCAAAACCTTACAGGGTGTCTCCAAGACAGAGAGAGATTATGGAGGCAGAGATACAGCGCATGCTAGAGTTGGGAGTTATTGAGCCCGCTGAGAGTGACTACACGTCACCGCTAATACTCGTAGAAACCCCTAACAAGGACCCTCGTCCGTGTGTTGACTACAGGAAGTTAAATGCCATCACTAGGGATCAGCTGTACCCGATACCCAACATTGAGGAACGAATGGAAAGAGTTAGCGCTGCTAAATACATTTCAACTATAGATCTCGTGCGGGGGTACTGGCAAGTTCCCCTTTCAGAAAGTGCCAGCCGCTATGCCGCATTCATCTCGCCTGTAGGCACTTTTCGCCCTCTCGCACTCAGCTTCGGGCTGAAGAACGCGCCGTTTAGCTTCTCTAAATTAATGGATATTGTCCTAAAGGACTTGAAGGAGTTCGCCTTGCCTTATCTTGATGATGTGGCCATTTTTTCGGACAGCTAGGAACAACACGTATCGCACCTCAAACAGGTGTTCTCACGGTTGAGTGAAGCCGGCTTAACGATGAAAGCGGAAAAGTGTAGGTTTGGTTGTTCGCAGGTTACGTATCTGGGCCATGTTGTCGGTCAGGGCATGAGACGGCCGGCTGAGCTGAAAATAGCTACGATTGGAGAATTTTCTCAGCCGCGCACGAAATTTCGTTCATTTTTGGGACTTGTGGGGTACTATCAACGGTACATTCCGAATTACTCGCAATTGGCAAGTCCATTAACAGACGCCCTCCGAAAGGGAGCACCGAGTAACGTACACTGGGATAGGGACAAAGAGAACGCTTTCCAAAGTTTCAAAACGCTATTGGTTTCTCGCCCTGTGCTTCGCGCGCCAGACTACACAAAGGAATTCATAGTTCAATGCGACGCAAGCGACAGAGGTATGGGCGTGGTACTTAGTCAGGTCGGCGACGATAACGAGGAGCATCCTATCCTCTACGCCAGCCGTAAACTAAATGTAAGAGAGGAAGCCTACAGCGCTTCAGAGAAGGAATGCGCTTGTTTGGTTTGGGCCGCCCAGAAGTTGTCGTGTTACTTGTACGGAGCGAAGTTCATCTTCGAGACCGACCACTGTCCTCTGACGTGGCTCAATCAAATGTCACACAAAAACGGCCGCTTGCTCCGATGGAGCCTCACTCTCCAAGAGTACAACTTCTCCGTTAGATATAAGAAGGGAAAGTTGCATAGCAATGCGGATGGTTTGAGCAGGCTAATTTGAATTCTGCGTTTGAGGGTCCCGCCTAAATTTTAAGGTTACTAGTGTTAACTTTTCTTTAGGCGAAGAAGATCCCCTCTCATTTAGCAGAATTCCCTCCATGATTGCTGAATTTGTCAGCAGGAATTTGCTTCAGAAATTGGCATAGCGAAATGTAGCATTTTTTTGTTTCTGCACTTATGTTGTTGTTTTTTTTTTGAAGCCTAGCGAGTCTAAAGTGAGAGCCAATGCGCGTCATCTCGGCGCAGAGCCGTGTTGTGGGGTTCATTTTGCAGTTGCCTGTCCTTGTTGGATGTTTTGGGGCGGTGACATCAATACACAAGTGGTCACTGTGACCCCCCCCCCTTGACCACCAGCCGTTCTCTTCCTGCCTAGCGGTTGTCAGCGCTAGACAGTCGAGATTTTTCGGGCCATGGAGGCGCTGTTAAGAATGGCGAGCTGCAAGGCAAGATTGCCAACCAGTTACGACAGGGCGACACGACGCGCATCTCCGCCTCACCGTCGCTGCAGCTAGGAGGCGTTCGAAGAAGCGGCCTTTGTGCTGAAAACCGCCTCCTTCCTCCAGCCCCATCGACATTGTGACAGAACGAGTTCGGTGTGCGAACAATGGTTCCGGAGTTCCCCAGCGCGGACCTGATCTGACATGCATGGACAAGCTGCCGCGGGAAAGCCGTATTTTGGTGCTTCTCATGCCTCGGCGTGACGCAAGACAACGAGCTACCCCCGATTGGGACCGATACTTCCCGGAACGGCACCCCTCCAACGCCGTCGTTTGGGCATCGGAATGTGTGTGCCTTTGTGTACGTAAACTGTTCTGCGGAACGGCAGCAAGTTGGCGATGAGTAAACGAACAGTCGCCGCCTCGTATGGCCGGCGGACCGAGTGTATAAAAACTGTTGTTGTGCGAATGCTGGATACACTTCTCTTAAGCAGTCATGTTAGACTGATTTAATTTCTGTAAATAAACCCATATTCCTCGTTCTCGATGAGAAGCAGTTCTTCATCGACGTCCTCAGCGTAAATAAGTTGGACGACGGCATGGGCCAGCTACCTTCGAATTCATGCCGTACTCCAATCTTGGCAAAGGACCACGGGCGATGGGATTGAGTCCCCAAACCTGACAACGTAGGTTCTCCAAACTCAACGGCTTTCCGTGCTTGGGTATGAGGATAGCCTTGGACCTCTTCCACTGCTCCGCGATGCGGCCTTCTCTCCAGCACTTGTTCATATAGCCCGTGAGTTTGGTAACAGATTTGTCGTCCAGGTTTTTGAGCGTTTTGTTGTTAACCCTGTCCGGTCCTGGGGCTGACTTGCTGTTGAGTCCTTGGAGTGCCGTTCTGATTTCCGCCTCACTGAAGTCTTCATCTAACTTTGGACTAGGACTACCAGTGTACCGGCCGTGCTCCACCGTCGGTCGTTGCGGGAGGTATTTGTCGCAGAGTTTCATGACGATTTGCTTCTCGCTCGCCGCCCCTTTTTCTTTGTGCAGAAGTCTCTGCATATCGGCTCTTTGCTTGGATTTGCACTGGGTTTCGCCCAGCAGGTGCCTCAGCAGTCGCCTCGTATTTCCGTTGTGGAGTTGGCCATCCGCGGCATTGCAGACTTCGTCCCACTGTTGCTTGCTCAAGGTGTTGCAGTGCTGTTCGATTTATTTGTTTAAGTCGGCTATCTTTTTTCTCAGCTTTCGATTGAACCGCTGGCCTTGCCATCGGGTTTGTATGGATTTCTTGGCTTCCCAGAGGTGGGCGAGGCGACTGTCCATCTTCTCCGTCAGGAAATCGGGAGTGATGGTTTGCGTGGCCTCCCCGACATCCTTGGTCATGTCTGCGATCCATCTGTCAATGTCACCGATTGGCTCGTCATCTTGCCTGATATCCCGGTGTGTGCGGAACTTGTCCCAGTCTGTCCATTTGAAGCTTTTGACTGGGAGGGTGGTTCCCGCTCGGGGGATCGTGATCTCGATCATCATGTGTTCGCTACCTAGGTCTTCTAGGGTGTTTCTCCAGGTAGCCCTCTCGATGTTTTTGACCATTGTTAAGTCCGGTGTGGTATCTCTTGCAACCGAATTGCCCATACGCGTTGGGGCGCTGGAATCCGTGATGAGCGTGTATCCCAAGTCTTGCGAGTCCTGCCATAACTGTTTGCCCTTGGTTGTGGTGTGGCCGTATCCCCAGGCATGGCACGGCGCGTTGAAATCCCCACCCACTATTAGCGGGTTCAGGCCGGCGAGCTCGGCTGCCTTTTTGTGCAGGGAGAGAAAACGCTGCCGTCTTTTGGATGGGCTACTGTATATGTTCAATATGAAGATGCTATTCTTTTGCGTTCTGTTAGGAATAATTTCTATCATTATATGCTCGGCCTGCGGGCCTGTAATCTCATGTTCAATGGGTACTAGACCCTTTCTGATTAGTGTGGCGATGCCCCTATCGTTTTGGAATTTAGGGACGAGGGCGTGGTAGCCCGGGATGTTGGCCGACGCGCCCACGGTTTCTTGCAGCATTATCACATCGGGTTTGGTTTGGATGTTTCTTACGTATTGTTGTAGGACAGGTTTTTTCCCGGCTATACCTCTGCAGTTCCACTGCCAGACCAATAACCCTTTATCGTGTCTGGCCATCCTGGAGTCTTGAAGAAGAAGCTGTTGAAAAACTGGAGCGGTGCACGAGGGGCGGTGCCACCATGGGAACGTCTGAGATTACGGGATTTATAATATGACTTCCCATGTTTGGCTGTGGTGATTCCGACAGAGACGGTGCCCACATCGCACATTCTTCGAGCTTGACCACCCTGGTTGTGAGGCCGGATATGGCGGAAGACAGACTGCCGATTGCACTTTGTAGTTCGGTAAGCATGGCTTTAAATTCCGATCTCGCCTCTTCGGCGCGGCTGGTGTCTTGGCTGTGTACGGCTCGCTTTTTCGCGGGTGGGGTTGCTTTGTCCGGTTCCTCGCCACTGTTGCTCGGAGCAGGAGTACTGACGGGAGTGGGTATGGGGATTTGCGCGGGAGGCGCGACCTTTCTCAGTTCGCGTAAATCTTGGGTTAGCTGTTGTGCAACGCTCTTGAGCATGGCGTTCTCACGTTTTATTTCTGCAATAACCTCATTGTCTATGTTCTTTGTGACT